>NC_082699.1:58742090-59055652 GCF_949987515.2 Delphinus delphis
TGTTGGCCAGAGACTGCTCAGGTTCCTAGAGGCCATGCACAGGTTCTTGACATGTGGCTCGCTCATCTCAAAAGATGATGCCCTACTTCTTCAAGGCCAGCAGGATTCCGCTGCTGCTTTTGGGAGCATACCTGGTTAGGTTGCACCCACCCAGGATATTCTCCCTTTTGATCAATTCAAACTCAACTGCTCAGTTGACCTTAATTATGTCTGCAAAAATCCCTTTTGCCATACAATACAATTATAGAAAAGAAATCCCATCGTATTTGCAAATCACACCCAAACTCAAGGGGTGGGAATTATACAAGGGCATGTGTCAATGGAGGATTATCTTAGAATTCTGCCTACATAGTAAGTAATATTGGGTTGGCCAAATGGTTCGTTTGGTTTTTTCCGTAAGCTAGCCCTAGTAGCACTCAGATGTCTTCAACTTCATTCAAGACAATTTTGTTAGATTGTATGTGACAGCTGTCATATCAGCATGCATTTAAAAAAAAAAAGATCAAAATTGTTGAATTTTTGTGTAGCCATTTTAATATTGAAGATGGAAGAAGAAAAGCAACATTTGTGGCATATTATGCTTTATTATTTCAAGAAAGGTAAAAACACAACTGAAACGCAAAAAAAGATTTGTGCAGTGTATGGAGAAGGTGCTGTGACTGATCGAACATGTCAAAAGTGGTTTGTGAAGTTTCGTGCTGGAGATTTCTACCCCACGGTCAGGCAGACCAGTTGAAGTTGATAGTGATCAAATCAAGACATTGAGAACAATCAAAGTTACACCACGCACGAGATAGCAGACATACTCAAAATATCCAAATCAAGCATTGAAAATCATTTGCACCAGCTTGGTTATGGTCATTGCTTTGATGTTTGGGTTCCACGTAAGTTAAGTGAAAAAAACCTTCTTGACCGTATTTCCACATGTGATTCTCTACTGAAACATAATGAAAACATTCCATTTTTAAAACAAATTGTGACTGGCGATGAAAAGTGGATATTGTCCAATAATGTGGAATGGAAGAGATCGTGAGGCAAGTGAAATGACCCACCACCAACCACACCAAAGGCCGGTTTTCATCCAAAGAAGAGTGATGTTGTGTATACGGTGGGATTGGAAGGGAGTCCTCTATTATGAGTTCCTTCTGGAAAACCAAACGATTAATTCCAACAAGTACTGCTCCCAGTCAGACCAAATGAAAGCAGCACTTGATGAAAAGCGTCCCGAATAAGTCAACAGAAAACACATAATCTTCCATCAGGATAACGCAAGACCACATGTTTCTCTGATGACCAGGCAAAAACTGTTAAAGCTTGGCTGGGAAGTTCTGATTCATCCGCCATAGTCACCAGACATTGCACCTTCAAATTTCCATTTATTTAGGTCTTTACAAAATTCTCTTAATAGAAAAAATTCCAATTCCCTGGAAGACTGTAAAAGGCACCTGGAACAGTACTTTGCTCAAAAAGATAAAAAGTTTTGGGAAGATGGAATTATGAAGGTGCCTGAAAAATGGCAGAAGGCAGTGGAACAAAAGGGTGAATACGTTGTTCAATAAAGTTCTTGGTAAAACTGAAAATTGTGTCTTTTATTTTTACTTAAAAAACGAAGACACGTTTTGGCCAACCCAATACATAGTACAGAAGATCATTCTCTTCCTGGATTCCTGGCCAGGCTTGGTAGTGCCTGACTTGGCGTCTGCCCTAATCATCACATGCCTGGTTGCCCCCACATAGCCTTCCTAGTCCCCTTATGTGATGGCTCCATCCTGCTTACCTTCTTTGCACACAGTGTTGCCTCCTGGATCCTGGACAACTGATACTTGAATCTTACTTTAAAACTTGACTTTCCTCTAAGTTTTTCCTCTAACTCTTAGGCAGTTAGTAATTCCAGTATACCGTGAACCCTGACATTTAAGTAAATAATCATAACGTTAGAGACGTTTACATGAGCTATTTTAACTCACATGTGGTCTTATATTATGATAACCTAATAAAGTATGTCCTATCCCCATTTTTTAATAAGAAAATTTAGGATCAGCATGATCAAGCAGCCTTTCCCACTGGAAAGGTCCTCCAGTTTTGTTCCAAAAAGGGACAAAGTCACAAATTCATGTGGCTCCAAGTTCACACTTTTTCCAGTGCCCAAACTGCTCTCATTTTATGGGGGACAATGGAGGAGCAGTAATTGAGGAATTTACAATTCTTTTGCCCTGTTACCAAGTAGCATCTCTTCTATTCAGCATTTCCCACCTCAATTGTCACAACCATTTAATAAATGCCATTTTGATTCTTTCTAATTGACACTTCTATTAAAATCTCATCTTTTCAACCTTCCAAAATCTTTTGGGGCAGGAACCATGCTCTTTTATAGTCCCATTGGTGCCTATCCAGGCTTTCATAAATGACAGCACTTGAAAACTACTAGTATACATGACAAATGAATTCCCTTATCACCCAGAGAAATACCACAGTTCAGAAAAGCTCTGTAAACTGGCAAGAGCAAAGGAATGTGTGCATAAAGCATCCTTTCCACTGGGTCTGCTTTCCCAGCACTTCCTCCACCTGCTTATTCTCTGTAAGAAGCTATATATCAGGGCTGCTCCACTTCCACTACCTGCAGACTAGAGAAGGAACTTCATGCTCCAATATCTTTTAATAATATTTCATTCAATCAAAATAACCTAACTCACCAGTGGCATTTTTATAAAGGAAGCTTTCCTATGCCCAGCACAGATGCAGATGTATAGGTAAACCTATATCGAGGCCTGGAGTTTAGTTGTAGGGAGACAGAGCGGAAGAGTTAAAATCATTTACTTAACAGATACTTTTCTGAAAACTGAATATGTACTACTCTGCTGGGTCCTGGAACAATTCCCTGCTTGGAGGAGTTTACAGTCAGCAGGTGATGTGGACCAGGGAACAGGCATTAGGATACACCTAAGAAGTCCTGTGCAGAAATTCAGTGCAAGGTGCAGGGGCAGACTCACTAACTCAGTCCTGGCTTGGAGTCTGGGGTGCCAGTCAGGGTAGGAAGTTATAATTTGCAGAGGAAATTATATCCTAGCTGAGCCCCAAAACAGGAATGGGTTTTAGCCAAGACAGAAAGCTGAAGAGTATGTTCTATCCAAAAGGAACAGCATAGACCCAGGATGCAAGGTGGTAAGGGATATACTAGGACAGTGGTCCCCAACCTTTTTGGCACAAGGGACCAGTTTCGTGGAAGACAATTTTTCCATGGATGGTGGGAGGAGATGGTGCAGGCAGGAATGCGAGCGATGGGGAGCAGTGAGGAGCGGTGGGGAGTGGCTGTAAATACAGATGAAGCTTCGCTCGCTCGCCCGCCGCTCACCTCCTGCTGTGTGGCCTGGTTCCTAACAGGCCATGGACCAGTACCAGTCCTTGGCCCAGGGGTTGGGGACCCCCATCTAGGAGACTCTCTGAGATCTGAGAAGAATCTTAAAGGTCAGATAAAAGAATTTGGACCTTATTTATCCAGGAGGCAGCAGAAACTCATAAAAACTCTTTAAGAAAGGGAGTAGTTTAAAGATTTCATCATGGCTACAGAACAGAAAAGGATAAGAGTGAGGTAGCTTATAAGTCAGGAAGGAAATCAGGAGACTTGTAGTGATTATCCAAGCAAGAGATGAGAACAAAGCAGTGCTAGACAGATGTGAGCAACTTTAAGATTAACCAGTCTTGGGCTTCCCTGGTGGCGCAGTGGTTGAGGGTCCACCTGCCGATGCAGGGGACATGGGTTCGTGCCTCGGTCCAGGAGGATCCCACATGCCGCGGAGCGGCTGGGCCCATGAGCCATGGCCGCTGAGCCTGTGCGTCCAGAGCCTGTGCTCTGCAACGGGAGAGGCCACAACAGTGAGAGGCCTGCGTACCGCAAAAAAAAAAAAAAAAGAAAAAAAAACATTAACCAGTCTTGGGGCTCCAATTGATATGGAGATGGAGATGGAGACGGAAATGAAGGAGAGAAATGATTTAAGAATGACACCAGAGCTCTGGCACTGCCACCTGAGTGGACGCTGGCGCCACTCACTGAACTCGGAAACCAAGAGGAGAGACAGATTGGGAGCTCTGAAGTTCAGTGTTAAACATGTGTTTCAGGAGCTGATTCTGAGTTACTGCCAGGACATAACCCAAGATGATGGTGGTAACAACAGGCCAGGAGTCCTTCTTTCTCCTTGTCAGGTGTCCCAGGACGGACTTTGTAGCCAGAGTGCCATCTCCACTTCCAAGGCCCATTTGCCTAATTGTTTGATGTGACTTAACATTAAACGTATTTGAGTTCAAAAACCTTACCTCTCAACCAAAATGTGAAATCAAAGCGCTGCATGAGTTAAGTGTGTCTGTCTGCACAGATGTTGTGCCCACCACATCAAAGGCGGTTTGCACTTGCCATAGGGGATGGCTTCGTGACCTTGGAAATAAATTTGAAATGTATGGGCTCCCTGAAACCACAGAGTTGACTGAATACGACTTGAATTACGGCAATGCGTTATATTTGCCAAGGGGGACACCCAGTGCAAACTGCTGAATTTGAGGGGTTTTAACAAAAATAAGAGACCCACAACCAAAATTACTGGATGACAAAGTAGACCATTTTTCAAATCCTCAAATAGCAAAGCATATCTCTATACATATGCTGGTCTATAAAAATGTCCACTCAAACCATACCATTTTTACTAGCTTTCCTCACATTTACCAATCCCAGCCCCACTTCTTTATCATACCCACATTTTCCTACTGGAATAGCGGTTGTGAAAAATGCTTTGACACTATACTACACTGAATCAAACTAAGTTTACCTAGAACATTAACCCAAGACCACACTTACTTGCTGGTAATGAAAATAGTAAGTTTTCTCTAAAAAAAAAAACCTATCTGGTCTCACCTCTCCTTAATATATACATTACTCAGTTAACCATGTATAATGTTCACTTTTGCTTTTCTTTCTGTCTTGGTTTTGGGAGCTATGAAATGTATTGTAACACTAAGTGAATAATCCCATCCAGTCATGAAAATGACCCGAAAGATCCCATTGCCTACACAGAAATTATATCCATTCTTCAAACCACCTTGTAAGAACTGTTTGGATATTTACATGATTTCCTTATATGAAATAACCCTATAAATATTTCTTCCCTCTGATCAAATTATAGTTCCAGGCCCCATATAACTTTTTTAATAACAAACACTATTATGTAGACTGCACCATGCCAAGCAATTATAGGTAGTATCTTGTTTAATCCTTAAACAATTCTGTAGTAGATATTGCTTTTATTTCCTAGATGAGGAATGCTGAGGCTCACAGAGGCTTAGTCTAAGGTCACACAGCTGGAAGAAAAAAAGCCACGAATGAAGCCCAGCTTTGTGTAACTCCAGGGCCCTGATCTCAGTCACATTATTGCCCGCCTTGACTTGTTGCTCATGAGGATAAACACGAAATTCTCAAAATAAATAAATTTAGGAGGACCTTCAAGATGGCAGAGGAGTAAGATGTGGAGATCACCTTCCTGCCCACAAATACATCAAAAATACATCTACATGCGGAACAACTCCTACAGAACACCTACTGAATGCTGGCAGAAGACCAAGACCTCAGACCTCCCAAAAGGCAAGTAACTCCCCATGTACCTGGGTAGGGCAAAAGAAAAAAGAAGAAAAAGAGGCAAAAGAATAGGGATGAGACCTGCACCCTGGGGAGGGAGCAGTGAAGGAGGAAAAGTTTCCACACACTAGAAGCCCCTTCACTGGTGGAGACAAAGGGTGGGAGAGGGGAAGCTTCGGAGCCACAGAGGAGAGCGCGGCAACACGGGTGGAGAGGGCAAAGCAGAGAGTTTCCCGCACAGAGGATCGCTGCTGACCAGCACTCACCAGCCCGAGAGGCTTGTCTGCTCACCCGCCGGGGTGGGCAGGGGCTGGGAGCTGAGGCTCAGGCTTCAGAGATCGGATCCCAGGGAGAGGACTGGGGTTGGAGGCATGAAAACAGCCTGAAAGGCTAGTGCGCCACAGCTAGCCGGGAGGGAGTCTGGGAAAAAGTCTGGAACTGACTACAAGGCAAGAGACCATTGTTCTGGGTGCACAAGCAGAGGGGATTCAGAGCACTGCCTAAAGCAGCTCCAGAGATGGGTGAGAGCCGTGGCTACCAGTGCAGACACCAGAGATGGGCATGAAATGCTAAGGCTGCTGCTGCCGCCACCAAGAAGCCTGTGTGCAAGCCCAGGTCACTACCACACCTCCCCTCCCGGGAGCCTGTGCAGCCCGCCACTGCCAGGGTCCTGGGATCCAGAGACAACTTCCCAGAGAGAACACAAACAGCGCACCTCAGGCTGGTGCAACATCACGCCGGCCTCTGAGGCCGCAGGCTTGCCCCGCATTCTATACCCCTCCCTCCCCCGGCCTGAGTGAGCCAGAGCCCCCTAATCAGCCGCTCCTTTAACCCCCTCCTGTCTGGGTGAAGAACAGATGCCAGAGGGTGACCTACATGCAGAGGCAGGGCCAAAACCAAACCTGAAACACAGGAGCTGTGTGAATAAAGAAGAGAAAGAGAAATCTCTCCCAGCAGCCTCAGGAGCAGCAGATTAAATCTCCACAATCAACTTGATGTACCTGCATCTGTGGAATAACTGAATAGACAACGAATCATCCCAAAATTGAGACTGTGGACTTTGGGAGCAACTGCAGACTTGGGGTTTGCTGTATGCGACTGATCAGTTTCTGATTTTTATGTTTACCTTCGTTTTTAGTGCTTGTTATCATTGGTGGATTTGTTTACTGGTTTGGTTCCTCTCTTTTTTTTAAATTACTTTTTTATTTTTTTATTTTAATAATGTATTTTTTATTTTAATAACTTTATTTTATTTTTTTTTCTCTCCGTTTTCTTCTGAGCCATGTGGTTGACAGGGTCTTGGTGGCTGGCCGGCTGTCAGGCTTGAGCCTCTGAGGTGGGACAGCCGACTTCAGGACACTGGACCACCAGAGACCTCCCAGCCCCACGTAATATTAATTGGCAGGAGCTCTCCCAGAGATCACATCTCAACGCTAAGACCCAGCTCCACTAATGACCAGCAAGCTCCAGTGCCAGACACCCCATGCCAAACAACTAGCAAGACAGGAACACAACCCCATCCATTAGCAGAGAAGCTGCCTAAAATCAAAATAAGGTCACAGACACCCCAAAACACACCACTGGATGTGGTCCTGCCCACCAGAAAGAAAAGATCCAGCCTCATCCACCAGAACACAGGCACCAGTCCCCTCCACCAGGAAGCCTACACAACCCACTGAACTAACCTTGCCCACTGAGGGCAGACACCAAAAACAATGGGAACTACAAACCTGCAGCCTATGAAAAGGAGATCCAAACCACAGTAAGTTAAACAAAATGAGAAGAAAGACAAATACACAGCAGATGAAGGAGTAAGGTAAAAACCCATCAGACCAAACAAATGAAGAGGAAATACGCAGTCTACCTGAAAAAGATTTAAGAGTAATGATAGTAAAGATGACCCCAAATCTTGGAAATAGAATGGAGACAATACAAGAAACATTTAATAAGGACCTAGAGAGCAAAAAAAGAGCAAACAAGCAATGATGAACAACACAATAAATGAAACTAAAAATTCTCTAGAAGGAATCAATAGCAGAATAACTGAGGCAGGAAGAATGGATAAGTGACCTGGAAGATAAAATAATAGAAGTAACTATCACAAAGCAGAATAAAGAAAAAAGAATGAAAAGAATTGAGGACAGTCTCAGAGACCTCTGGGACAAAAATAAACACACCAACATTCAAACTATAGGGGTCTCAGAAAATAAGAGAAAAAGAAAGGGACTGAGAAAATATTTGAAGAGATTACAGTTGAAAACTTCCATAATATGGGAAAAGAAATAGTCAGTCAAGTCCAGGAAGTGCAGAGAGTCCCATACAGGATAAACCCAAGAAAAAACATACCAAGACACATATTAATCAAACTATCAAAAATTAAATACAAAGAAAAAATATTGAAAGCAGCAAAGGAAAAGCAACAAATAACAAGGGAATCCCTGTAAAGTTAACAGCTGATCTTTCAGCAGAAACTCTGTAAGCCAGAAGGGAGTGGCAGGACATATTTACAGTGATGAAAGGGAAAAACCTACAACCAAGATTACCCTACCCAGCAAGGATCTCATTCAGCTTCGACGGAGAAATTAAAAGCTTTACAGAGAAGCAAAAGCTAAGAGATTTCAGCATCACCAAACCAGCTCTAAAACAAAGGCTAAAGGAACTTTTCTAGTCAGGAAACACAAGAGAAGGAAAAGACCTACAACAACCAAAAGACCAAAACAATTGAGAAAATGGTAATAGGAACATACGTATCAATAACTACCTTAAATGTAAATAGATTAAATGTTGTCCAACCAAAAGACATACACTGGCTGAATGGATACAAAAACAAGACCCATATATATGCGGTCTACAAGAGACCCATTTCAGACCTAGGGACACATACAGACTGAAAGTGATGAGATGGAAAAAGATATTCCATGCAAATGGAAATCAAAAGAAAGCTGGAGTAGCAATTCTCATATCAGACAAAATAGACTTGAAAAAAAAGACTATTACAAGAGACAAAAAGGACACTACATAATGATCAAGGGATCAATTCAAGAAGAAGACATAAGAATTGTAAATATTTATGCACCCAACATAAGAGCACCTCAATACATAAGGCAAATGCTAAGAGCCATAAAAGGGGAAATCGACAGTAACACAATAATAATAGGGGACTTCAGCACCCCACTTTCACCAATGGACAGATCAACCAAAATGAAAATAAATAAGGAAAAACAAGCTTTAAATGACACATTAAACAAGATGGATTTAATTGATATTTATAGGACAGTCCATCCAAAACCAAGAGAATACACTTTCTTCTCAACTGCTCATGGAACATTCTCAAGGATAGATTATATCTTGGGTCACAAATCACGCCTTGGTAAATATAAGAAAACTAAAATCGTATCAAGTATCTTCTCTGACCACAATGCTATGAGACTAGATATCAACTACAGGAAAAAATCTATACAAAATACAAACAAATGGAGGCTAAACAATACACTACTAAATAACCAAGAGATCACGGAAGAAATCAAAGATGAAATCAAAAAATACTTAGAAACAACTAACAATGAAAACACAATGACCCAAAACCTATGGGATGCAGCAAAAGCAGTTCTAAGAGGGACGTTTATAGCAATACAATCCTACCTCAAGAAACAAGAAAAATCTCAAATAAACACCTAACCTTATACCTAAAGCAATCAGAAAAAGAAGAACCAAAAAACCCCAAAGTGAGCAGAAGGAAAGAAATCATAAAGATCAGATCACAAATAAATGAAAAAGAAATGAAGGAAAGATAGCAAAGATCAATAAAACTAAAACCTGGTTCTTTGAGGAGATAAACAAAATTGATAAACTATTACAAGTTCATCAAGAAAAAAAGGGAGAAGACTCAGATCAACAGAATTAGAAATGAAAAAGGAGAAATAACAACTGACACTGCAAAAATACAAAGGCTCATGAGAGATTACTACAAGCAACTATACGCCAATAAAATGGACAACCTGGAAGAAATGGACAAATTCTTAGAAAAGCACAACCTTCCGAGACTGAACCAGAAAGAAATAGAAAATAGAAACAGACCAATCACAAGCACTGAAATTGAAACTGTGATTAAAAATCTTCCAACAAACAAAAGCCCAGGACCAGATGGCTTCACAGGTGAATTCTATCAAACATTTAGAAAAGAGCTAACACCCATCCTTCTCAAACTATTCCAAAATATAGCAGAGGGAGGAACACTCCCAAACTCATTCTACAAGGCCACCATCACCTTGATACCAAAACCAGACAAGCATGTCACAAAAAAAGACAACTACAGGCCAGTATCACTGATGAACATAGATGCAAAAATCCTCAACAAAATACTAGCAAACAGAATCCAACAGCACATTAAAAGGATCATACACCATGATCAAGTGGGTTTTATCCCAGGAATGCAAGGATTCTTCAATATATGCAAATCAATCAATGTGATACACCATATTAACAAATTGAAGGATAAAAATCATATTATCATCTCAATAGATTCTGAAAAAGCTTTCAACAGAATTCAACACCCATTTATGATAAAAACTCTCCAGAAAGTAGGCATAGAGGGAACTTACCTCAACATAATAAAGGCTATATATGACAAACCCACAGCCAACATCATTCTCAATGGTGAAAAACTGAAACCATTTCCACTAAGATCAGGAACAAGACAAGGTTCCCCACTCTCACCACTATTTTTCAACATAGTTTTGCAAGTTATAGCCACAGCAATCAGAGAAGAAAAAGAAATGAAAGGAATCCAAATCAGAAAAGAAGTAAAACTGTCACTGTTGGAGGATGACATGATACTATACATAGAGAATCCTAAAGATGCTACCAGAAAACTACTAGAACTAATCAATGAATTTGGTAAAGTAGCAGGACACAAAATTAATGCACAGAAATCTCTGGCATTCCTATACACAAATGATGAAAAATCTGAAAGAGAAATTAAGGAAACACTCCCATTTACCATTGCAACAAAAAGAATAAAATACCTAGGAATAAACATACCTAAGGAGAGAAAAGAACTCTATGCAGAAAACTATAAGCTACAGATGAAAGAAATTAAAGATGATACAAACAGATGGAGAGATATACCATGTTCTTGGATTGGAAGGATCAACATTGTGAAAATGACTCTACTACCCAAAGCAATCTACAGATTCAGTGGAATCCCTATCAAACTACCAATGGTAATTTTCACAGAACTAGCACAGAAATTTTCACAATTTTTATGGAAACACAAAAGACCCTGAATAGCCAAAGCAATCTTGAGAAAGAAAAAACAGAGCTGGAGGAATCAGGCTCTCAGACTTCAGACTATACTACAAAGCTACAGTAATCAAGACAGTATGGTGCTAGCACAAAAACAGAAATAGAGATCAATGGAACAGGATAGAAAGCCCAGAGGTAAACCCACATACATATGGTCACCTTATCTTTGAGAAAGGAGGCAAGAATATACAATGGAGAAAAGACAGCCTCTTCAATAAGTGGTGCTGGGAAAACTGGACAGCTACATGTAAAAGAATGAAATTAGAACACTCCCTAACACCATACACAAAAATAAACTCAAAATGGATTAAAGACCTAAATGTAAGGCCAGACACTATCAAACTCTTAGAGGAAAACATAGGCAGAACACCCTATGACATAAATCACAGCAAGATCTTTTTTGACCCACCTCCTAGAGTAATGGAAATAAAAACAAAAACAAACAAATGGGACTTAAATAAATTTCAAAGTTTTTGCACAGCAAAGGAACCATAAATAAGACGAAAAGACAACCCTCAGAATGGGAGAAAAAATTTGCAAACGAAGCAACTGACAAGGGATTAATCTCCAAAATATACAAGCAGGTCGTGCGGCTCAATATCAAAAAAACAAACAACCCAATCCAAAAATGGGCAGAAGACCTAAATAGACATTTCTCCAAAGAAGATATACAGATTCCAACAAACACATAAAAGGATGCTCAACATCACTAATCATTAGAGAAATGCAAATCAAAACTACAATGAGGTATCACCTCACACTGGTCAGAATGGCCATCATCAAAAAATCTGCAAAGAATAAATGCTGGAGAGGGTGTGGAGAAAAGGGAACCCTCTTGCACTGTTGGTGGGAATGTAAATTGATACAGCCACTATGCAGAACAGTATGGAGGTTCCTTAAAAAAACTAAAAATAGAACTACCATATGACCCAGCAATCCCATTACTGGGCATATACCCTGAGAAAACCGTAATTCAAAAAGAGTCACGTACCACAATGTTCAGTGCAGCACTATTTACAGTAGCCAGGAAATGGAAGAAACCTAAGTGTCCATCAGCAGATGAATGGATAAAGAAGATGTGGCACATACATACAGTGGAATATTACTCAGCCACAAAAAGAAATGACATTGAGTTATTTGTAGTGAGGTGGAGGGACCTACAATCTGTCATGCAGAATGAAGTATGTCAGAAAGAGAAAAACATATACTAACACATATTTATGGAATCTAAAAAAAAAAATTGTTCTGAAGAAGCTAGAGGCAGGACAGGAATAAAGACGCAGATATAGAGAATGGACTTAAGGACACGGGGAGGTGGAAGGCTAAGCTGGGACGAAGTGAAAGAGTGGCATGGACATATATAAACTACCAAATGTAAAACAGATAGCTAGTGGGAAGCAGCCGCATAGCATAGGGAGATCAGCTCGGTGCTTTGTGACCACCTAGAAGGGTGGGACAGGGAGCGTGGGAGGTAGACGCAAGAGGGAGGGTATATGGGAATATAAGTATACATATAGCTGATTCACTTTGTTATACAATAGCAACTAACACAACAATGTAAAGCAATTATACTCCAATAAAGATGTTAAAAAAATAATAAAATTAAAAATAAATAAATAAATAAATTTATTTTGTGTGTGTGTGCATGTATGACTCTTTAAAGCTAACACTGGATATAAAACGAAATTTAAATATTTTAATATCTGATATTTAGTAAATAATATTTTAATAAATAAAGGTGAAATATACTTGCATTTTCCATCGGATTGGGAGAATTTTACAGCTTACTTTGTTAAAAATTTTTAAAAGTGCTACCTTTGGAAAGATGAGTTAACTCACCATACACACAAATAACCCACTCTCAAAGTTAAATCACACATGCACAAAAGTTAAATATGTAAAACAGCATAGTAAGGGGTGGGATAGGGAGGGTGGGAAGGAGGGAGACGCAAGAGGGAAGAGATATGGAACATATGTATACGTATAACTGATTCACTTTGTTATAAAGCAGAAACTAACCCACCATTGTAAAGCAATTATACTCCAATAAAGATGTAAAAAAAAAAAAAACCCAGCATAGTAAACTCACTATATTTGCCTTAACCTCTGTTAATTAATAATTAATTTCAAAAGATTAATTAATTTCACAAGATTCATATCATGTATAAGATTAAATAATAATAATGATGATAATAATATCAGTCTTTCTTTACAGAGCGTCTTGTTATATGAAGGGTACTGTGCTAAATACTTCACTCATATTGTGATTTCTAATCTTTATGAGGCCCTGTAATAAAAGTATTACTACCCCATTCTGAAGATAAGAAAAGTTGGGCTCAGTACAATTATGTTGGTAGCATAAGATCACTTAATCAATTAGAAATGGCCCTCAGACTTGAAGCTAGAAATTTCTGATTCCATGGACTTGTGCTCATGCAACCCGATACCACAGTATGCCCCCAAAAAACATTTTATAAAGCTCAGGTACTTCCCTGAGACATTGTTGAAAACCCTAGGTAGCTGAAAGTCCATTTTATGCTTTCCATGTGTTAGCAACACTATAAAAGTTAAATTCATCGGCATCTGTAATATAAGAACTAATGGGATCAGTATTCTTTGAAAATTATGCTTTTTTTTCCAAATGTCACCTTATGTTCCACACATATTTTCAAAAATGAATGTTCAGGTTTTAAATAGGGACTAAACAAAATTGACAATGTAATTTTATCCAGGTACAAAAAAAAAATACAAACACATTCTCTTACCTTATGGGGTACTCTACCAGTTGGGCCGTAATAATAATTTACTAGTCTGGAATACAGTTATTCTTCCAATTCTGACATAACTGCCATGTTATTTCACTCACATATTCCTCTGTCTATCCCAGTAGCCAGAGGCCATTTTTCATGCTGTTCATTTGCAACAGAAATTACAGGTTTTGATACCACTGCCACAGCCTGTGTTTTAACTTTGAAATATATTGTAGCTAAACCTCTAATGTGGCTAATCTAGTTCATGATTCAATCTGACTGCAGTTCTGGTTCCCTGAAAGGGCTGCTGCTGACAAGAAGGCTGCCCTGTGCTTATGCTGAGGAGCTCCTTGGGCTCAGATCTCCCCAGCTCAGGTTGAAAGAGCTCCCTAAGTAAGTAGCCATCTGAGGCTCTTCCTATCCCAGTCACCAATCTATTCTATGACCTTGGCACTGTTGAGCCTCCTCTCCATGCCTTTTTTTTTTACCTAACCATAAATTAGAAAGGCACGGGCATGGTTTCCTTTATTTCTTTCTCCTTTCTGCCATACATACTCCCACAGACGTGAAGAGACCTTTCCCTGGGCTCAGAGAAGGGCAGGCATCTCAGCATCAGCTCCAACTCAGGACCAGGGCTTTGCTTTGGTGCTCACAGAGCACATCTCCGTCATCCAAGATGAGGGGGAGGATGGGGGATAGAAGCAGAAACTGCCCAAGACAGGAAGACACATAGGGTGGGAGACTGGAAGGAACTTAAAGATCGCTGGTCTACTGCTCATTTTCCAGAGGCACCAAGAGCTCAAGTGATTTGCTCAAGGTCACCCAATGTGTCCCCAACTAGTTCATTCATACGTTCTTTCATCCACCAAGTACCTATTGAGTACCTAATGTGTCCTAGACCCTGTACAGAATTCTGGGGATCCAGAGATAAAAAAGACATGGTCCTGCCCTGGAGAGAGCACATTCTGATGGGAAAGTTAGACAGGTGACTACAGAACTGTAATAGTGTCAGAGGCAGGGTGGCCACACATCCCGGTTGGTCTATGAAAATCCCAGTCAATATCTGTTGTTCCAATTTAATTGTTAGTAGCACTGCCTTTCACTCTCAAAAGTGCCTCTGTTTGGATACTTGGATGATAATTAAATAAGCATTTGCTTAGGTTAATTCTCTACTAAATCTTGCATAAGTGTTGTTTCATGGAGGGGAATGAGTCCGTCATTCTCAATGAGTCTTTACAGTTTTGTCTTTGAGAACAAAGGAGAAAAGCATCTTTAATGAGACTTCAGAGGAAAGAGCTTCCTGAACTGGCTGAGCCCAATTTGATACTTGGATTTGGCTGTTGTCCACAGTCACACAGCTGGTTTGCGACAGAGCCAGGGAGTAAATCTAGCTGTCTTGACTCCCTGTCCAGTGCTCCGGCTATTATGCTTCATCCAACTGACTGCCGAGGATGGGTTCTGGGGACTGAGTAGACCTCACCTAGTAAGACTCCTTGCAGCCTCTACTCAATGGTTCTCACCACCAGCTCTGCCACCGGCTCCTTGCCAGTCTCACCAACACTCCTTCCCCAACATGGCATAAAACAGAAGTACCTAGAGATAACTCACTTTAACAGACTCCATCCTGCCAGCCATCTCATTGGTTTCCAGTGTCTTCTTGGCACTGTAGGTAAAATGAAAATAGTCTTGAGGGGTACACTCTAGTCAAGAAATACCTAAGGGCGCCAATCAAGATGGCAGAGTTGAAGGACATGGAATTCACCCCCTCCCACAAATACATCAAAACTACAACTACAAATGGAACAATTCTCACAGAACACCTACTGAACACTAGCAGCAAACCTCAAACACCTGAAAGGACAAGAAGGATCTCCACATAACCAGGTAGGATGAAAGGGGGAAAAAAAAGTAAATCACCTAAATAAGCCAGTACACAGATTAAAAAAAAAAATCAAAAAATTTCTGTGAAAGTTATGATAGCCACAATGAATAGCAAGAGGATGAACATGAAGATGTAAATGAGGACATCAAACTCACAAAATGAGGGGGAGGAGAGTAATAAAATGTAGTTTTTTTCCTAGAAAGTGTTTGAGCCTATATGACTACCAGTCTAAAGCAAGCAGATATAAGAAGGGGTTAACATACTTGATAAACAGGGTAACCACAAATCAAAAACATACAATAGGTTCACAAAAACCAAAAAGAAGAGAACATAAGCATAATACAAAGGATAATCATCAAACCACAAAAGGAAAAACAAAAAGAAAAGCGGAAATATAAACGAATATCTCGAAATTCCTGCAAACACTCCAGTCTTCCAGGGACAAAATGCCGTACCCAGTTCCCACCAGATATTGACTCCTCAGCTCCTGGGGCAGCTGGGCTGCAGCCTCAGTTGTTCAGTTCAGCATGCAAATCAAATATCATTTTCTCGGGGTACCATGATATAAAAAGAGTCAGGAGGCACTGTGTAAAGGACCAAGCCAAGGGGAAAAAGTTTTATGCAAGGCTGGTACATGCTTATTTGCACATGTTAGGTCTCTATTAGTTACCTGCATTTTTAAGGGAGAACATAAGGATTTATTACTCACTTCTTGTCAGGCACACTTAATTTTATCTTTTTTCACTCCTCAGGGTGTGCACAGAAATACTCCAAGCAGCATCCTGTGGATTTGCTTGTATGTGAAATCTGCAAGATGCATTTCCACCTTGATTTGAGAAAATTACAGCTCACAGCTATCCTCCCTCTACATCTTCCGTTTTCTTCCTCTTCCTATTCTGTAGAGCAGAGGTTCTTAACCCTGGCTGCACATTAAAATTATCTGGATGGCTTTTTAAAATGTCTGGTGTCCGGGTGTCCCCCCAGATTTTGATTGTAAGGTTTGGGGTTTGGCATAAGCATCAATGTTTTTCCAAAAGTCTGCCCCACCTCCCAGGTGGTTCTAATGTACAGTCAGGGTTGGAATCTCTGCAAAAAGACTCTACCTCCTTCCAGAGTGTATAGAATCAATTCCTCCACAAAGGCTGATTATTTGAGACAGTACCTGTTTGAGACCCAGAGGAATGCTTGAACAGAGAGGCCACTTTGCAATATAAGAAGACAGCAGCCACCATTAGTTCTCCTGAGAATCTTTGCAAGTACTCAAATGGAGACTTAGGAAATCCATATTCCTCCCCCAACCCCCAACACACACACCATTACCAAACGCAGGAGTATGCAGTATAGCCACAGCTTACATGCCTCTAAGTAATAATGTACTGATTTATAGTTTGCACAAATTGCAATAAATGGCATTTTCTGTTATGTGGAGGGTAACAGATTGTTCTGGAGTGAGTACAAGTCCATAACTCATTCGAGGGCTATGCTGATGCTATAAACTAAAGTTCACTATTTAGGCAGTTAATCCCCAGTAGTTTAATTCTGAAAATAGGTTTCAGACTTGTATTCAATTTGGTGACCATCTATTATTTTAGTTTAAGCATAATTAACCTGACAAATATAAGAAGAGGCAAGAGAAATGTTTTCAGAGACTTTTCTCCTTTTTCCTCCCTTCCTAACCTCTCGCTGCATCTCCATGTTGCTCTCCAGGATGGTCATTTCCTGCTCGAGAGGCAGACTGAGAACAAGGAAAGGTTGCTTCAGAAAAAACTGGCACCATGTCACTTCCACTGCTGAGCCATGAGTTAAGTGGAACGGGCTGGAGACTGTTGTATTTGCCACATACCATTAGATCATCAGTCTATCAGAAGTGCAGTGGAAGTGAGTGACCAGAACTTAAGGCTGCCACGGAAAGAAAAAAAAAAAATCTTTCTTAGGTTTGGTTTCCCTCACTTCACAGATAGGTATTTTCTCTTTCCTAGAAACTCTGCCTGTCTTCTCAGGCAGAGATGCAGGAAAACCGAAGGAGAAAACCCTTGGCCAAGGATCCTGGGAGTAGTCTTCATCCACTCAGAATCTGTAAAATGAAACTTAAGTCTTTCAAAAGCAGATAATTCCTACCCTACAGTTTTTGAGAAAAAGCAGTAACCTATTTGTCCTAACAAATGTCTGTGACTTCACTGTACTAAAAGATTCTCAATGACAAGCTCTTCTAACTTTTCTATATTTAAGACATAGCCAAGCAGGTGCCATGGCTCAACTAACATTAAAAGAGTCAAGACCTGGGCTTCCCTGGTGGCGCAGTGGTTGAGGGTCCACCTGCCGATGCAGGGGACACGGGTTCGTGCCCCGGTCTGGGAAGATCCCACATGCCGCGGAGCAGCTGGGCCCGTGAGCCATGGCCGCTGAGCCTGCGCGTCCAGAGCCCGTGCTCTGCAACGGGAGAGGCCACAACAGTGAGAGGCCCGTGTACCACAAAAAAAAAAAAAAAAGTCAAGGCCTTTACAAATTAGCTTTACAGAAAGAGCATAACATAATCAGGACTAAGTCTACATTCAAGAATCCATGATGCCCTAGACATTCTTCTCAGATTCCATACACAGATGAAAAAATTAAGTTAAACCATGCACCTACAGAGACATTACATAATGATAAATATGTTAGTTCATCAAGAAGACATAACAATTTTTAAATGTGTATGTCTCTAGCAACAGAACTTCAAAGTACAAGAAGCAAAAACTGGCAGAACGAAAAGGAGAAATAGGACAATCCACAATTATACCTGGAGACTTTGACACTCTTCTTTCTGTAGACAGAACTAGCAGGTAGAAGATGAGCAAGGATATAGAACTGAACTACACCATCAGCCAACTGGATCTAGTTGTGTGTAGAACTCCACCCAATAGCAGCTGATAATCTATCCAAAAATGTCTTCAAAAATAGACTTTTTTTCCCCAAGTTCGCAGGGAACTTCACCAAGATAGAAAACACTTTGAGTGTTTTTACATTCCTTAATGATAAAATCTATCGACAAACTAGGAACAAAAGGGAACTTCCTTAACCTGATAACAGGATGTATAAGAAACTGAGAGCTAACATTATACTTAATGATGAAAGATTGGGTATTTTTCTTCTTAGATCAGGAACAAGAACAAGAGAAGGATGTGCACTCTTATCATTCCTATTCAACACTATTCTGGAGGTCCCAGCCAGTGCAGTAATGCAAAAAAAAGAAATAAAGGGCATACAGATTGGAAAGAGAGAAATAAAACTCTTTCTAGTCACAGATGAAATACATAATTATCCAAATAGAAAACCTCAAGGAATCAACAGAAACTCCTAAAATTAATAAGTGAATTTATCAAGGTCACAGGCTGCAAGATTAATACTCAAAAACTGACCCTATTTCTGTATACTACCAATGTAAAATTGGAAAACAAAAAAATTTAAATACCATTTATAACAACTCCAAAAAATAAAATACTTAGGAATAAATTTAACAAAACACATAAAGTGCCTTTACACTAGAAACTACAAAATGATGATAAGACAAATCAGAGAAGACCAAAATAAATATTCATACCATGTTCATGGATTGGAAGACTCAACACAGAAAGATGTCAATTCTCCTCAGATTAAATTATAGATTTAAGTCAATTCTAATCAAAATTTCAGCAGGGTTTTTTTTCACATATAGACAAGTTGACTTCAAAATCTATATAGTAAGGCAAAGGAATTAGAATTGCTAAAATAATTTTGAAAAAGAAGGACAAAGAAAGAGGAATATGTTACACAGATTTTATGATTCACTATAAAGCCTCGATAAGCAAGAGAGTATGGTATTGGTGAAAGGATTATATCAATGGGAAAAAATGGAGAGTTCAGAAATAGACTCACACAAATATGGTCTGTTCTAACAAAGGTGCAGAAACATTTCAATGAAACATTTCAAAAAAAAAAAGATCATTCAACAAATGATCTTGGAACAATTGAGCATCTATGAGCAAAAAATTTAAAAACACAAGTTTATTCACATGTTATCCAAAAATTAACTCAAAATGGATTATAGATATAAATAAAATGTAAATCTATAAAACTTCCAGGAGAAACTCTGTATGGCCTGGATATAGGCAAAGAGCCCTAAAGTATGACACCAAAAGCACTATCCATTTTTTTTAATGATAAATTTGTTTTCATCAAAATTAAAATACTTTCTTTGTGAAAGACACTTTTAAGAGGATTAAAAGACAAATAACAGATTGGAAGAAGATATTTATAAGTCATATATATCTGACAAGGGACCTGTATCCTGAATACATAAAGAATTCTCAAAACTTACTAAGAAAACAGACAATTCATTTTTTTAAAATAGGCAAAATGAACAGACATTTCACCAAAATGAACAGAAGATATAAAAATGGCAAATGACCATACAAAAAAGATGCTCAACATCATTAGCCATTAGGAAAATTCAAATTAAAACCATAATTTAATTCAAATTAAAACGCACTTATTAGAATGGTTAAAATAACAAATACTGACAGTATCAAGCACTGATTAGGATACAGAATAACTAGAACACTCATATGTTACTGGCGGAAGTGCAAATTGTGCAGTTTGACAGTTTCTTGTAAAGTTAGTACACTCATCCTGGGCATTTACCCTAGAGAAACGAGAGCTACATTCACACAACCACCTGGGCAGAAAAGTTGAGAGCAGTATAACTACCAAAAACTGGAAAGAACACAAGTGTCCATCAACTGGTAAACAGATAAACTGTTGGTACATCTGCACAATGAAAAAGAAAAACAAAAAGGAATAATAAAAGGATCAATAAAAAGAGGTATGCAATAACTTGGATGAATTGCAAAGGGAGCATGTTACATTAAAGAAACCAGTTTTAAAAGATTACATACTGTAAAATTCCATTTTATGACATTTTCAAAAAGACAAAAACTATAGAGATGGATAACAAATCAATGGTTGCCAGGTTACAGGTGGGAGGAGGATGTCATTTTAAGGGATAACACAAGCAAGTTGTCTGGGGTAATGGATCTCCACCCTGTCCTAACTGTGGCAATGCTTACATGAATCTATACATGTGTTAAGAATCAAAGAACTGTACACCAAAAAGAGTCAATGTTCTTTGTCAATTTAAAATTAATTTAAAAGCATGCACCTATGAATGGCAACATATATATTAAATGCCAAATACAGAATGTCTTAAACTTTCCTTCTTGAAATGCAACACAAGCAACTGAAAGACAACAATTATGTTAGTGTCACCCACAAAACCTGAATTCCATAACCCATTGAGCTTTTTTCTTGCTAACAGTCAAATCTGGCTACAGAGAAGACGGGCTGTGTGTCAGACTTTGCTTTTTGGTGGAAAGCCCCAGGCGGTCTAAATGCTGAGTTGCTAGGCCTTACCATGCAGGCCTAGGTTAAGAGGCTGCATAGATGCTGGCACAGTCAAGACGCAAACGCCTCTTTTGAAATCATAAAGCTCTAAAAGAGATATTCACAAACTTTTAACAGTGAATCATGACTAGGTCTGAATCAGCTTATGATGCATTTCTCCTGGGGCAACTAAATAAATGAGAGTTAGAAAAATGGGAAAGACCAGGGAAAGATAATTATGAAGCATTGAGTATGGTTTCAGGAAAGCAGAGATGAGTAGAATTCTGCAGCCAAAATAATCAGACAGTAGGAAGAAAAAATGCGCAGAAGACTTAACAAACGCTTCACAAAAAAAATGCAAATGTCCAAGAAATACATGAAAGAGTACTAAACCGCTTCAGTCATCAGGGAAATGCAGATTAAAACCGCAAACAGATACCACTGCACACTCCCAAATTTTCCAAAATGAAAAACGCAAACTCCAACTGTTGGCAAAGGTGGAAAGTAACCAGAACTCTCCTCACCTCTAGTGGGGAGTATATATTGGTATAATCACTTTGGAAACACATTTGACATTATCGACTAAAGCTGAACCACGCATATCCTGTGACTTGGCAATCTCCTTCCTGGGGGTATATACTCAACAGTAATGTGTTCGTATGTTCACCAAAACACATGTACTAGAATGTTCATAGTGATTCGACCCATAATAGCCCTGTATTCATTTCCTATTACTTCCGTAACAAATTACCATGAATTTCACGGGTTAAACCACCACCTATGTACTATCGTATAGTTCTCTAGGACAGAAGTCTAAAGGGGTCTTATGGCCTGAAAAACTCAAGGCGTCAAGCTCTGGAGGAGTTAAGGGTAAGTTTGTTGCCTTGCCTTTTCCAGCTTCCGGAGGCCAACTGCCAACCTCAGATTGCACCTTCAAAACACATCTTCAAAATGTATCCCAGGCGTGACCACGGAGAGCTGGCGGGCCGGAGCGAGCTGAGAATATGTAGCTCCAGGAGCGCGTAACCTGCCGCCCAGTCACCGCGGTGGCTGCTGGGAGGTGCCACAGCGTAGGGTCGCGCGGGGCGCCGCTCTGACTGACCTTTCACCTGCGCCCGGCGGAGAGGGGCGGAGGGGGGCGGAGGGGGGCGGAGGGGGGAGGGGGGGAGGGGACAAGGCCGGAAGCCAGGGCGGAGGCAGCAGCGGCTGCAGCGGGTGGGCGGGGCACAGGCAAAGCCTCGGCTCCGGCTCTGTTAAAAAGAAAGAAATGCGTCCCACTCCAACCTTCGCTTCCATCATTGCATCTCCTCTCTGATATGCCGCCCCTGCCTCCCGCTTATAAAGGACCTTTGTGGTTACATGGGCCCACCTGGATAACCCAAGAAACGTCCCCCTCTCAAGTTCTCTAACTTAATCACCTCTGGGAAGTCCCTTTTGCCACAAGTAGCATACCCTCAGGGATTAGGCTGTGGACATCTTTGGGGGAATCGTTACTCTGTGTACTACAAACGCCACACAGGAAAGTTCTCAATTTCCCAGCAACAAAGGAGTGGGTAATCGTGGTGTGACTGCACGATGGAATACTACACAGCAATGAGAATAAACAATTGTCAATGACTTGTAGTCTTGTGTGTGAATCTCACAATGTTGAACGAAAGAAGCCAGAATCAGACGACTACATGAGTCCATGTGTATAAAGTAGAAAGAGGCGAAATCTCTCTATGGTGAAGTCAGGATAGTGATTACTCTGGATATGGGGGTTCCCAACTGGGCTGGGATGTGAGGGGACTTTGGGGGATGCTGGTGATCCATTGTGTCTTGATCTGGGAGCTAATTCACGGATGTGTCAGTCTGTGAAAAATCCATTAAACTATACCCCTAAGGTACATGTGCACTTTTCTGGGGGTATATTTTACATCAATGAAAAGTACAACGTTTCTATTGACGAAGGAGGAAGGATAGGGTCCTATGAGCATAAAAGGAGGCCCCAAATTGCTGTAACTTGGTACAGTAGGGAAAGTTGAAGCTTTAGGCTCAGGTAGGCAACACCTACAATCCCAGCTCTTTTACTGATTCTCTGCTCTTCTACAAATTATTTGATCTTTTTGGTTTGGGGGCTCCTCCTCTAGAAAATGGGAATAATGCTACTTGCTGCCTCACTGGATATGCTACATATGTGAAATAACATGTGAGAACAAGTAGAACACAACAAGGGCTGAGGAAATACAGCTTCTTCTCTCAGTTTTGCTCTTAAGTCTTTCTTTCAACAGAGCAAATACACAGCAGAAAAAAAAAAGAAAAGAAATAACCCTCTCAGAAGCTTCATTTTTTTCATTTTCAGTGCCATGTTTAAAAATACTTGCCAAGCATTGTATAAGTTCCTCCACATCCTGTAAAACTGGTAAAAAAAAAGGTAGTTCTTTGCTTCTTTATCCACACTGCCTATTTCTTTAGAAAACTGCCAGTTTCACTATGAGAATTCTTTTACAAAGTTGAGCCACTTGAGATCATGAAAGCATCAGGTATCATTTCCACGAGTCATAACTTCTGCAGGAAAAATTCAAGGGGCATGGTGGAAACAGAGCCACTCCAGACTTCTACCTACAAAGCAGACACAGCCTAGAGCATTCCACATCTATCCTTGTGACTAGAAGGAATATCTAGAGACCAAACCAAACTCACTCTTCACTAGGCATATCTAGTCTTTGTTGCCCTGCAGTAGGGCACGAGGAACAAAGATGAAAATAAACATAGGTAGAAAGTGGTTTCCCGTGAAACACAAGAACATGGCATAGTTGAGATCTGCAGCCTGAGAGACCTTTTAAAGAGTTTTGGGCTCTTAGAATTACTGTGCTTGGTCAAGGTCACTCAGACCCACACACAGTCTGATTTACAATCCTCTTCCCAGGGGTTTTTAAGTCATGGTTTACATTCCCAGCTATAATCTTTTATTTGCAAATCTTTTATTTGCAAAGTTTAATTCTTTATTTGTATTTTTTACCCTCATTTTTATTGCCACTGGTGTTATTTCAACATCATTTAAATTTTGATGCCTATCTTGCACCCTCCACTCTTCTGACTCTTTGCTTCCCATTTTCTCCATTCTATCTCTCCCCAATGCCTTTCCACTCCCACCCCTCCATGATAGGGTTACTCCTCCAAGTACAGCCCAGTCAGCACCTCCATCAGGATACTTGCCCTGTTTCTTGTGTCTGTATCACTTCATCACACCTGCAGGGAAACCTGGATCACTGCATTTATCACCGTAAACTATTGATATTTATCTGTCTCATGCCCTACATCATGCACTCATTCAGCACAAGAACTGTGTTGTTCACTCCTGCCTTCCAAGTGTTTACTTTAGAAAGTGCTGCATAAATGTTTGTTGAATGAATGAAATGGATGTCTGTCTGGTGGCCCCCAGCTGGAGGCAGCAGTTGAAGTCCTCTTCAGTTTTTTGGTATCTTTAGATTGAGTCTCTTGTTATAAGTGATATCAAATTTCATTTTTAGCATCACAGTGCTTTATTTACCCAAAGAACTACTACCAGTAACTCTTCTTAGCCCTTTGCTCTTTCTTCCCTCTCCCCTCACTTAGAGCACATTTTTTTTCTACAACAATCTCCCTGATACATTTAGACCTCTCTTACCTATCAAATCAGTGATTTTAAACCATGTGTAGGAAAGAAATGCTTGTAAGACCTGCAGGTAACTAGTGAAGTAAGATTGCCTTATCCTTACCATAAAGTCTACAGAAAATTGCTTTCCCACAGACTGAAGTGACCATCCCATTCTGTTTGTACAGAAATTTTTAATAGAAAAGGCTGAAGAGCTGTGAATGGTAACCAACCATTATGCACAGATATTTTTCACTATGCATGGTAGTTATTCTTCTTCCTTTCCTCATTTCCAATTAAAATAAAAATCTAAATTTAAAAAATGTGTTTCTCCTTAACAATATACATGCTTGATTTTATAGGAAAGACAAGTCTTTTTATCAGACAGGAGCTCAAATTTAAAAATAAAATCAAACAATTTATCTCTCCAAGTAGAGCTCCTGTAAACTGCAGAGCAGTATAAATTGGTGCTTGAAAAGGCAGTATTAAAGGAATGATCACTTTTTCCCAGTCAACAGCAGAGTAGTGATAAGGCCAGTCTTCCTCTCATTGGGATTCAACCCAGGCAGTCTGATTCCAAAGCTCCTGCTGCCCCCCGCCCCTGGGAAAACAAGAGCAGCCCAAATGATCAATGCAAAGAAACCCATAAGGACAGGCTGCTCTTTTCAGAAATTTAGCAATCCCAGGAAGAAAGAGAGATGGGGAAGTCATGTGAAAGAAAAGCAGGGCCAAGGAAAAGTATTTTCAGGGAAGGAGAGTTTTGAGCCTGATTTCAGCTTAACAGGAAAGAGCTAAGGGAGGAGGAGTGATTAAGACAGGAGGCAAGAAGTAGGGGTGCGGTGGCAGGTGGCAGAAAAGCCCCTGCTGCCTTCCACCCCCCGCCAGATGGCTGTAATGCATGGAATCCAGAGAGGAATGGATGCACTTGACTGTGAAAGGTGATGAGACTGAAACAAGGAAGAGGAATGAGCAGAAAATGGGTGAAGATAAAAACAAATTTTTAGTCAGAGAGGAAGTAGGTTGAGAGTTCACCGAAGGATCTCTGTGAAGTAGGAAGTAACTTCTTCTGTTGAGAGAGAAGGAAGTAGAGGGCTGGGGTTTGCACAGTGGAAAAAGGGCTTAGAACACCTGATCTGAGGCACAAGGTATGAAGGTAAAAGAGATAAGTCATGAAGAACCTAGGGGTAGGACGGGAATAAAGACGCAGGCCTACTAGAGAATGGACTTGAGGATATGGGGAGGGGGAAGGGTAAGCTGGGACAAAGTGAGAGAGTGGCATGGACATATATACAGTACCAAACGTAAAATAGATAGTTAGTGGGAAGCAGTCGCATAGCACTGGGAGATCAGCTCGGTGCTTTGTGACCACCTAGAGGGGTGGGATAGGGAGGGTGGGAGGGAGGGAGACGCAAGAGGGAGGGGATATGGGGACATATGTATATGTATAACTGATTCACTTTGTTATATAGCAGAAACTAACACACCATTGTAAAGCAATTATACTCCAATAAAGATGTTTAAAAAAAAAAGAAAAGAGATAAGTCTTGCTGAAATTTACTCGAGACCGCAATTCAGGAGCAATCTTATGCTTTGGTGAGCAAGGGCTTGAGAAAAAGGGGTTTGGTGCTTTACACTTTATTTTTTTTTACATAATTACTGCTTGATATGAGGGAGTTTATTAAAGCTCTCTTGCTTCATTTCCCCTATAAAACAAGTTAATACTCTTTGCCCCCTTCCAAACCCCATAGGACTTTAATAAGCATTAATTATTATCTTCAATGTCCCGAGTGCCTTGGGAAAGTCCTGTGTAAGGACTTTTTCATCATTTTTTATCATTTTTATTATTCCTGCAATTGCATTTCCTCACCCTCTGTTTAGATATGAGTTGAAATATAATCTTAACAACTTCCTTCACTCAATTCTGAAATGTGTTTGCTGAGCCTACCTGGAATCAGTCATGGAGGCATCAGATGCAAAAAAAGAACAAACTCCAAAATGTCACCCAGGTGCTTCTAAACCAAAAAGGAGAATTTTTCAAAGTTAAACCACAAACAGAATTTGCAGTCTTTTTAGAACAAATTGATCTATCCAATATAGTGAACTCAAGGAGGAAAGGATTTCAAACTGACCCTTTCTTCAAAATACCAAGTGAAGAATAGAATGCAATAATGCATTCTATTCTTCTAGTTCGTTATTTAACATAATCTAGTTAATTATTAACATAATCCCAATTCCTTCCTTCCTTCATTTCATTATTCAACGAATCTATATTGATCCTCTATAGGTGCAGGCACTGAGTCCTGAGACCATGCTAGCACCCACCTAGCCACACACACCTTTCCCCTTTGGATAGTGGTTTTCCATTATCTAAAATGTTGTAGGACCTCTATTTTCATTTATTTTTTATTGAAGCCTAAGATAAATAAAACTGAAATTCTGTGCCGTCTCCACATTGGCTGAGTTGACTGTATTTATTGGTATTAAGGCATAGAAAGGACTGAGCAATATCTCTGGTATCAAAGATTTGCTGACCTCCATCCAAATAACAGTTATCAAGTGCTAATTAGCCCATGGGTATTATGGGCCATGAAATCACTTATATGAGATTATCAGAACCCCACTTAGAAGTTAAGGTTATTTTGCAGGTTCATTTCAGACAACATCAGCTACTTGTTATAGGAGATGGTTGCTATGGTGATGTAGGAACAATGAAAATTCTTTACATAAACTTTTGTCAAAGTTTGCTTCTTTGAACTTAACTTGAGACTGTACGTGATCGAACTGATTCTCATGATACAGGGCTGATTTTTGAAGTCAGCAACTTCTCCAGATTCTGTAAGACAGACTTATCTTTTTTTCTTCTGCATTATCTGAGGACCCTAGAGAGGCTATAGGTGACAGGATGTAGGGATTGGAGTGGGGGAGGAAGAGGGAGTCCCAGAACAAAGAACAGAAGGAATTTCTCAATGCTAAAGTCATAGAGCTGTCAATTTCTAGTTGACAGGTTTAACATGGCCCTGCAATAGGTTTTGTGAAGCCGAGCTTGACTTGAACCCCCAAAATAATGTGGTGAGAGATCAAGATTCTTGTGGCCGTTCCACACCTAGGAATACCTGGAAGGTTGCATGTACAGCTGTGTATATGCTCGCAATTTCTTCGACAATTCCTCACATTTGTATCATCTGAAACTACCAAAAACTCAGTGCCTTACATTTGAGTTTTTGTGCTGTTATACTTGGGTCTAATTCTACAACCACTTTAACTCTGTTGGAAATCAAGTTCAAATCTTTTCCCAAAATGCCTCACAAAATAAAATTATCACCAGTGTCCAGGAATTTTGCCCCAAGATAATGATAGGGAAGCAAAGGTGAGGGTACAGTGAGAGTTCAGGGAAGCAAATGTGAGAACCAATCCAAGAAACCCAGAGAGCAAAGTCAATTATAGTCAATACAGTTTACATATGGAGAGGGCAAGGATTTCCCAGTCCCAAATCATGGCCGACTATTTTCCTATGACAGTAGCGACAATATTTCCCATTGCACGTGCTTTCCTAGAACTTTGCCATTCTCCCATCAAGAGGTGAAGTCTGTCACAGACATAGAGAACAGACTTGTGGTTGCCAAGGGGGAGGTGAGGGTGGGGCAGGATTGGATTGGAAGTTTGGGGTTAGCAGACACAAACTATTATATATAGAATGCATAAACAACAAGGGCCTACTGTATAGCACAGGGAACTATATTCAGTATTCTGTAATAAACCATAATGGAAAAGAATATGAAAAAGAATGTATATATATACATATATATGTATAACTGAATCACTTTCTGTACAACAGAAATTTATACAACATTGTAAATCAACTATACTTCAGTAAAATAGGTTTAAAAATAAAGGAGGTGAGTCTATGTTCTGTTGCTTTGAGCCTGGGCAGGTCTTTGTGACTACAGTAACCAATGGAGTGTGTCAGAAAAGGTACTGTATGACTTCTGAGGCTAAGTCAAAAAATGTCACACACTTCCGCCTTATTCTCTCAGGATGCTCACAGAACCCAGACACCACATTCTGAAGAAGCCTGGGTAAGTCCACGTGGAAGAGGACTGAGTTGCTTGCCCACATCCTTACTCTCCTCCTATATTTTTATACATTAAATTCCCATTCTATTCTAATGATCTAATGATCTAATGATCTTAGTCCTTTTGCTTTAATCATCACTGCTTTAGAAAATGTTTTAAAAGCTGTTAAGATGGGGGCTTCCCTGGTGACGTAGTGGTTAAGAATCTGCCTGCCAATGCAGGGGACACGGGTTCGAGCCCTGGTCCAGGAAGATCCCATATGCGGCGGTGCAACTAAGCCCGTGCACCGCAACTACTGAGCCTGCACTCTAGAGTCCTCGAGCCACAACTGCTGAAGCCCACGCATCTAGAGCCCGTGTCCTGCAACAAGAGAAGCCACCACAACGAGAAGCCCACGCACTGCAGGAAGAGTAGCCCCTGCTTGCCGCAACTAGAGAAAACCCGCGTACAGCAATGAAGACCCAATGCAGCCAAAAATTAAACAAATGATTTATTAAAAAAAAAAAAACCTGTTAAGGCAAAGTACCACTCAAGCTTCCTCATCAAATTATATTAGCTAGTTTTAGCACTTCAATATGCAAATCAACCATTAAAATATTATAATTATATACATACATATATTTAAATACATAGTGTTAGCTTCCTAGGGCTGCTATAAACAAAGTTATGTCTTTTGGGAGGACACAAGTCAATCCATAACATATATATGTACACACACTCATATGCTTTCTCAGAAACTGCTCTGTATAAGGGCTGAGAATCTCAACTAACTTTTTTTTCTAAATGACAAAGCAATTTCCTCCTAACAATATTTTAATTAAATGATTCCCTTCCCTATAATTTGGGTTTTCTGCTTTACCACATATTAAGTCTTCAAATATTCTGTAATTTGGATTCAAACATTCCATTGTAATCTATTTTTCTGTCTACCATATTGCTTTATTTATAAGTAAAGAAAATAGGGGATATTTGGGGATAAGTACACACCTACGAAACCATCATCATCATCAAGGTTATAAGTGCATCCATCCCCTCACAAATTTCCCTCCCGCTGTCCCCCCTTGAGATCTTCTCTCTTAGCAGGTGTTAAGTATACAGTACAGTATTGTTGGCTATAGGCTCATGCTATAGAGTACATCTCCAGAACTCATTTAACTCACATAACTGAAATTATATCCTTTAACCATCATTTCCCCATTTCCTCTTCCCTCTAGACCCTGGCAACCATCATTCTGTCCTCCATTTCTATGAGTTTGACTATTTCAGATTCTATACATAAGTGAAATCATACAGTGCATTTTTCTGTGTCTGGCTTATTTCACTTAGCAATGCTACTCAGGTCCATCCATGTTGTCACAAATGGCAAGATTTCCTTTTTTAAAAGGTTGAACAATATTGCATTGCATCTGTATATCACATTTTCTTTATCTAATCATCCATCAATGGACATTTAAGTTGTTTCCATATCTTGCCTATTGTAAATAATGCTGCAGTGAACATGGAAGTGCATCTATCTCTTCAAGATCCTGATTTCAATTCCTTTGGATAAATATCCAGAAATGGGATAGCTGGATCATATGGTAGGTCTTTTTTTAATTTTGTGAGAAACCTCCATACTGCCTTCCATCATAGCTGTACCAATCTACATTCCCACGAATGGTGTGCAAGGGTTCCCTTTCCTCCACATCCTTATCAACACTAGCTATCTTTGTTTTCTTAATAATAGTCATCCTAACAGGTAAGAGGTGATAGCTCACTGTGGATTTGATTTTAATTTCCTTGATAATTAGTAATATTAAGCACCTTTTCATGCATTTGGATATCTTCTTTGGAGAAATGTGTATTCAGATCCTTTGCTTGCTTTTTAATCAGGTTATTTGTTTGTTTGCTATTGAGTTGTATTCCTTATATATTTTAGATATTTAACCCCTTACCAGATGTATGGTTTACAATTTTTTTTCCATTCCATAGGTTGCCTTTCCATTTTGTTAATTGTTTCCTTTGTTTGTTGTACAGAAACTTTTTAGTTTAATGTAATCCTATTTGTTTACTTTTGCTTTTGTTGCCTGTGGTTTTGGTGTCATATCTGAGACATCATTGCCAAGACCAATGTCAAGCAGCTTTTTCCCAGAGTTTTACAGTTTCAGGTCTTAAATTCAAGTCTTTAATCCATTTTGAGTTGATTTTTGTTTATGGTGTGAAGAATCCAATTTCATTCTTTTGCATGTAGGTATTTTGTTTTCTCAACATCATTTTTAAAGATATTGTTCTTTTCTCATTGTGCATTCTTGCTGCTTTTGTTGAAGATTAATTGAAAATATATGCATGGATTTATTTCTGGACTCTCTATTCTGTTTCATTGCTCTATATCTCTATTCTTATGCCAGTACCATACTATTTTGAGTACTATAGCTTTGTAATATACTTTGAAATTCAGAAGTGTGGTGCCTTCAGCTTTGGTCTTCTTGCTAAATATTACTTTGGCAGCTTGGGGTCTTTTGCAGTTCCAAATGAATTTTAGAATTATGTTTACTATTTCTGTAAAATATCCAAGACATCCTTTCTTAACCACCTGATGACACAGGATTTCTGGGTACCACTACAAAGTGCCTGTCACTTCACCATTCCTGTTAGTGCTAAAAAGGAAAGAAAATAATGGAAAGGAAAGGAAAGGAAGAAATTCGTATCCTATCAGTCGCCAAACAATTTTCCCCCTCTTTCAAAGTCAGTTTCTTTATCCCAGAAAAACACTATATGGACAACTAATGAGTTGTTTATTTGCTTTTCACGCTCTGCTACAACTGCTATGACCTGTGAAGGGATATATCTCTGCAACAGCCTGACTGCTTTGTTGCAAAAAGCTGAAGACCGCATATTCGCCTGCCTATAGACTAAGCCAGACAACTGATCATCCAGACAAGATATTTTTCTTTTTCATTTCTTTCTTTTGCCTTCCACTTCTCTTATGTTCTTTTGATTCAGAGTTCTGTGATGCTTAATAAACAATACACTTCCTAGCAGCCATAAAGCAAGAAAAATTCAGTTAGGATTATAATCACAATTTCAATGATTTACACATGTTAGGAAATATTGCCATTGGGTTCTCAGAGTTATTTACTCTGGTGTTTTCTTCTATTTGGAAGTGCTAAAATATTAGCTCTATTCATTAAAACTGATTGTGTTTTAACATGTTTCTTCCCCCTCCCCTGACCCTGTCTGAATCCAATTTACAGCCTGCTAAAGGACTCGTAAGATTTTTATGGATTACTTCCTGGGGCCACATTAATCTGGCTCCTTGTTACTTTGCACTAATCTCACTTTGCCACAGTAAAGTAATGAGACTTGATCTCTCGGGAATTAATCCATAGAGACCTCTTAATGAGGCAAAGCCAGAACGGAGTGCATCTACTGTAGTTAATTCCCCCAAGCACAATGGAGAAGAAGGAAGAGGTCGTCCTGCCCTTATGGGCAGTGTAACTTGGGGCCCAAATCTGGGGAGAGAGCAGGGAGGGGAGCAAAGAAGATGCACAGTGAGACCAGCCAGAAGCTGGGTATAGCCAAGGCTCAGCACGTCCTTCCACCTTCAGGGGCCTAGAGCCAGGACCAGTGCCCATGCAAACCCGGTGGAGGCGAGGGAGAGAGGGCAAAGAAACAGGAAAGGAGCTAGATGGGTGGGGAGAGATTTCTTTGCTTTCACTGAGCATATGCTGACACACAGGACATGACTTCTCTCCTTCAGTCATCTCACACCCAAAGTCCACTTCTTATACCCCTTACAGGCACTTTTGTCTTCAGTGGAAACCTCAGTGATGAGAAGACTTAAGGCAAGATTCTGCCCCCATTTCCTCTTGTGGAGGAGGTCTGAGGTGTTAAGATTTCCTTTTCCAAGAAGTAAAAGCAACAAACTCTTGGAAAGCGTTGCAAGGAGTTAAAGCAAAAACTTAACATTTATTTGAGAAGAAGCAGTCCTCTCAAGTTGTAAACTGAGAATAAGAATAACTTGCAGTTATAATTTTTATGGTGAATTGATACAGAAAATAGAAAAAACATTTAAAGAGAATGTGGAGAGAATGCATGTCAAGCCCCTAGCACAGTGGCTTGATATGAAAAGGCATATATAAAGGGTAGCTATATTATTTACATTGCTATTATATTCTTCAAGCAGATTTTTGTCATTTAGCAACAACTGGCCACCGGAAACACATTTAGGAATAACTTACTTTTTAAAAAGCACATTCGGGCTTCCCTGGTGGTGCAGTGGTTGAGAGTCCGCCTGCTGATGCAGGGAACGCGGGTTCGAGCCCCGGTCTGGGAAGATCCCACATGCCGCAGAGCGGCTGGGCCTGTGAGCCATGGCCGCTGAGCCTGCGCGTCCGGAGCCTGTGCTCCGCAGCGGGAGAGGCCACAACAGTGAGAGGCCCGCATACGGCAAAAAAAAAAAAAAGCACATTCATATGTGTTATCATACTGAATTTTCATATCAATCAGGTAAGATGAGCAGGTAGTATTATCCTGTTTCACAGATAAGGAAACAGGCTATGGAGGTTAAGTAACCAATGGTAATTAGTAGCTCTGGGATGAAAACGAGGGCATGCTTCTCTTAGCCTTTTCCTATCTCCTCTCTTCCTAATTATCTTCCTACCAAATGTAAGAAGCCACAATTCGGGGAAGACCTGAATTTTTCCTGCTGTGTCAGAGACTGAAGGGGAAGTGGATGTAGTTTGTCTATTCAGGGTTGATCTATTAGCAAACTCCCTTGGCCAAAGCATACAGGTCACTACTCCAACTTACTTTATCAGTAAAAGAGCTGACACAATCCACTGATCTCCATCTATCTTGCTACCAGATCTAACTCTCCAACTGGAAAGATAAGAAAAGTGTGTTATATCCTGACACCTTGCTCTCCCCCTCAAAAAAAATAAATAAATAAACAACATATAAAGTATCAGTGAAAATAAGGCATCACTAAGGAACTGTTCTCTGTTACATAGATGAAGAAAATTACAAGTTGTCCAATCTTGACGTTAATATGAAGCCAACATACAAGCTGGGAAAATTGCATTACCCCAACTTTTCTCTTAGAATAAAATTTCATTTTGTAGAGACATTAGAAAGGGAAAATACAATTTCTGGACTTATGGAAGAGACAGTTAAATTGTGTGTTACAGATATGATCAAAATCTATCAGGAGTTCAAATCATTGTGTAACAAAAATTTAGTGACTGACCCTAATATGATAGTAAATTTAAAAGTCATTATAACGATGATAATTTCATATACAGCAAAATCAAGGGCACTTCTGAGTAATGGTAATTCAATGACTTGTTCTACATCAATAAATCCACTAACATCCCTCAGATAAGATTTAGGCCAGTGCTTAAATTGTGAAACTACAGTTAGTAAAGTTCCCAGTTGTCCTCAGTTCATCCATCAGTTCTTCCCAAAAGGCTTCAATAGCAGAGCATTCATTAATCACTCTCTAACATGTTGGATGCCTTATATGATATATTTTCATCTCCCTTTCATTTAGACTTAGTTGCCAAAATACTTTCAGAACCAAAATTAATTAAAAGAAATCAAGGTCAGTGATTAGGCATTGTTCCTGGCATTTGATCTTGAGTGGTAAATTGATGGGAAGAAAAACCAATAACTGATGTATTTTTTCTACCCGTAAGTATTTCAAACTAAAACAAAAACCTCTCTAAAAAGACTTCAAGGCATAAAAGTCCTTCATCTGAAAGGAGATCCCCACTTGCTAGACAGAGAGAGCACTGGAAATTAAGCATGAAAAACTGTCCCATAAATCTATCCAAACTACAGGAGGAACAAAAGTTTTCACTGTGGAGGCCTCTGGGACAGAGAAAAAGCAATAGAAAGTAGAGAATGGGTAGTGTCTACACAGGAAAGAAGAAATATAAACAATACACGTTTGGGGAAAATTCAGCCTCACTAGTAGTCAGAGAAATAAAAATCAAACCAAAATTTCCTTTTCAGATTTTTTTTAATGAACAATTGCCCAAATTCTGCCCACAGCAAATGATCCAGGCCTTTCTAATTAAGAATTAAACAGATTGAAGGTGGCGAGTAGAAGGATATACACTCACTCCCTCTTGTGAGAGCACTAAAATCACAACAAACTGCTGAAAAATCATTGACAGGAAGACACTGGAACTCACCAGAAATGATACCCCACATCCAAAGACAAAGGAGAAGCCACAGTGAGATGGTAGGAGGGGCGCAATCACAATAAAATCAAATCCCATAACCACTGGGTGGGTGACTCACAAACTGGAGAATACTTATACCACAGAAGTCCACCCACTGGAGTGAAGGTTCTAAGCCCCATGACAGGCTTCCCAACCTGGGGGTCTGGCAACGGGAGGAGGAATTCCTAGAGAATCAGACTTTGAAGGCTAGCAGGATTTGACTGCAGGACTTCAACAGGTCTGGAGGAAACGGGGCACTCTTGGAGGGCACACACAAAGTATGTGTGCATCAGGACCCAGGGAGAAGGAGCGGTGACCCCAGAGGAGACTGAACCAGACCTACCTGGTAGTGTTGGAGGATCTCCTGCAGAGGCGGGGGGTGGCTGTGGCTCACCGTGTGGACAAAAACAGTGGCTGCAGAGGTTCTGGGAAGTACTCCTTGGCGTGAGCCCTCCCAGAGTCCCACATTAGCCCCAGCAAAGGGCCTGTAGGCTCCAGTGCTGGGTCGCCTTAGGCCAAACAACCAACAGGGAGGGAAGTCAGCCCCACCCATCAGCACACAAGTGGATTAAAGTTTTACTGAGCTCCGCCCACCAGAGCAACACCCAGCTCTACCCACCACCAATCCCTTCCATCAGGAAGCTTGCACAAGCCTCTTAGATAGCCTCTTCCACCAGAAGGCAGCCAGCACAAGCAAGAAGAACTACAATCCTGCAGCCTGTGGAACGAAAACCGCATTCACAGAAAGATAGACAAAATGAAAAGGCAGAGGACTATGTACCAGATGAAGGAACAAGATAAAACCCCAGGAAAACAACTAAATGAAGTGGAGATAGGCAATCTTCCAGAAAAAGAATTCAGAATAATGATAGGGAAGATGATCCAGGACCTCGGAAAAAGAATGGAGGCAAAGGTTGAGAAGATGCAAGAAATGTTTAACAAAGACGTAGAAGAATTAAAGAACAAACACCTAGAAGAGTGAAAGAACAAATGAACAGAGATGAACAATACAATAACTGAAATGAAAAATACACTAGAAGGAATCAATAGCAGAAAGACTGAGGCAGAAGAATGGATAAGTGCCACAGAACAGAATGGATAACTGCCACAGAACAGAATAAAGAAAAAAGAATGAAAAGAAATGAAGACAGCCTAACAGACCTCTGGGACAACATCAAATGCACCAATAATCACATTATAGGGGTCCCAGAAGGAGAAGAGACAGAGAGAAAGGACCCGAGAAAATATTTGAAGAGCTTATAGTCAAAAACTTCCCTAACAAGGGAAAGGAAATGGCCACCTAAGTCCAGGGAGTGCAGAGAGTCCCAAGCAGGATAAACTGAAGGAGAAACACACCGAGACACATAGTAATCAAATTGACAAAAATTAAAGACAAAGAAAAATTATTAAAAGCAACAAGGGAAAAACAACAAATAACATACAAGGGAACTCCCATAAGGTTAACAGCTGATTTCTCAGCAGAAACTACAAGCCAGAAGGGAGTGGCATGATATATTTAAAGTGATGAAATGGAAGAACCTACAACCAAGATTACTCTACATGGCAAGGATCTCATTCAGATTTGATGGAGAAATCAAAAGCTTCACAGACAAGCAAAAACTAAGAGAATTCAGCACCACAAAACCAGCTCTACACAAATGCTAAAGGAACTTCTCTAAGTGCGAAACACAAGAGAAGAAAAGGACCTACTAAAACAATTAAGAAAATGGTATTAGGAACATACATATCAATAATTACCTTAAACGTGAATGGATTAAATGCTCCAACCAAAAGACACAGGCTAACTGAATGGATACAAAAACAAGACCCGTATATATGCTGTCTACAAGAGACCCATTTCAGACCTAGGGACACATACAGACTGAAAGTGAGGGGATGGAAAAAGATATTCCATGCAAATGGAAATCAAAAGAAAGCTGGAGTAGCAATACTCATATCAGATAAAATAGACTTTAAAATAAAGAATGTTACAAGAGACAAAGAGGGACACTACATAATGATCAAGGGATCAATCCAAGAAGAAGATTTAACAATTATAAATATATATGCACCCTAAAAAGGAGCACTTCGATTCATAAGGCAAATGCTAACAGCTATAAAAGAGGAAACTGACAGTAACACAATAATAGTGGGGGACTTTAACACCTCACTTACACCCATGGACAGATCATCCAGACAGAAAACTAATAAGGTAACACAAGCTTTAAATGACACAATAGACCAGATAGATTTAATTGATATTTATAGGACATTCCATTCAAAAACAGCAGATTACACTTTCTTCTCAAGTGCGCATGAAACGTTCTCGTGGATCACATCTTGGGCCACAAATCAAGCCTCGGTAAACTTAAGAAAATTGAAAACATATCAAGCAATGTTTCCAACCACAACGCTATGAGATTAGAAATAAATTAAGGGAAAGAAAAAGTAAAAAACTCAAACATATGGAGGCTAAACAATATGTTACTAAATAACCAAGAGATCACTGAAGAAGTCAAAGAGGAAATCAAAAAATACCTAGAGACAATTGACAACAGAAACACGATGATTCAAAACCTATGGGATACAGTAAAAACAGTTTTAAGAGGAAGTTTATAGCAGTACAATCCTACCTCAAGAAACAAGAAAAATCTCAAATAAACAACCTAACCATACACCTAAAGGAACTAGAGAAAGAAGAACAAACAAAACCCAAAGTTAGTATAAGGAAAGAAATCATAAAGATCAGAGCAGAAGTAAATGAAATAGAAACAAAGAACACAATAGCAAAGGTCAATAAAACTAAAAGCTGGTTCTTTAAGATAAACAAAATTGATAAATCTTTAGCCAGACTCATCAAGAAAAAGAGGGCGTGGACTCAAATCAACAAAATTACAAATGGAAAAGGAGAAGTTACAACAGACACCGCAGAAATACAAAGCATCCTAAGAGACTACTACAAGCAACTCTATGCCAATAAAATGCACAACCCGGAAGAAATGGACAAATTCTTAGAAAGGTATAAACTTCCAAGACTGAACCAGGAAGAAATAGAAAATATGAACAGACTAATCACAAGTAATGAAATTGAAAGTGTAATTAAAAATCTTCCAACAAACAAAAGTCCAGGACCAGATGGCTTCATGGGTCAATTTTATCAAACATTTAGAGAAGAGCCAACACCCATTCTTCTCAAAATCTTCCAAAAAATTACAGAGGAAGTAACACTCCCAAACTCATTCTACGAGGCCACCATCACCCTGAAACCATAAAAAAAAATCCCAAAGATACTGCAAAAAATGAAAATTATAGATCAATATCACTGATGAATATAGATGCAAAAATCCTCAATAAAATACTAGCAAACGGAATCCAACGGCACATTAAAAGTATCATACACTATGATCAAGTGGGATTTATCCCAGGGATGCAAGGACTCTTCAATATACACAAATCAATCAAGCTGTGATACACCATATTACAAACTGAAGAATAAAAGCCATATGATCATTTCAATAGATGCAGACAATTTTTCTAACAAAATTCAACACACATTTATGATAAAAACTCTCCAGAAAGTGGACATAGAGGGAACCTACCTCAATATAATAAAGGCCATATATGACAAACCCAAAGCAAACATCATTCCCAATGGTGAAAAACTGAAAGCATTTCCTCTATGATCAGGAAGGAGACAATGATATCCACACTGCCACTACTATTCAACATACTTTTGGAAGTCCTAGCCACAGAAATCAGAGAAGAAAAGGAAATAAAAGGAATACAAATTGGAAAAGAAGTAAAACAGTCACTGTTTGCAGGTGACATGATACTATACATAGAGAATCCTAAAGATGCTACCAGAAAACTACTAGAGCTAATCAATGAATTTGGTAAAGTAGTAGGATACAAAATTAATGCACAGAAATCTCTGGCATTCCTATACACCAGCAACAAAAGATCAGAAAGAGAAATTAAGGAAACAATTCCACTCACCATTGCAACTAAAAGAATAAAATACCTAGGAATAAACCTACCTAAGGAGGTAAAAGACCTCTACTCAGAAAACTATAAGATACTGATGAAAGTAATCAAAGATGATACAGACAGATGGAGAGATATACCATGTTCTTGGATTGGTAGAATCAATACTGTGAAAATGACTACACTACCCAAAGCAGTCTACAAATTCAATGCAATCCCTATCAAATTACCAATGGCATTTTTTATAAAACTAGAACAAAAATTCTTAAAATTTGTATGGAGAGACAAAAGACCCCGAATAGCCAAAGCAATCTTGAGGGAAAAAAAACAGAACTGGAGGAATCAGACTCCCTGACTTCAGACTATACTAAAAGCTACAGTAATAAAGACAATATGGTACTGGCAGACAAACAGAAATATAGATCAATGGAACAGGATAGAAAGCCCAGAGGTAAGCTCACACACCTATGGTTAACTAATCTATGACAAGGAAGCAAAGATATACAATGGAGAAAAGTGGTGCTGGGAAAACTGGACAACTACATGTAAAAGAATGAAATTAGAACACTCCCGAACACCATACACAGAAATAAACTGATAAAAGATTAAAGACCTAAATGTAAGACCAGACACTATAAAACTCTTAGAGGAAAACATAGGAAGAACACTCTTTGACATAAATCACAGCAAGAGCTTTTTTGACCCACCTCCTAGAGAAATGGAAATTAAAAAAAAACAACAAGAACAAATGTGACCTAATGAAATCTAAAAGGTTTTGCACAGCAAAGAAAACTGTAAACAAGATTAAAAGACAACCATCAAAGTGAGAGAAATATTTGCAAATGAATCAGTGGGCAAAGGATTAATCTCCAAAATATATAAATAGCTCATGCAGCTCAGTATTAAAAAAGCAAACAACGCAATCAAAAAATGGGTAGAAGACCTAAATAGACATTTCTCCAAAGAAGACATACAGATGGCCAAGAGGCACATGAAAAGCTGCTCCACATCACTAATTATTAGAGAAATGCAAATCAAAACTACAGTGAGGTATCACCTTACACCAGTTAGAATGGGTATCATCAGAAAATCTACAAACAACAGATGCTGGAGAGGATGTGGAGAAAAGGGAACCCTCTTGCACTGTTGGTGGGAATGTAAATTGATACAGCCACTATGGAGAACAGTATGGAGGTTTCTTAAACAGCTGAAAGTAGAATTACCATATGACCCAGCAATCCCACTACTGGGCATACCCCCAGATAAAACCATAATTCAAAAAGACACATGCACCCCAATGTTCATTGCAGCACTATTTACAATAGTCAGGTCATGGAAGCAACGTAAATGCCCATCAACAGACAAATGGATAAAGAAGACATGATACATATACACAATGGAATATTACTCAGCCATAAAAGGAATGAAATTGGGGCTTTTGTAGAGACATGGATGGGCCTAGAGACTGCCATACAGAGTGAAGTATGTCAGAAAGATAAAAACCAATACCGTACGTTAATGCATATATGTTGAATCTATAATAATGGTACAAATGAACCAGTTTGCAAGGCAGAAATAGAGACACAGACGTAGAGAACAAAGGTATGGACACCAAGGGGGGAAAGTGGGGGGGGGTGTCGGGTGAGATGAACTGGGAGATTAGGATTGACATGTATACACTAATATGTATAAAATAGATAACTAATAAGAACCTGCTGTATAAAAAAATAAAATTAAATAAATAAATAAAAAAGACAAAAAAAATTAAACAGCTTAAACAACTAAAAAATCAGATAAAATAGGAGAATCAACAGTTTTCAGAAACTGGACAACTGGTATTGTAGGATAGTCATGTCTGAGAGAAGTGAAACAAATAAGATAAGCCCTACAAGTGACCCATCTTAATACCTGGGGAGCACATACTGGCCACAGCATAGGGACTGGGCACCCAGACAGAGCTGAGCAGTCTCCCTGAGTTGAATAGATAGAGTTTGGGATTCAGAGAGCCCAAGGTGGAGAGAAATGGTATATTCTGGATACAGAGTACTAGGGAGGGGAGAGCTTCACTCAAAAAGCTCTGGACAGTGGCAGAGAGTGACCCTGGAGTCTTTGGCCAGCTACTGATTAGTACATACATGTGAGAAAACTATAAAGGCCAAAGAAAGAAAGGGAGCATTTAAAATAATCTTCAGGGAAAATACAGTGTGAAAAAGAGTTACTACTTTCACCAGCCAGAATAGAAAGAACTCCTAACACACATGGCATTAAATAGAGTCCTTAGAGAATATTTTCTCAGGAGTAGGGCCAAATTAACCCTAGACTAAAGGCTGCTCTAGGTTTCCCTTAACAAAACTGTCAACAAATAACTGTGTCCTAGAAAGAAGTCTCAAATTATTTAAAGGGATAAAAAAATCCAGCAGCTAACAATATAAAATTCACAAAATCTACTAATCAAAAAATTACTAGGCATGCAAAGAAACAGAAAAATATGACTCATAATGAGGAGGTATATCAATCAATATAAACAGACCCAGAAATGACAAATGATAGACTTAGTAAAAATCAAGGAGGCTAATCAACTATAATAAATGGACTCCTTATGTTTAAAAAAGTAGAGAAAATCTAAGTATGATCAGGATGGTGTGGAAAATATGAAAAGATACAAATGAAACTTATAGAAATAAAAATAGCAATATCTGAATTGAAAAATAACCCAGGTGGGATTAACAGCAGATTAGATATGGCAGAAGTAGAGGATATAAAATAGAGCCATAAAACTATACAACATGAAATAAAAGAGAAAAGATACTATGGGGGGAAGGAACAGGGAACTTTCCTTGAACAGGGAACTGTGATATAATATTAAGTGAAATAACATATGTATAATTGGAATCTCAGAAGGGGGAGGCAGTAAAAATATTTGAAGAAATAATGGCAGACTTTGATGGAAACTATAAATCCACAGACCCAAGCAACTGAGTGACTTCAAGCAAAAGAAACATAAAGAAAGCCACATCAAGGCAAATGATAATTAAATCTCTGAAAATTAATACCAAAGAGAAAATCACAGAAGCATAAAATTATATTGGGAGGAAGAAAATTAAAAATAACAGACTTCTCATCGGAAATAATACAATCCAGAAAACAGTGTACTTATATCTATAAAATATTGGGAAAAAAACTGTCAACCTAGAACTCCATAATCAGTGAAACTATCTTTCAATATAAAAGTGAAATAAAGACTTGAAGGAAAAGAGAAAAAAATAAATATATCATCTGTCATGAGTCAATAGGTTAGAACATGAGACAAAGAATAGTCTGATGAAAGTGGGGGGAAAGGATGCTCACTTATATAAGTTGTCCAGGAAAAGACCCCCTCCCCCCCCCCCCCCCCCCGCCCAAAGAGGTGACATTTGAACAGAATCCTGAGGGAGGCAGTCATGAAAATGTCTTTGTGACAGAGAGAAAAGCAAGTGCAAAGGCCCTGGGGTAGAATTGTGCTTGCTGTGTTCAAGGAACAGCAAGGAGGCCAGTATGGTTTTATATCAGAGTGAATGGGAAGAGAAATAACAAAAGGTGAAGGTGCAAAACAGGTTGTACAAAGCGAAACCATTTAAGAAGCAGTTGCAGTTGTCCAGGAGAGAGATGATGGGCTTGGAGCAGACTGGTAGGTGTCATAGGTAGAATAACACCAAAATGTATCACATCTTAATCCCAGGAACCTGTGAATATGTCACCTTACATGGCAAAGTTATCTTTCCAGATGTTATTAAGTTAAAGACCTTGAGGTGGAAGATCATCCTGGATTAACTGGATGGGTCAATCTGATCATATAGAACCTTAAAAACAGAGATCCTTTCCCAGTTCTGGGCAGAGGGAGATGGGAACATGAAAGCATGGCCAGAGAGATGCAACATTGCCGGCTTTGAAGATGCAAGAAGGGGTTATGAGCCAAAGAATAAGCACTAGAAGCTGGAAAGGGCAAAGAAAAGGATTCTCCCCTAGAGCTTCCAAAAAGGAACATAGCCCAGCAAACACCGTGATTTTAGCCCACTGAGACTCATGTCAGACTTCTGACCTACAAATCTGTGAGAGAATAAATGTGTGCTCTCTTAAACCACTGAGTCTGTGGTAATTTGTTACAGCAGCAATAAATAATGAACACAGTAGGAATGAAAGTAGAAATGTCACTGTGGCTGCAGTAGAGAGAACTGGCCAGGGAACAGAGAGGGCAAAACTGAAGGCAGGGAAGCAGTTACGATCAACTCTTTGTTTTGTGTCCAGGTTTCAGCTCTTGCATTTAGCCCTTAGTTAAAAAGAGGTATATTAATGTGCCTCTACTAATGCCAAACATAAAAAGAGAAATTTTCACCACCCTTATCCATTTGGAAGAACAAAATATGCTTATCAAAACAAAAATTTAGTATATATATATACAATGGAATATTACTCAGCCATAAGAAAGAATGAAATAATGCCATTTGCAGCAACGTGGATGGACCTAGAAAATATTATGCTTAGTGAAATGTTAGACAAAGACAAATACTGGATATTATCACTTATATGTGGAATCTAAAGAGTAATACAAATGAATATATATGCAAAACAGAAACAGAATTACAGATATAGAAAAAAAACTTGTGTTTACCAAAGGGGAGAAGGAAGGGGGAGGGGCAAATTAGGAGTATGGGATAAACAGATACAAACTACTATATATAAAATAGATAAACAACAAGGGTATACTATATAGTACAGAGAATTATAGCCATTATTTTGTAATAACCTATAATGGAGTATAATCTGCCAAACACTGAATCACTATGCTATATACTTGAAACTAACATAATATCGTAAATCAACTATAGTTGAATTACACAAATAAATAAAGTATTCATATTTTTTCAAAAGCATGGAATGGAAGGCTGAGCAGTGTAGTGAAATTCCAGCTAGAAAAGGGGCCATACAGGCTGATTAAAGAGAAAGTGATTATAGGAAGAATCACTATAGTTAATATCACATCAAAATCATCTTTAATAACACCAAATAAAAGTCACTAGAGATGATTTCTGCAAAGGTAGAAATTGCAAATCACTTCCCATTGAAGTACCCTCAGTGTTTCCTGCTGAGCCCTCTTCTATGGGTGGTGTGGGGTGAGGCATGTGAAGTAGACATGTATCCCCAGAGCAGGGCTGTCAGCTCCAGAAACCCTTCTGCTCAACTGGGAGGATTGTCAAGACTACCCCTCAAGTCCCAGCCTCCTACACCCATGTTTCCAGAGCCCTGAAGTCACTCTTAATAATCGGAGTGAGATCAGTCAATATCCTCCATGCCCACGTGGATGAAAGTCATGGCACAAGTCACTGAGCCCGACGTGTCTCTACAGATTTGCAGCATCTGGCCCACATCTGGGCGGCTCAGGAGAGCGTCGCTGAGCGCCAGAATGCTCTTCTTCTCGGAGCCGCCTTCTCCAGTCCATAAACTTCCAGTGTCTCCAGCTCTTGCTTCTCTTTGTGGAAACAGATTTCTTTTTCTGTGGCAGCAAGATGCTGAGGAGATTCAGAAAAAAATTCCTTTTCATTTTCAATTAGGACATCACCAGCACAGCAGAGGACATGGACTTCACGCCACCAACAATCCATCAGTGCTTCTTCTTAGACAAAGCAGGGTCACCGAGAACAATACCTGCTACCAATTTTTGAGCACTTACGGTGCTCCAAGCACTGCGTATGTACAGGATTTAATCCTCACAGCACCACGTTGAAGCAGGTACTATCATCTCCTCTTTAAAGATGAAGAAATTAAGACTGGAAGAATGATAATTTGCCAAAGTTCTCGCGGCTTATATATACCAGAGTGAGGATTCGAACCCATGTCTACCTGACTCCACTAGGCTGAAGCCTTCTGGTAGATAATGAAGAAAACTCCTGGACCCCTTGACACCTCTCTCACACACATTCAAACACTGAAATGTAAGGTTAAACCATGTATAGTCTGTAATGGAACTCAGGTGCCTTAAACAACAACTGCAGCCTCCAGCGGTCTCATCCAGAAAAGTATTCAGCATATATTTGCTACCTGAAGCTGGGGGTTACAATGAGAGCCAGATTATCTCGAAACAAAGGACTGAGATTTGACTGGAGACGTTCATTTGTAACTGCACTGGCACATTTGCACTTCCGTAAAGCTGACGGCTTCCTCTCATTTATCCACACCTGATGGGAGCCCAACCTTTTGGTCTGTGCAACCGATGAGTCTTCCCATTTGAGTCACTTTTAGTGCTGGAAATCCTTCCAGGTCACCATCAGGAATCTCAACTCTAATCCTACTGGCAGTACAGAACGGCAGATAAGAATGAATGATTTGGTGGAGAACAGACTTGGGTTCAAATCCCAGCTGGGTCACTGATTAGACATACCCCTGTGGGTAAGTCACAGCTTTCCACACCTCAGTTTTCCCATTTGTGAAACGAGGATAGCAAAACTTCACAGGGTTGTAACAAGATCAATGAGGTAATGTGCGTAAATCTCTTCACACAGTGGCACATAGTAAGCGGTCAACAAATGCTAATATTAGTGCTATTACCACATAGCTCAGGACACAAGTGGCAATTAAAGCCAAGGACAAACAACTCAGACCAGGGCAATGAGCCCTTCACCCCCTGTGAACCTCCAGAGAGATCTTAGCAGAAACCGAGCTGAAGCTGGGCAGCACAGAGAGGAAAGCTCACCGTCAGCACATCTGAAATGTTTCCAGACATTCCCCAGGTGGTGTACTCCAACTAGCCATGGCCTGTCACACTGGGCTCTTCTCCTGTCCTGTCCCCCGACTCCATTTCAGTGGTCCCTCCAGGGGGAGCAGACAGAGATGATCCATGAAGATGATTCACTGGGGTGAAAAAAGAAAATATTATGACTTCCATTTATATTTTTATGTTTTTTTAAACTTATATTTGATACTATGTATAAAATAGACAACTGAGGGGAACATACTGTATAGCACAGGGAACTCTACTTAATGCACTGTGGTTTCCTAAATAGGAGGGAAATCCAAAAGGGAGGGGATATATGTATATGTATGGCTGATTTATTTTGCTGTGCACTAGAAACTAATGCAATACTGTAAAGCAACTACACTCCAATAAAAATTAATTTTAAAAAATAGTTATAGGGCTTCCCTGGTGGTGCAGTGGTTGGGCGTCCACCTGCCGATGCAGGGGACGTGGGTTTGGGTTTGTGCCCCGGTCCAGGAGGATCCCACATGCCGCGGAGCGGCTGGGCCCATGAGCCATGGCCGCTGGGCCTGCGCGTCCGGAGCCTGTGCTCTGCGACGGGAGAGGCCACACCAGTGAGAGGCCCGCGTACCACACACACACACACAAAATTATATTCACATTTGTACTGAATCCAAAGATACACATATAAATATATTTGGGATACATGCTCATTGTTTTTAACTAATAGGGAGTGAAATCTGAAAAAAAAAAATGTGAAGATGAGTGTTCTATCCAGTTCTTAAAGAGATACAAGGTTATAAGGTCAAGTGCCGGGCAGGCATCATTCAGTCCACAAGGGTCAGGTGGGTAAGCACCCCCTCAGCGCTATCAGCTGATCAGTCACTGGTCCTTCCTGATGTGTCACCTTTAGAAGTCAGCACAGAGCCCAAACCCAAATTATCGAGGCAGCTTGCACAGGGCTCTGGACTGGGCGTCAGAATATTTGGATTTGAAACCTGGCTCCGCTCTTAACCCGTGTGACATCACTGGCTAAGTCATTTAACTCTGAGAATCAGTTTCCTCCTCTCTTTCTAGAGGAATAATACATACCTCGAAGGGTTGCTGTGACCTCTGAGTGAGGTGATGTCTATCGAAGGGCTTCAGTGACAGTTGAATCTAATTCATTCATCTCCTGGCAGCTGAGCTGAGAATAGTGATGACTGATGGGCTAACACCAGTTGATGGTCTGCTCTGTGGAAAAGAAGGAGAACTGTTCTGTGTCGTGCCAGATGAGAAGATCAATACAGGGAAGAATTTTTGGAACAGAACTAAAAATCTGCACTGTCTTGCCAAATACTGGATTCCCTACCACAGACATACATGTTCAAGCTGAGGCCCTACGTCCAGAGATTTTGTAAAGCAGCCTCATTCTGAGTGAGAAGTTTGGTGTAGACAACTTTTACTAAAGTTTTATCACTCTAAGCCAAATAAGATGAGAATTCCTTAAAGAGTAACATGATCGCTAGCGATATTAGGCCCTCTGACAGGTCAAGGGGAAAATGATGGGTATTTGGGCTCGGGGGTAGCTTTTGATATACTTGAAACCATACATCTCCTAATTCATCCACACTAGACCTACCTCCCAACAGTCCTTCAAATCCCTGTCATATGAAATAAGTTGTTCAACAATTCACTTAGCCTGGTGTCCAAAACCATTTGATTTATCCCTACGTACAGACGTGTTGTTCTGGAAAGATGCTCAAGAGGAATAAATCACATCAGTGTCAAAACTTTAAACAAATTCATTCACAAATATTTTATCTCCAGCCCAGACCTTGTCTTTGAGGGCCAGACCCATACGGTCAACCTATACCTTACCATCTAACTTCAATATTTCCTAAAATAAACTCATCATGTTGCCTTTACCCCCACCTTCTAGCTTTTCTTGTCTTGATGAATGATACCACCATCCATCCATTTGTCCCACTCAGAAGCCTAGGGTCATCCTTGCCCCCGCTTACTCCCTCCCTCCCCATATCTTATAATTTTTACATTCTAAATACCTCTTGAATGCATCTACTCCTTTCCCCTCTCTTCCACCACTCACTACTTTAGACCAAGCTTCTGTTACCTGTTGCCTGGACTACTGCAGTAGCCCCCCGTGGTCTTCCTCATCCAGTCTTACCCTCCTCCCATTGCTCACTACTTGGGCTTCCCAATACTCCTAAATCAAAGCTCAATATGAGCCACAGTGTGCTGTGACGTCTGGCTCTGACTCGGAGCTCAGCCCATCTCCTTCCTGCTCTCCCTCCCTCTTCACTTCAGCCACGTTGATCCTCTTTCTGGTTCTCATACTCTCATGTTGCCATCCATCGCAGGGTCTTTTCTCAACCTTCCCTCTGCCAGGAAGACCCTTCCCTTATATGCCTCCTTAGGTCCTACTCATCCTTCTTAAGGGTCGCTTAAGAAGCATCATCATTTCTTCAAGGAAACCTTCTGTTACATCTTGGACCATCTCAAACGTGCCTATTTTAGGCTCTTAGGGCAATAATTAGCACTTGTCACAGAAGAAGATGTATATTGGTGTGTGATTATTCTTATTTCTGTACATTTCCCCCAGTAAACTATAAAATACATGAGGACAAGAACAGTGACATCTTTGCTCACCACTGGGTCCTAGGATGTTGCACAGTGCCTGGGATATAACAGATCCTCAATAAATATCTGGTTAATAACTGAACAAATCAATAATGATGAATGAAACTAAGAATAAATGTTCTATGTGCTTGTGCAAGTCTCTTCATCTCCCCTGCCCTGATTTTAACTCTATGAAATTGGGAGGCAGGAGAAGCAGGTAAGCAATAAACGGGAGAGGGAATTACACAGCACCTAGAATCACCAACGACTCAAATTCTTTTGTTCCAAAATGTGAAATTTCAAAAATTCTAATGGAATCAAAGATCCAAAAAGAAAGTTGTGCTCCTGCCGAGCTCACAAATACATGCTTTTTTTCCCCCCATAAATAGAACAAACAGATGCTATCTGCAAGGCTCACAGCACATCTGTGCAGATAAAGCAGCAGCGCTGGGGTGTCCTGGGAAAGAACTGATTTGCATGTTTGCTCTCTGGCGTGCACAGGCTCACACATTCCTTCCAGAGAGCTCTGAAATGGCCACTTTCAGAGAATCTAGGTTGTGGTTTTGCATGTATTCTTCAAGTTCACCTTCAGTCCCTGTATTTGAGAAATATTCATGTTTAAAAAAAAAAGTTTTAAAGAAAGCTTTGCTGGCTGGAGGGCTTCTTTCCTCCCTGCCACCCTCTCTTTCTCAAGCTCTCACATTTGAGTGTTGTCAAGTTATCATGTTTTAACTAATCAAAACAAAGGTAATATGAGAAACGACTAAAAGTTTTATGCCAAGTATGGAAACTGCCTAAAGAAGATGGTGGCAACAGCCAGTCAAAAGACTCAACTTTCTTTCTGAGAAAATAGGACTTTGATTTACTTACAGTATTTTCTCCTAAGGGTCTCAAAATCTTTTTCTTTCTTTTTAAATATTTAAGAGGTAACCTGGTAAGGAGTTTTCTTAAGTAAGGTGGACAAACTGAGGCCTGTGATGTCCTTTTTTAAAACAGGCAGTAGCTGAAATAAATTGAAAGTGATTTATTAATTCCCACAAGAGAAAATGCTAAAAAAAAAAAAGAGGTGGGAATGGGAATTCTCTGCTCTGGGAGTCCAGGCCGCAGAGCAGCTTAATCTAATTTGCATAGGAGGCCGGGAGTTCCTGGAATTGCACTCCCATGTGGCCCTTACAATCCCACCCCTATTTCCACCACTGACCATGTGCTGCTTTTTTTTATGGCAACTGGACATTAAACTTCATAAAAGCAGTAAAGTTCAGCTAATCACTTAGAAAACCAGGCAAATGAATACACTACTCTAAAATGGTGACGTCTTCAAGAACCTTTGGTAGTTACTGAAACAAACAAGGGAATACTGTATCTACTGACAGTTATGCCAAAAAAGAAAAAAAGTTCATGTTTCCTACTCAATATATTTTTCTTCGTTCAGACTTCAGACAACTTCGCCCTACCACACCCAGCTACTTGTGACTGGTTCCAACGAGTGACACCAGCTGATGAAAGACGACATTCTTACAACTCTTTCCCGCCAAAGACTCATGGTGAGATGGCCCTTCTCCAGCAGACTATACACTTCATCATCTGTGTCCGTCCTTCTGTCCCCAGAGAGACAAGCTCCAAGGGGAAATCACCCTTCCGAGGCAGCTCTGGATCAGACCTTGGGAAGTGAAACCAGGGATGTGCAGATCAGCTCGGACTGCTGGCCACCCCCTCAGAAGCTGAGTCACTGACCTGGCCGGTTCATTTAATCACTTGGAAAGTGGTTAGACTGAACAGGACATGTAGTGATTAGTAATTCAGACTGGTCTCAGAGCTTCATGTTTTTCACTTTTAGACGCCAACTGCAGCCTTTCTCTTGGAGTCAACAGGAAGTGAGAATTGCAAGCCAAATTTGACACCACTTGACGTAACCGGGGATGGACTTGGGCCCTTATTTCTCCACCCAATAACACAGAGATTTTGAAAGTGAGTCCTTCTAGTTAAACACATCAAACTAGTACCAGGGGCAGAATAAGGAATTAAGAATTGAAGAAAACCTATTTTGATAACTCAGACTTAACCCCTTCTTCTTATCTGGCTTTCATTGAATAAAAAAGTAAATTAAAAAAAAATTTCTGTCTCAGATATAGATCTGAAGATGGTAAGAATAAAAAGAAATAATATTTATTAAATAAGCTACTCCCCACACTAATTAGAAAATAATTGTGATTGAGGCAAACACAAAATCTACTTTCCTGATTAATTTTTCTCATCATGATGCATTTGTGAAGTATCCTAAACTGGGCACAGTAAGACATGGCCACGCAGTCAAAAGCGAAACAGATAGACTTTTTATGAAACATTTCCTATTTCTGGTTACAGTTACTTTTGTGATGATTGATTCATGTTCAGCCATTTCCAACTACAGTTGTGGTACTAACAATGAGATTTAAAATTTGATCATTTTACATGGACTGTTTGGTGAAGGAAAGTAATATGTGTATGTCTTTGCACTCACTCCTGTTCTTTCTCTATTTTCTGTCTTTCCTCTCCAATCCATCCCATACCTAGTCCCCAGATTACTTTTCCTAAAATATCACTGCTGTGCATTTATTCACTTGAAGTTGGTTGAAACCTGACCACACGTCAGTGGTCACTTAGCTAAAAATTGACAAGAAAAGGTAAACATGATGGTTTTACCCTTGAAATGTTCATAGTCAGTGATAATTCTCTAGTCAAAAGTCCTAGTTCTTTCCGGGACTGTGAGATCCAGTTCAAACTTTAACCTGATAGTTCTGAACTCCTAAGTTTAGGCCTTACCAGAATGATCTTCTCCCAAAGTGCCCACACTCAAGCCCATACCCCTGTCTCTCCACCACATGATCTAAAATGCCCCTTCCTTTACATATCCAAATTCCCTCAGAACCTAACTCACTTACCTGTCACAAGACCGTGTCTGATCATTCAGCCTTTGCCCTTTTCCTAAATTCCAAAAGCCCAGATTATCTTTATCAATTTTCAGCTTGACACTATCCCACATACCCTGTCCTGACCAAAATTCAACTGTAAATACGTAAATACATACATACATTTGAGCCTACATATATACATACCTGTACATTAAAGAAAAGAGAGCTGGACTTGGGACATTCATTCTGTAAGGAAAACTGGGGCAAATGCTCCATTGGCATAATAAGGTTGGGATTATCATTTTACAAAAACAGGCAGGGGGAGGGGTTCCAAGCTATGTTATTAGGAGGAATATAAATTTCTCGTGTAACTCAGATGCTCTTTAGAAGAAAATTAATTATTATTACAAGAAGCTTTGTTTATTTCAGACTCTTTAGGAGTCTGAAACAGTAGCTCCCTGATACAGAAGGCTTTGCTCTTTCCCCACTTCCCTCTGCCAGGCTTCAGAGTTTCTCCTTCCTGCTCCCCTCCCTGACCCTCCCACCACTCACACCCCCAGCTCACCCCAAGGAGACACCAAACATTAGCACCTACCCTTTCTTAGAGTCAACAAAGATTGAGTGGAAGGAACAGTCCAGTGCACCTTCCTTTTCTGTAGGGATGATGGGGTATCTATCCTAAGAAAAGAGGACACCAAAATGTGGACGAATAATAGAAGAGGTCTTCTTGGAGCAAAGGAAGGGGAGAGAAGGAGCTTGGGGCATGTCCATGTGGAAAACCCTTGGAATCTAGGCAATATGGTCCCATCTCTTCATGTGGGACAAAGGATTAAGTTGGTTCACCCAGTTCCTGATTCTCCCCTCTCCGCCTCATGATGTATGACTCTGAGGCAGTTAGTTACCTAAACTCTTCAGGAGGAAAAAGAAAAAAAGAAAGAAAGCTCAGTAATCACAAATGTGGAACGAACCATCAGGGGTTATCCCAATACTTCACTGCATATTATAAACTATTGGGAAAGACATTCCTGAGGATGACTAGGAATCTAGGAAATCATAAAGCTGATACCACCCTGCTCCCCAGCCCGACTCCCAGCTTCCACCATCCCCAGCAGATATCCTGAGGGCCCAAGTATACCCAGCACTGAAGGAGCAAAGACCCCCTTTGATTGGCGAAAAACTAGGACATTAAGAAGAAGACTTCCTTTGACTGCCTTCTTTCTGTGTCTCTCCACTTGACCACGGATGTTTCAATCACATGTTAAGCACTGTTTTCATTTGATGAGTCATCTCCAGTCTTATGAATTACTGTGTCAAAAGAGTTTCTTACAATATGTTCCGAGTAAGTGTCATGTCGGGAAAAAGTGCTCAGGGGCAGCTACTCAATTCCAGCTACATTTCTACCTGTGGATCACACAGAAGGCTGGCCTGACCTTGCAATAATTTTAATTTCTTCCTTCTAGGTTCCCCACAGCTTTGAAGCCAACTGCTATTCATCTTGTTTACACAAACCCAAGAGTATCAAGCATGGTGTACATCAATACTTACAGTCTTTGTCATGTATGTCTGCTACAGTCATGTAACGTATGTGCCAAGATTCATTGTGTCCTTAATCACTTTCTTTATCTGTAAAACAAATAGTTTGCAGCAACATGGATGGACCTAGAGATTGCCATACTGAGTGAAGTAAGTCAGACAGAGAAAGACAAATATCATACAATATCACTCATATGTGGAATCTAAAAAGGGTACAATTGAACTTATCTACAAAACAGAAATAGAGTTACAGATGTAGACAACACACTTATGGTTACCAGGGGGTAAGGTGGGGAGGGACAAATTCGGAGACTGGGATTGACATATACACACTACTATGTATAAAATAGAGAACTAATAAGGACCTACTGTACAGCACAGGGAACTCTATTCAATACTCTGTAATGACCTATATGGGGAAAGAATCTAAAAAAGAGTGGATATATTTATATGTATAACTGATTCACTTCGCTATACACCTGAAACTAACACAACACTGTAAATCAACTATACTCCAATAAAAATTTTAAATTAAAACAAAATTGTAATAACACATACCCACAACCATAGATTTGTAAAGATTAAATGAGTTAGTATGACCTATGTGTGCTTAGACCAGGCATTGGAAAGCTTCTCTGTAAAGGACCCTATAGAAATATTTTTAAGTTTTACAAGTCAGGCAGTCTCTGTCTCAATACTCACCTATGTCATTGTGGAGCAAAATCAGTCCCAGACAAATGAGCATGGCTGTGTTCAAATAAAACTTTATTTACAAAGAGAGGTGGTAAACTGGATTTGGCCCATAGGCAGGTGGTAAACTTTGATGGCCCCTAGATGAAAGGATAAGTGTTTGATAAATTTGGTATGATCACACTTATTACCTAATCAATGCTGGCAGTTCTTCATGTTCATATTGTGTTTCTCTTTCTTAGTAACATCTGGAATTGAATTCTGGATACCTTAACTTACCTATCATCACTGTGGCCACTGATGCAGAAAGGAAAGGTAGGAGGGTTTTCATCTTGCTTATACGTGCATATCATCTAGTGGTAGAAAAGTGTAATTGCAAGATTTTTTTTTTGTTTTAATGTCCTGGGCCTTGTTCAAGCACACCCTGGTAAGAGGGTCGCTTCCTCAGTCTGCCCACAGTGGGCATTTACAACTGGACTAAAGGACCAGTCCGATCCACCTGGTTTCAAGGAACTTTCCAACAGGCCTTTGACAGGTGTTCTTATAACTCAGAGTTTGATGTCAACAATCAAAAGTGTTCACTGAGGAGATAAAAAGAAACTATTTAAGAAATAAATATTATTTATTAGTCAATTAACTGTTTATATATGTGTGTTTAATAATACTAACAAATCCTTCAGAGAAACCATACAGTATAGGTATGTGTTTATCTTAAAATTGGCCTTCACTATGAGCCCTTAGCATAAGGTGGTGGCAACTCTTTGAGTCCAGGTCATATTTCTCTTTATATCCTTCATGGATGCTGCCTACTGGCCACACTACCTCCTTCCTGTCTACCTTCTGTGCTGACCCACACTGCATTTGTACTTCCCCAGATCATTGCCAAGAACACTAACTGCTGAGAATTCTCAGTCTTTCTGTAGCTATGCAGAGGTTAGAACTTAAGTAAACAGGATCTTCATAAAAACCACAGTTCTAGAACTCAGGCTCTTCATTATTAATACTTTTTGTGGAGAGCCTCTCCACCAGCATATTCTCTGAAAATAATTTTGATACATGGATGCCTGCAGATTATTATTATTATATATTAACATTGTTTGTTATTATGGTGAAGCAAGTATATCAGAAGACACTTTTTTTTTTTTTTTAGGTAAGAAGTGGATTTATTTCAAGAGAAACACACTCCATAGACAGGGTGTGGGCCATCTCAGAAGATGACAGCGGCACCAGGGTATGGGGTTGTCAGTTTTTAGAGGGGTGGGTAATTTCATAGGCTAATGAGTGGGAGGAGTATTCCAGCTATTTTAGGAAGGGGCGGGGATTTCCAGGAATTGGGCCACCGCCCACTTTTTGATCCTTAGGTTTGGCCTTGGAACTAGAAGACACATTTTTTAAAATGTATGCATGTATCAATATTAATAGTGAGAAAAAAGGAAGCTTTCCAGCTCTATATTTCCTTGATGTGTCTCCCTCACTGAATAGAATTCATTTATGGACCTTTGAGGAGTTACTTTATAATAAAAAGAATTCTGACCTCTAACAACTTGATTTTCTTTTCCTCCCCTGGATCAGTAAGACATCATTGGGTTTGTATCCCATAAGCAAGTTCATATCCCCATTCATATCCCATCAGTGACATGAGTGATGGCTGGAGTCTGGGATGCTTTGTCAGCAACAGAGGACGCCTCCTGCTTCCACACCCCACCCCACCCCCAGATGACTCTGTCTGTCCCCCTTCTTCCTGAGATTCATAAGTATCCAGAGTTTCTCAAATGCTCTTTCACCACTACCACCATCACTGCAGCCACCACCTGCCTTCCAGAGCAGCTGGCTGGCCTGGGACCTGCTTCCCCATCTTTTTTCCTGGACTCCCTTCCTGGGTATCTGGGTCCCCTCCCCTTCATTCCTACTGCCTTGACTTAGAAGGATCTCCCTCCTCTGCTTTTGAGGAAATTCGCAACTCCATTCTACATTTCCAAACAAAAATTCCTATTTTGTTTCCCCCAAATCACGAAGCTGACCAGAAAAACTGGATTGAATTGGCCACAGCGCCGTCTGGACTCTCTTTGTGATTTTTGGCTACTCGCTCTTCCCAGTAGTTTACACTGACATGTCAGATTTTCCACAGTGGTCATGTAACATACCCATTCCTCCTTACGCCTACCTTGGGACTCACCCAGCAAAATTTAGGATGCTCTTGGGATCATGTATAAAGAGAGTGCTGGGCGTTAAAATGACATGGACAAAGTTCTTACAAGACCATAATTCTGCCCCTGGTTATGACAGAAATTAGCTGAGTGATCGCTGGACATCAATTGCCTCACAAAACAGGAGGTTGGCTTCAACGTGCAACCAAGTCCCTCTCAGCTCAAATAATCTATCGTTCTGCATGTATCTTTGCTTATTTTTTAAAGAGGACACCTGAGTTCTAATTACAACCCATTGGTCCTCATTTTAGGTAAAGTTGCCAGAAAGGGACTTTGTGATGCCTGGTCCTGTCAACCTTCCATCCTCTGTTACCAGTATCTTGAAACTTTAAAGTTTTTACTGTCATTATTGGGTAAATTCTTCACTTTGGGCACTGCTTCACATTTCTTCCAGAAATGCCTTTGCCACTGAAGTATCATCCAACGTGGATTTGAAATTGTCCAGTTATAAATCCTGGACCTGCTTCTGGTCACAGTTGTCTTCCCTCCCAATCAAATCCCTCAGGGCCTGGATTTAGCATGGACTTCACTGCCCTTCATCTTAGAAAGGATCTCGGGATCCTTCTGGATACTATGTAGGTTTCCTTCAATTTCAGAATGTCTGTTTCCAAGTTCTACAAGAAAGAGATATTTTTGAATTTTTATTTATGGCCTGTATCCTGCTTATGCCAGCAGATGCATCAAAGATACCGCAACTAAAATAGGATTTTTATAGGAAAACAGAATTGAGGCCTTAATTAATTGCTGACATCATATGTACTCCCTCAGAAAACCAGCTATTCAGAAATGACTCTGCTCCCTTCTGGCATAATTTACCCCCTACTTCTTCATTATTATTAAGGACATATGTACAGAAACAGGATCTGCGCCTTGCTGGACTTCTTCCATGCCAGCCACTCATAGCCCAACTGATGTTATAATCCTTCCTTTTTCACATTACAATTGGTTATTGTGCAAATGAATATGTTCTCCCAGGAACAGATTGTGACTTTACGTGGAGTAAGAACAGGCATTGGAAGCAGATGAACTCTCAGCAAGCCAGGATTGGGACCTCACCCCAAATGCCCTCGATAAGACACAAGGGAAGAAATAAATAAATACAAAGAAAGAAAAAGAACAGAATAAAAGGCGAGGTAAACTATTTTAAACAAATTTGGAGCCAAGTTATTTAAGAGATGTCAGCTATTTTATAGCACATACATAAAGGTTCTGAATTTTCGTTCTCAAGGCAGAAGCTCTAAGGAGGATCCTTGTAGCCTCCGCTTCAATTCTGAGGTCTATTCCTCTACTTTTCCTGTAAATACAACTTGGGTTCCAACACAACAACTACTTTACTACTTTTTGTTCCTACATATATTTCTATACCATTACTTATTTTAATCTGACCACCTGGAATGCCTATTCTCAACCATAAGACATTCCATGCATTCTTCAAGTTCCTTCTCAAATATCATCCTCATCATCATGTCTTAAAGTGTAAGGAAGAATGATGAGCAAGCCATGGAGAGATCAGATGTGATGCTGCAGATGGACTGAGCCTGGACATTTTTGTGGTGGTTTTAATTTTGGAAGCAGAGACACGATGGACAGCAGAATGGACTTATCAGTAAAAGAGACTTGATGAGCCTACTAGAGAACTTTCTAGAACTGTGGTGTTCCTTGCTGGTGATTTAGTAACTACTCCCTAAAACACATTTTCTATTGTTTGTCCAAAGTCATGCCCTTCTCATCATCAGCCAGGGTGATGGTCTCTCTGAGTATGTACCTGGGAAGAAGGTGTAATGGGAAGGCTGAATATACACAAAGAAAAATTACAGGGAACTACAAATTCAATATCTCAACAGGGAGAGCAACATTTCGTTGACATTTCCTATGTTCGGGCAGTTTGTTAAGCACTTTACACAACACCTAATACACTGAGTCTTCATTCAAAACGAAGACACAAACAAAAAACCCTATGAGGTGAGCAGGAGAATCTTTACAGGGGGTTCGGGAATTTGTCCAAGGTTCCACAGTTAGTGTATGAAATCCACATCAGTCCATTTCTAGAGCCTCCTCAAAGGCTTGTCCATCACTTTCCAGAAGCAGACCAGCTATGGTCTCATCCTCCTAGCGTGTTCTGTCCACCACAGCACACCCAGGTGTAGCTGCAAATTTATGAATCTAAAAGTCAGCCCGGAGGCAAGAATGGTTTAGAAATGCTAGACTCCAACAGATAAAGCTCAACAGACAGTTGGGAGCCCTCAAGTTCCTTCCCTATCTCCTCCTATGTTTCCTGTGTAGCCTTTAGCCAAACATTTAATTCTCACCTTCAAGAAGTGCACGTCTTCCTCCCGTTGCCTGAATCCTTCGTGGAGAATGGCTACTCCCCTCTACTTCCTCTGTGAGCCTTTCTGCCTTGCCAGGCACAATTCCTCCTTCTGAATCCATCTGAAACATCCTTTTATACATACCCCTTTTAGCTACAGCAGTTCACAATCCTTTAATTTCTTGTTCCCATCTCAGGTCTCCCACCGGCCTGGGAGCTCTTCAGAAGCTAAGTACTCTGTCTTATTTATCTCAGCACATCAACGCTTTAGAACGTGCACTGAATACAGAAACACATTAAAAGACAGATGTTTTAGGGTTTCCGTGGTGGCACAGTGGGTAAGAATCCGCCTGCCAATGCTAGCGGACACGGGTTCAAGCCCTGCCCCCAGAAGAGCCCACATACTGCAGAGCAACTCAGCCAGTGCGCCACAACTACTGAGCCCATGCGCCTAGAGCCTGTGCTCCGCAATAAAAGAAGCCACTGCGATGAGAGGCCCGCGCACGCTCACCGCAACTAGAGAAAGCCCACACCCAGCAATGAAGACCCAATGCAGCCAAAAATAAGTAAAATAAAATAAATAATTTTTTTAAAAAATTAAGAAATGCTTTAAAAAAATAATGTTTTATATACGTACAAACATATGCTGTTCAGAGTGTTATGTCAGAAAAAAAGTCCAAATCCAATGCATAATTTTTTAAAATTTGTAACCTGCGTTTAACAGGTTTTTTCAAAAAAATATGGCTCCAAAAAATGAGATAAACTCAAGTATCTCCAACCTCTTATTTGAGAAACATGGTTCTCACCACTCTCATGGGAGCCACAATCAGAAATGAAGGGTAAGAAAGCAGTTGAATAAGTATTTATTGAATTAAATTGTTTGTAATTGAACTGAATTAAACTAAAAGAGTCTTAGCTTCCACTGATGGAGATCACAGAGCTCTTTGGGTGGAGAGTGGACCCAGAGGACAGAAAAGGGCTGTCTACGGGCTCAAGAGCTCTGGGTCACGATTTCTCAACCCTGGTTGCAAATTACAATCACCTGGGGAGCTCAAAAGAAAATTTGGATGCATGATTCCCACCCTTAGGGCAACTAATTTAATAGGATTGAAGTGGGGCCTTGGCATCAGTATTTTAAAAGCTCCCTAGATGATTTTAATGTGCAACAAGGCATGAGATGATTCCTCCAGAGAAAAGGTTACTCTGGCATAACTGCATTTCTGTGGCTGAAAGGCCAAAAATAGAAAATTTGATCTGTGGTACTGGGTCCACTTGCATCTCATTTCAGACTCAGCAAGTCAAGATTTTCCACCTTCCCACCACTGGTGCAGCAGGAAAGCTTGCCTGCAGCCTGTCCCTCCAGAACTGGAAGATGGGAGGCGGACAGGGAAGGTCCCTCGCGTTTCTACGCAAGTCAGACCCACCCTGTGCTCCAGAAAGTAGCCGGGAGAAAACTCAGCATTTTGACTGGGATTCGATTGCTGTCAAGCAGCTCTCTTCTACTTCCGTTGCACAGGGTTGGCACCAGGTAAAGAGATCCAAAGAAAACACGTGGGAAATACTGTGATACAGCCGCAGCTGTGCCTCCACAGGGACAAAACCCAAAAACCCAAAAAATCCTGCCTGAGGCTTTCCCTTCTCTTCAAGGCTTCTTCCCCACTTTGTTTTCCTGTTGAAGAGTTTCAAGACGCTTTACTACAGTTACACAATCTCTCCACCCCCGTCCACAGCCTGCAAAACGTCAGCCCCTAATCTTCCAGCCAGGGCCACTGCGTTCCCCAGAAGGTCACTCTCCCCCTAAAGCTGTTGCTTTGCAGGAAACTCGAAAACCACTTGGCTTCTCCACTTAAGCAATGTGTTTTTCTGCTGCGTTTCCAAAAGGCTCTTGGAGATTTCATGTTTGTATTTTCCCCTTTTCTGGCTCCACGTTCTCCTATGTAAATGAAGAAAGCTCTTCCAGTAGGGATGAAGGCGCAGTTGGAGCCCTGGCTGATTTCATCCACATTTGCTCTCACTTAAAGTAACTTTTCATGTACTGCTTAACGGGAATTGAGAAGAATTTAAGAAAAAGCCCTTTAAAAATCGATTCCAAATAAAAATGGAGCCATACAAATCCATCTGAGAAATAAATATTGCAGCATTATTGCTGAGTGTTGTTAAAAATTTTATTTATTTCAGCCTTTTGTTATTCAATTATTAACTATGCAACATGTCCTGCTAAGTCGTTTCTCCTGAACACAGTTCAGATTTGACTTCTTACATTTATGACTTTGTTTATGCATTTATCTTTTAGTACTTACCTGAAACCCATACCATCTCCTCCCACCCCATATAGTTAAAAAAAAAAAATCAAGGGGTGAAAATCAGGAAAGTCGTGTCCAAGGAGATTTCCCTTTAGTTCTGTCTGCTCCAGGGCCAAGATTAGACAAGAGGAGTGAGGCAACAAATTAATGCCTTTCAGAGGCAAAAGGAAAATCAAGAATACTGAAACGGTCTTGATTTAGAATTCTCATATTTTGTTTTTTATGAAATGTTTGCATTAATTTTGAGTTTTCAAACTATAGCATTAAGATATTATTCATCCTGATGACTGAGTTTGTTGGGTGCCACTTGCATTTTGTGCCCAAGTCGCAGTTACAGTCCTCCTTGAAGGACTGGGCACCGGTCATATAGATTGACATAACAGAGACTTCAAGGAATGATGTAATGAGACCCTTTACATTGGGGTATTGAGAGCCTCAAGTCTAGGTAGCTCTTGTGTATGGGCAGTGAAGTTATTCCAAACAAGAAGCTTAGTGTGATTAATTCCTCAGGGATCTTAGGAGCCACTGAAAACTGTATTTGAGTCTGCAGATTATGGTTAGAAGCAGAACCTCAACCCAGGATGCCTGCACTCCTCTGCCTTGGGAAGCAAGCTGTCATTCAATTCAATCCAAGGAGATATTTGCTGAGCCCCTGCAGGGGTCAGACACTGTACTAGGTGCTATACACAACTCTGAATGAGATAGCCTCAACCCTGCTCCCGTAGACTTCAGACCCTAGTACAACATTCGAAACAGATTTTTAAAAAGTAAAAAGCAACAATATCAGTGCTCTAACAAAAGCATTAAGAGAAGAGTGAGCACAGAGGCAAGAACTCCTGATCCTGAGAAGATCCTCCAAGTGAAGGCATAGAAAGGAAGGAATCAATACATGTGAGATTCCAAGACTCTGAAAGTGTGTGTGTGTGTGTGTGTGTGTGTGTGTGCATGTGGCTCAGACCTCCTGCAAAGCACAACTTGAAAACACACCTCAGAGCATCTGCATCCTGATTGCGCTGCCTGCGTTCTCCACACCCCGTCGATAGGACACATGCTTGGAGTTGTTTGAAGTGTAGTCATTGAGGCTCACACTCAGCTATTTATACCCCCTAGTTGGGTTCCACTGGTAAACAAGGACACACATTTGTTAAATAGCCGGGCAAGGGCAAGGGCACCAAGGCTTGTAATAATAAAACAACTTACCTCCATTTAAAGCTAAGGCACGCTAAAATTGAACCTTCATCCTTAACTTCACGATCAACGGTGCGATTGCTAATACCATCCCATCAGTTCCTTTAGGCTGAAGACTTTGAAGCAGTTTATTTAAGATTCATTGTTAGGGTCATAAATTGAAAGTAGTTAGGGAAAGATGGAAGAGAGAATGATTGAAGGAAGGTTCTTTACTTAATTCCATCTTTGTAAATACATGGGACTTGATGTTACCAGGACTCTCTGGACTTAGAAGAAAAGAATGGGATCATTGATACAAACCAATTTAACCTAAGAGTAAAGTGAAATGCCTCAGTCTGAATCTGTCACCATAAACTGTGTCTTCACAAAGTAAAACTTGGGTCACTTACTTCTTGAACTCAGTAGATACTGAGGTAGACAGTCCTGTCAGAGGAGCACCCATTCCCATTCCCGATGTTTCCTTCCAGGTGCAGGGCTCCACTCCACACCTCAGCCCCTTCCCCTTGACTGGTGAGTCTGAGATGAGCATGAAGACCCCAGACATCTCCTCTTGAGAGCAGGCTGTCAGGTTCTTTGCTCCTCTAGAGTGAGGTCAGTGCCCCGGTCCAGTTGAAAAGATAAACCTAATTCCTTCTGGGGTTCTCCATGAGGAAACCATAGACACATGCCCGGTCTTCATGCTCATAAAAGCGATATTTCGGTCTCCATCTCCCTTACTCCTTGGTCTTCTCTCTCCGTCGGTTCAGATCTTGAGCAGAGGAAAGGGGTACTCTTTATTGCCCTTATGCTCCTGTGCCCCCCAAGATTCTCTCTTTGTGTCTAATTGTTTAGCTTGAATCAACCAGATAACCAAGTTTAGCAAGGTCACAAGGAAATGCTAGAACTGAAAGAGAATCTCCAAAAGCCTTGAAATCAACTCTTGCCTTTTCAAGGCTGCACATCCAAGATGACTCACTCACATGGCTGGCCTGACAACCAGGAGCTCAGCTGGGGCTGTCAACCTGAGCTCCTATCGATGGCCTTTCTATGTGGCTTGAGCTTCTCACAGCATGCAGCTGATTTTCCCCAGAGCAAGCATTCCAAGACACCCAGACAAAAGCTGCCAGGCTTCTTATTACTCAGCCTTAGAAGTCCCAGAATGTCCCTTTTGCCACAATCTGTTGGCTAATCAAGTCACTGAGGCCAACCCAGTTACCAGACGGGGAATGAGACTCCAACTCCTCCTGGGTAATACAACACTCTGGGTAATAGTCTCTACAATAGGGTAACAATAGAACTAACTGGTCACTTAACACGTCCTCCTTTGCTCAGCAATGTTTTAACATGCATGCGCTCTTGTATGCCACTCTACAGCCAATAAATAGGTATATCATTAGCTCCATTTTACAGACAAGGCAAGTTTTCAAAACTGATCCAGGTTATATAGCTAGTGGTGGAATGAGAATTTAAAGTCAGGTCTGTTTAAATCCAGAGGCCCCTGGATTAACCTCGATGCTAGTCCTTTACCAATCCACTAGATGGATGGCCACATTCTGTTTAAAGATCAAAGACAATAGTTGACTCAAGGAGCATTAGAAAGCGAAGTTCACATCAACATATTTGAAAATACAACAGTAACTAGATTCAAAGGAAGTCTTGCCTAGCCTGTGCATGACACCAGAACCCCAAAACTTGTCAGCACACAGCATTTTTCCAGCAGTAAATGGAGGAAAAACACAAGCTCTGCTGGGCAGATTGACGAGGAAAATGTGGTGCTTCTATCAGAGGTTTGTAGTTTTAAGATTCCCTTGTGTTTTAGTGGCACCAACACACAAAGGGAATTAAGCCATTTTGATCTCCAATAATGAGAAACATGGTTGACGTTCAGACCTGAAACCATTTAATGCAAGTTAATCCTTGAAACAAATCTGGAATGAAATGAGGGAGAAAAAAATCTTATTATGGTAGACATCAACTAATGGGTTACATTTCTTTCTTCTCAATTAGAAATGGCAGAGGGGTTTTAATTATTTTTCCTTAGCAAGCACATCAAAACATATCTACACAAAAACACAGCAAATATGTTATAAACTGATTTAAGCCAAAGAGCTCGTCAACACTGTTTGCAATTATGAAATCATTTGGGGATATGGTATTTTTTTGGAAGGAATTGTTTTTCTCTTAGATGCAAACCACATCATAGTCCATCAGGCATAAATCTTTTATTGTATCTTCAAGAGCAAAAGTGGAAATTGTACAACAAAGGCGCCACTGATAAAATGCAATGAAGCCCCCCCAGAATCATTGGGATGATCTCACTAGTTAGGAGAGATAACAGGGAATGTCATGGTTTCAAAAATGCTCTTTGGGGGAAAAATTTTGTTGAAATTCAGTGGTGCTCAAGGAGTTCCAAAAAGGAATTATTGGGAACTTTCATCCCCTATCTCCATTTACCACATACATTAAAGAAAAAGGAAGATTTTTGGAGACTTCTTTGTCACTCAGTGAGCAATGGCAGGTATAGTAGCGATGGAAATGAACAATGTAATGTGCTTGACGAGAGCACAGCTCCGGGAGTGAGACTGCCTGCATATCCTTTCTGGCTCAGCCTCTTAACAGCTGTATAACTCTAACCTCAGTTTCTTTATTTAAAGCTTGGAATAAAAATAGGACTTACTTCAGATATTTGCTGTGAATGTAAAACATATATTGATAATATGTACCCTACAGATATTTAGTAGTATTAGTAGCAGGACCACCATAATTATTATCATTATATCAGTTTTCAATAGGAATACATGACAGAACATTAAACTAGGACATAGTCTAGATGTGGTACATGGTCAGGCCAGAGAGTCAGGGAGTTTACACATTCAAAATCCAGAGCCATAAAACCAAAAATAAGGGTCAAATGAGCTAGCAACCCAAAGAGCAATTTGAGTAATGAAGAAAAATTCAAGGAAAACAACTTGCAGGGATGGTGCCAGTGGTTCAATTACTTTGTTTCTGGTTCAATTTTATCACACCGGAGAGGCCACACCAAATCAGACATTCTGCCTTTGCATCTTCATCTAATCAATTACCTGCCCCTTACTTTATTCTGGGTCCAGAACTCCATATCTTGAGTACAGAGAACATGAACCTAGTCATAATGGACTGGGATTCAGTGCCAAGTTCCCAGTTTCTGAGAGGTGTGTGTTGGGGGGGAAGTAGTTACAAGACAAGGGTCAACATTGGGGCGAAAAGCAAGTATTTTCTCACAAGGAAGAAATAAGAGCCCAGAATCTGAATCCAGGAAGATGATCGCTGCTGAACCCATAGCAAGGTTACTTTCATGGAAAATCACTGAGCTGACAATCTAAGGGTTCTTACATTTACCCTAGCTCTATGCTTCTCAAAAACGATGATATAACCTGGGGATTATTATTTTAAAAAGTCAACTCTGAGGGTCCATATAAATCAGAATCCTTGGGGGATGAAGTCTAGGGATCTGCAAAATGTCCCCAAGAGATGCTTATGTGCACTAAACTTTGACAATTTGACTAGAAGCTGAGGTAGCTTAGGACACAGTCTCAACTATGGCAACAGAAAATGTAGAAGAGTAGAAAGCCAGTCAAAAGCCTCCAGAGTATCCCAGTGCAACCTCTACTAGATTTAAAAGTTTCAGCCATTCACCATCCAATGAAGGCTATTAGAAATTGTGGAGGCCCAAAAATAACTTGGTGACATAATTCTGCTTCCTTCATTGAAGAATGAAGATTTCAGTGTAATGGTATATTGGAATCAACTGAGGTGATTGTCAAATGTTGAAGGCTTGTCCCGTTTGGAATCTGTCATTATCTAAGGGCTACAGAATACGACTAAAGAATTGGAAGATGCATCCCTGAATCGGGGGAATTGCAGCAGAGTTAGGAAACTAATACAAGCACAGTACATTCAGTGAGTATTTGATGAATTGAATTGAGTGAGCGCCGTCTCTAAGAACTTGAAAGCCTGGCTAGTGGAATAAGAAAGAGTCAAATGAACTAACACTTATTGAGCACTTATATACCAAACTAAGTGTGGGTACCAGACGGGACTCTACGCTCTGTTACCACCATGTCTGAGGCCCTCTACAGAAGGTAACTGAAAGACGTGCAGTCTCTGATGAGGTACACCCATGGCATACTCTTAAAATGGGACATTCTATCATGTGACACTTGGTCCTTGAGCACAACAGGGCACCTGATACAAAGACAGGCAAACTATCTCCAATCCAGTGAGTGCCCTATGAGGTCACTTGCTTCAAAAGTTTTACCCCTAAAGTAATAGCGTCTAACCAAATCACTTGGATTCCCTTGGGAATTTGTACTAGAGTTGTGAGCCTTTCCTTTAATTCTTACTTTGACCCTATAGTATTAGAGATGCTCTTGTTCATCTTAGTAAGAGGCAAACTCGAACTGGGCAAGGATAAACAATATTCCAGTCAGGAGGATATCAACCCAGATCTCTGTGACGTGAAAGCTTCTACTTCTACAGAAGACAGACCTAGAATTGCTAAAATGATGTTACAAAAAAAAAAAAAAAAAACAAAGAAAATCAATAAAAAGGAAGAGTTCTCTAACAATTGGAGCAATGCCGAGGTGAGCCATTACAAGATCAGTGGAGGTTTCTCTACAAAGGTTGAATAACCTCTGCTTGGGGAGGCCAGTCTGGGAAAGAAAACCTGAACAAGATGGCTGCTACAATCTCTTCCAAACTAAGATGCTATAATTTGTTGGCAAACAGATGGGCACCACATTAAGTTAATTCCTTTTTTGTCCTGGCAAAAGTAAATGTATTCTTGCAGAAACATCTATTGGCAGTGTGGTTGCCTTGTAAAAGCAGAAAAGAAGCTGGGAAAACTGTTTATTTTCTTCTCAAGATTTTCAGATAGCTTAGGTCGAGCAGGATTATAGGGCTATGCAAAGTATAGCACAGTGGTTAAACACACTGGTAAAAGTGGGTTTGTATCCTGGCTCTGCCTCTGTGAGCTATGTGACTTTGGGCATGTGGTTTAACCTTGCAGAAATGCATCTTCCTCACCTGAAACAACTTACCTCACAAAGTTGTTGCAAGAACAAAATGATGCATGGAAAGCACGTTGCACAAAGCATATATCAAACTGTCAATAAATTGTAATTATTAGCTATTCTATAGTAAAGCTGTTTAATGGGACATCCAAGTGCTTTTGAACTGCTTCATGATCCTGGTGTTTGACAAGAGGCACTTGCTGACAATTCCTCAGGGGGAAAAAAATGAATGAAATAGAGTTCAATATGTGAGGAAGAGAAAAGACATTTTTTTAAACTTAAGTTCTTTTTTCTTACAAGACACAGAGACCGGGCTTTGGATTTCAACAGACCTGGTTTTTCTTCCCTGCTCAATATCAGTAAGATCTTGAATAAATGATTTGGCCTCCTACACCTCAGTGACATAACCTGTAAAATGGGAATATATCATTAGGATGCTTTGGGCTGCAAGTAATGGATTACCTGACTACAACTGGCTCAAACAATTGTGGCTTATTTTTCTAATATATCACACAGTCCAAAGATAGTAAGCTCCAGGGTTGATTCTGCAGCTAAAGTATTCTGAAATTGAGTTGGTCTCTGCAATTGCCTTGGCTTCCTCCTCATGATCTCAAGATGGCTAAAGTGGTTCCAAGAATTATATTTTCATATGAAAATGTCCAAAGCTGGAACAAGGTGAGAAGCACTTCCCTTTTGCAGCTTTGCCTTTCCACCAAGAGGAAAATATTACCTAGAAGCACCCAGCAGATGTCAATTCAGGTCCCACTGGCCAGAACTGGGCTGTATGTCCACCTCTAAACCAATCACTGGTAAAGAGACATGGCACTATGGCTGTATCATTGTTCATCCCCAATAGCTAGGAAAGGGATCTGCTCCACCACACATCTGAACAAATCAGAGTATTGTTAGTGATGAGGAGTGTAGAGGTAGGTAGGCAAACAGTAATGACTGCTCCTTATATCTGTCAAGAATGTTGAAAAGCTTGAATGATACTGTGATGCACCTAACACATGTTACGTGCTTGATACATATTTGTTCCTCCTTAGTGATTAAAAGATCTTAAAGCCATAATCTTCTCAGACTAAACTATCCCAAAACAGGAGGTACCGATTTATATAGATATATTAGGAATGCTATTTAATACAAAAAAAGCCTTTTCTTAAATGTTCCAACTCCATATTTATGTAAACATGGGGTCTCCAATTCATTTAAGCTGCATTTCAATGAACACAAATTAAACAAAATACACATATCAATTTTTTGATGCACTTTTGCTGCATCCAGTACACCCATATCAAATTAAATATATCTTCATAATCTTTATCATCAATCTTTATCATCATGACCATTGATACCTACAGAAATCATGTTTGGGGATGGAAATAAAGTGTCATAAATAAACAATCATTCAGTTCAAAAGTTTATAGGACAAAAATGGAATGTGGGTATTGGTTTATAGCAAGAGGTATGAGCATCAGGTTGACCCAAAACAGAGTTTTGAGAAACTCTTATTGTATATTTATTTGTTGGGGACCCTTTACATAGTGTTCAAATACCACATAACTTTCCATGCATCCATGCCTTCTACAGTTTCCTCTACCTTATAGCAAGCTTGTTCCCATCTTGTGAAATCCAACTCAATTTTTTTTCTCCCCTGCAAAGACTTTCTGGACTTCCCTCAGGCAATTACTTCCTCATCTGGTCTCCCCAAGCTACACCTCTTTTGTCCCACTTAATGTTGTAATTATTTACTCATGTGTCTTTTTCCTTCACAAGACTCGGGGGCAAAGGACTGTGTTGTATTCATGCTGACAGCCCCAGTGCCTAGTGCATTGCTCAGCATGTATTACCGTAGTACAGGCAATAAATCTTTATTGAACAAGTGGTTTTTATGTTTTATGCACCTACTATGTGCCAGGGACTGTAAGAGAAGCTTCATATACAACATCTTATTGCGTCTCCCAACAATCTTATGAATGAAGAGAATGAATCTCAGAGATTAAGTAGTTTTCCTAAGTGGAAGCCGAATCTCCATTTGAATTTACCTCTGTTCTTCTCCAAAGTCTGGATATTCTCCAATATGTTGTGAGGTCTTCATGGAGGCTTCATGGCTAGAGCAATCTCAAGAACAGTAGCCAAAAGTACCATTTATATATCTACTTTGACTTCTCTTGTTCTCTTTTTTACAATATGCAACTAGAAGCCATACCCTTCATTAGTTAGAAAAAAATAATCAAAGAGAACAAATTATTATTTTCATTTCTTTCTTCTAGACAAACTCAATCCTACAGTGCTATAATGAAAAGCTTCAGTAAATGTGTGATTTATCTATAACTAAGCCATCTCAAGCTGGTATTAATGCAGAGTGAAGCTTGGTGGCCTACTGCTGGGGTTTCAGAGTGATAATCACAACTCTTTTCCTCATATATCTGTAGAGTAGATATATGAGTCAAACAGAAGACAATACAGATATTTATTTCTATTAAAGCTAAATTTACAAACAGAGCTTGCTACCACATCCAGATCCCCTTCAGGGCCCAGTACACCCACCCTCAGCTGCTGTGAGTGTTGCAGAGATGCCCCCCTAATCTGAAGAGCTGTCCTCAGTTGATGGCGTCACTTTACCTGGGAAGTTACGAGCCCACCACTCCCTCCTCCCTCCCCACCCCAGTGGCCCTTCCACCCCTTTGTCTCAAGGAGAAGTAGCTCTGCAGTGGTCTCTGTGTGCTGGGGTCTTCCCCTGCGGATCAGGTAAACTTGACCCGAGGCCACATTCTTCCTCGCCCAAGTCTTCCCCATTGCCTGTGCTGCTTCCCTCGCTCCCTGATGGGTTTTCCTGGAGAACACTTTCTCAATAAACCACGTGCACTCACATCCCTCCTAGGCTCTTCTTCTGGAGAACCCAACCTAAGACACTTTGCTTAGATGTGAGGCCACAATTAGGCTTTCTAATTACACCACCTGTACACACACCCCGAATTTAACTTCGTCACCACCTCCCCCATCACAGGAACAGCCGGACACCAGCAAGGATGTACTAAAATGTCTTTTACAGAGAAATGGAGGCCAGAAAGGGACCCAAAATGTTGTTCTCATCGATTTCCCTCCCAGGAAAGCAGAGCAAGCATTCCTTTCTAATCAGCACTAACCTATACAGATCCTATGTGTGAAGCTGGAGAAGGTCCACCCCCGATGGTAGAGCCCACACCAGGGTGGACACGACTTGGTGACCTGAGAACAGCACAGTTTCAGCTGCTCTCAACCTCTTGTCCTGCTTCCTTTGTGCAGGACCAGGTGGCAGAGCAGCAATGGAGGCCCTATACTACGGAGAATGACTGAGGAGAAGCTCCCCTCCTCAACACCCACATTGGGGAGGACCAACCACAACCAATAGACAAATATCTAACCCTGGGGTTCAAATCCTGGGTGGTCCATGTATTATCAGTGGGACCCCTGGCAAACTACTTCACCTCTCTTTGGCTTCATCTTCTCATCTTTAATGTAGAGATAATAAAAGTGCATTCCTCATTTGGTTGTGGTGAAGATTAAATGAGTTAAGACATGCAAGGTGTCTAGAGTAACTTTTGACACATAATAAGCCCTAAATAATTGTGAGGTATCATTACTCATCATAAATGTACATGAGAAACTACAAAGACTTCACCCCACTTGATTTGGGGGACAGGGTCAGAAAAAAATGTCACTTTCTGGAATTGAAGCAAGTGAAAAAACCCCTCATAGAAGAGACTGCCTATCAGAGAAATAGCCTCATCTTAAGGAGATGGTTTGTAAGCTGTTTGCTAATGAGAAAAAGCAGATTCCCAAACGTCTACCTAGGAAATCCAGTTACCAACCAAGCAAAGCACCAAAGAGATGTGCTCAGAAGAACATAATTGACATCTAATAATTATTAAAGAAAGTTATGATCATCTTAATTACACTGTAATGTACCAAGGAAGTAGAGTCTCTCAATAATATTATATTTGATGGTGGATATAGGAAAGGTATTGGTTAATAAGAGTTTGTTGGTGCTTGGAGAACAGTATGGAGGTTCCTTAAAAAACTAAAAATAGAACTACCATATAATCCAGCACTCCCACTATTGGGCATATACCCTGAGAAAACCATAATTCAAAAAGAGTCATGTACCACAATGTTCATTGCAGCACTATTTACAATAGCCAGGACGTGGAAGCAACCTGTGTCCATCGACAGATGAATGGATACAGAAGATGTGGCACACATATACAATGGAATATTACTCAGCCATTAAAAGAAAGGAAATTGAGTTATTTGTAACGAGGTGGATGGATCTAGAGTCTGTCATACAGAGTGAAGTAACTCAGAAAGAGAAAAATAAATACCGTATGCTAACACATATATATGGAATCTAAAAAAAAAAAAAAAAGGTTCTGATGAACCTACGGGCAGGACAGGAATAAAGATGCAGACGTAGAGAATGGACTTGAGGACACGGGGAGGGGAAGGGATGAAGTGAGAGAGTGGCATGGACATATATACACTACCAAATGTAAAACAGATAGCTAGTGGGAAGCAGCTGCATAGCCCAGGGAGATCAGCTCGGTGCTTTGTGACCACCTAGAGGGGTGGGATAGGGAGGGCGGGAGGGAGACGCAAGAGGGAGGGGATATGGGGATATGGGGATACATATAGCTGATTCACTTTATTATACAGCAGAAATTAACACAACATTGTAAAGCAATTATACTCCAATAAAGATGTTAAAAAAAAAAAGAGTTTGTTGGTGCTTATCAAGTATCATCTGAGGTGAGAAATAATTACATTTGGTGGACACAAGTATCCTAGTCATTGGGGAATTATACTCTATGACAAAGAAGACATGAGTCACAAAGCTGTAATACAACTTGAGCAACACATTACTGTTGTAAAGTAGTAGTCCTTAAAATGGACCTCCAGAGCACAGTATCAACACCACCTGGGAACTTGTCAGAAACGCAAACTCTTGGGCTCCACTCCCAACCTACTAAATCAGAAACTCTGGGGATGAGGTCCATTGATCTGTGTTTTACAAGCCCTCTAGGTGATTCTCAGACACACTAAAGTGTAAGAATCACAGTGTATGCCGGATGTTTTACATGCATGAAAGTTGCTAAAAGTAAATCCTTAAAGTTCTCATCACGAGGAAAACAGTTTTTTCTATTTCTTTAATTTTGTATCTATATGAGATGATGGATGTTCGTGAAGCTTGTTATGGTAATCATTTTATAATGTACATAAGTCAAATCATTATGCTGTACTTCACCTTACCCAGTGCTGTATGTCAATTATATCTCAATAAAACTGGAAGAAGAAAAAGCAAAAAAATTAAAAACAGAACCATAGTAGACCATCCATATTTCAGTGCTCTGATTCTGTGCTCAGAAGTAACCTTGAGATGACTGACTTGATTTGACAGGTGCCATGATCCTGGAAAAGGGTGGTGTGGCTAGTATTCAAGAGAAATCTGCTTACTAGTAAACTATATCTCACTCCTTAAATAATTGGCATTTTGGCGCACCATAATTTCTTGAAATCTTTATTATTGTAGGGAAAATTCTAAGAGCCTGACAACCCTAACTCTAATGACAAGCTCCCTTCTCAACCTACTAAACCTCTTGATGGTACCTCTATCGATTCAGCCTCTTAGCCACAACATCTTCTCTGCAGAGATGCAAAAAACAAGAGAAAAATCAACCAAGGGAGCAGACATAAAGACTAAAAGATCTACATCTCACCACCAGTGCCACCATCCACACACACCCATCCCCCAGAAGAAAATTTTTATGACTTGGACCAAGAAGAACAGAAACCAACTGTATCCCCCTACACCTGTTTCCAAACTCACAGCACACAATAAATTCAGTGGGAAAGGATTCAGCCTGGCTGAGAACCCCTATGATCCGACGTGGAAACTACATTTAAATTGGGCGTAAATGGTACTTCCCTCAATTAGAGCGAGATCTACAAGTTGCTTCTCTCCCAAGTGAAAGTCTAAAGGGTGCATGTGTGTGCACAGGTATGTGCTTGACAAGATACTATTTCAGGGAAGCAACATTCCTTCCTAATATACCTAACAAGGACACAGTTGCAGGATCATGGAAATAATAAATAAATAGTTAGTAACTTCTTTGTAATGCACCATTTTCCACTGATGAGAAGGAAATGGAAAGGGATGGTGGAGGATGATGAAAAGGCACTATTTTAACTAAATCTGTTACATCACATTGGTTTACCTCCTCTGAACTGTATTTTAATCAAAGCAGGTTGATTTCCACTCCATGAAAATGTTTCATTTCAAGCCACTGGAGTTTTATAAGTTTTTCTACCACATTTTACTGGAGCCTTGTAAATCTTACGAAATTCTGGAATGTCTAGACCATAAAAATCTCTCATTTGAACAAGTTTTCTGTGGAGATGTTTCTCCCCTATGCAGATTCACAAGCTTTGTAAAGATTTGTGGAGGGAAAAAAAAACAAAAAAACCTTTAAGATATGTCCCACAGTAGCTGAGTTAAAAGATCACCTTTTCACTTGATTGGAATTTCACCTGTCACAGAAAAACCCTTTATAGAACTATCTAAAAGACTGAAGCCATTCACAGTAATTATGATTTTAAAAGTCTACCACCCTTACTCTGTATGCCTCTTGCATTCAATCCTGTTAAAGACACGTATACAGTACAAAATGCACCTCTTATGAGAATTCTAGAGCCAGTGATGGACGTCATGAATGAGCATTCATCAACATAATTAAAGGAGTTAAGTGTTCCAGTAACAGAATCGGCTTCCAAGAATGCTTGAAAAGAGGTCCCCCAAGATACAAACAAATATTACGACAAGGGAAAAGTGTTACACAACTTGGAGGAAACAGCACCAAACTCCTGAACGTTATTAAATAAATCAGTTCTTCCTTCTTATGTTTATCAGTTTGGCCTCAAAGTAAACAGGAGCAAATTGGCATTATTTTCTATTTATTTGTCTAAAACATTGAGGACAGCTAATCATGCATGAGAGTTTCTGTATTGTGATCCTTAAAGCTATTTGCGTCAAATCCCTAGGTCACCTGCATAAACAGTTTCAATGCATGGGTGAACTTTCATGGACGAATCCAAATATTTATTTCAGGCTAATTTTATGAATTCTATGTAAAACCACTTTTCTATCCTAAATATGAAGAGAAAGGTGCTAGCACTGCTTACACTGTCTTTAGATAATTGGTGTCTGGGCTTAGGAAAGCCTTTGATACCAGGAATTGATTCTCAGGAAGTAGTTACAACAGCTAAGAGTGGGCCAGGGTGTCTAGGTTAATATATCTGGGAAGTTGTTTTAGTCTCTAAAGAAACAACCTTACACGTGGGACACTTGTGAGTCCCCCACCCTGGGAAGAGGTGTAAAATGCCTGAATGTGAACATGTTAATTGAGTTGCCTCTGAACCAGGATATATGAGTACCGTGTGCTTTCCAGATCCATGCTATTTCACTAAGGATGTTGCCTACCAGTTTGGAATCCGAAGACCTAATTTTGTTTGTTTTCTCTCATTTAACTTGCTCTGTGACTTCAAATCATTCACCACTTCTCTGAGCTTGGTTTCTTCATTTCAACTAAAATATGGATGACAGTTTTTAAGGGATTAGTCAACTAATTAATTAGCTCACTGAATGGCCTCTCTGATCCCTTTCAGCCAATGATCAAAAGCTCTGGAGTGATGTTTGAACTGGGAGTGATGCAATGAATTATTCTGTGATTAACATAAAAATTGTTAATTCCATAACTCTTATAAATCGACCCCGTAAATAATATACAACATGAATGCAACAATAATATTAAATGACTTCTGTATGGCACATTCCAAAGTAAAACAAGCTCAGAAAAGTTATGAAAATTGCTCAAGGTCACAGGAGATCACAGACTACAGTTCCTCAGATCTCCACTATATCAAAACCAAAGGAAGGGGGAGGAGAAATTAAGAAGCACTTAATCTTAAGACTAGAAAAGCAAGGTTAAAACCCTTGTAGAAGATAAGCATGTACATACTTAGCACAATATGAAACGTGAGCCCATGTGTATGAAAGAAGGAGTCAGATAATGGGTAATCTTGATTTCACAGTCCTCCATAAGATTCACTTATTTTTACCTATACGTAAATACAGTAACTCTCAATAAAAAAACACAACGTGGTATTTTGCTAAAAGAATGCATTTTGGAGTTAGAAGGTCCAGCTTGACATGACTACCCTGCCATTTGCTAGTCATCTCTCACTTAACGTCATTTCCCAATCCGCTAAACGGAAATAATAACATCATAGGCAGACGCAATTGCAAGCTATATCTTACATATAAATGTTGGTGATTATTAGCAGTAATGATCAACACTAATAAAATATACGGAGTAATAATATAATAATAATATCTTTTAACATATATGTATCTGTCATCAAAGCATATATAAAATAAATTACATTAACTCAAATGAAGGGAAAAAAAGGAAAGGAACCATGTATGAACTAGAAAGTTCCAAATTATAAAGTATTTTTAGAAAAATTAACTTATTATTTTTAAATACTTCTGCAAGTCTGGAAATGGCTGAAGAACTACTGTTGCTCAACTTTCAAAGAATCAAAATAAATGAAATTCTACTGAACGTTTTTAAAAGTATCGCCCCCCCCCCAAAATGCATAAAATAACCCTAAAATGGATTTGGGCATGAGAGAAAGAAAGCATCTTGACAGAGTGAAGCAAATAAAGCATCTTTAATACAGTATTAAACTAGGTTATGAAAAATACAGGAAACAATTAAGTTACCAAAGCAACTTCTCTGACTGTGCAATAAGCCTTTTTGTAACACATGACCTGTAGTCATTATAGATCCAAAGTGAGGTGTGTGCCAAGGTTGGTGTCGGAAAGGAACAAATATCTGACACCACTGAGAATGAAAATACACGTACGATGGACTGGAGGCACAACAGCATGGCAATGGCAGCGTGAGGTGGGCTGGGCAGTGGAGAGTTGGAAAAGGGATGCTGAATTTCAGTCTGTTACTGATATCAAAAAAAAAAAAAGTCTGGCCCAGTGTAAAATAATTAGAAATATATATATTGGTCTTTTTCCCCCACCACTGCCCCCACTCTGTTTCCTGACACAAAGCCATTAAAACCTTTCTGAATAGTGGTGCTAGAGGACTCTGGGGTTCCAACATTCAATCTTTGACTCTGGTTCCTGAGACAGAGCTCCTAAATCCCTTGGAATTTCCTGGGTGAGAGCAGTGTGTTTTGTTCTAAGGAGGTGGGGACTCTTGGTGGGCTCTTGGATGGGGGCTAGTCACCAGAAAGACCAAGCCATAACTGGAAGCTTGGAGTTTTCAGCCCTACACCCCCATTCTCCAGAGAGGGAAGAGGAGTGGGAATTGAGATAATAATCCGTCTCACCTATGTGGTGAAGCCTCCATAGAAATGCCAATGGTACGGGGTACAAGGAGCTTCCAGATTGGTGAACACACCCAACGATGGCATATCCCAACTCCATGGAGACAGAAGCCCCTGTGCTGGGACCCTTCCAGACCTCGCCCGGGTTATCTCCTCATCTAGCCGTTCATCTCTGTCCTTTATCATATCCTTTATTATACAATAAACTGTTGAAAATAAGTGTTTCTCTGAGTTCTACGAGCTGTTCTAGCAAGTACGGTTGGCCCTTTTGATCCACGGGTTCTGCGTCCGTGGGCTCAGCATCCACGGAGTCAACCAGCTACTGATCAAAATTACTCAGGGAAAAAAATTCCCAAGTTCAAAAAAGCAAAACTTGAATTTGCCACGTGCTGGTAACTGTTTACATTGTATTTACAACTATTTACATAGTATTTACATCGAAAAGTAATCTAGAGACAATTTAAAGTATAGGAGAGGATGTGCCTAGATTATATGAAAGTACCAGGCCATTTTACGTAAGCGACTAGAGCATCCACAGATTTCGGTATCCACAGGGGGTCCTAGAGCCAATCCCTTGCAGAAGTTGAGGGAAGATTGTGATCAAATTCAAGGAGGTGGGTCACAGGCACCTCAAACTTTTAGCCAAGTTGAACAGAAGTGGTGGGTAACCTGGGGACCTACAACTTGCGATTGGTATCTGAAGTGGGGGGCAGTCTCATGGGGCTGAGCCCTTCACCTGTGGGGTCTGCACTAACTCCAGTCAATGTCAGAATTGAACTGACTTGGAGGACACCAGCTGCTATCAGAGAGAATTGCTCGGTGTGGGAAAAAAACCTACACATCTGGTGTTAGAAAGGTTGTGAGTTTGGTTGTAGCAGGAGAGGAAGGGAGGAACACAGGAAGATGTAGTTCCCAACACACCCAACCTCTCAGAAAATGCGAATCGGAAAGTAAGACACAATGGGTCTATTTTTTAGCTCCTGCAAGAGAAGTGGGAACTCCATGCCAGACTCTGGTTCTTGGACATTTCTCTATAGTGGAGAAAAACCGTTTGTTAGGCTTTCTATACCTGCTGAAGAAAATGCTTAGCAACATCCAGCTGACTTGGAATCACCAGATTCAGCCAACACTCTCTGTAACTATAATAATAAAGAAATATAGTTTTAACAGTTATTATCAACTTTGGTTGAGTACTTCCTCTGTTAGGCAAAAATATCCACCAAGATCATCTCACTTTTATCTTCCCAATTACTCTATGAGTTGGACATTATCCACATTATACAGATGAGGAAACCGAGACAAAGAGAGTTGAAGGAACATGCTCAACTAGTAAATAATGGAACTGAAATTCAAACTCAGGCAGTTTTACCCTGGACTCCCCACTCTTCTTCACCATATCACTCCACATCTCATACTGAAATTTTTTTTTTTTTTTTTTTTTTTTTTTTGCGGTATGCGGGCCTCTCACTGTTGTGGCCTCTCCCGTTGCGGAGCACAGGCTCCGGACGCTCAGGCTCAGCGGCCATGGCTCACGGGCCCAGCCACTCCGCGGCATGTGGGATCCTCCGAACCAGGGCACGACCCCGTGTCCCCTGCATCGGCAGGCGGACTCTCAACAACTGCGCCACCAGGGAAGCCCTCATACTGAAATTTGACCCAACATCATACCGAGCTGAACCAAACTTCAACAAGAGAGAAAACTCTCCATAAAACATTCTCAAGTGACATCATCACATTGTCAGTCATGAATTAAGACATCTTCTTATATTTGTTCTGGTCACCAAAGTTTTCCTCCCTAAATATACGGCCTGCATTGCCTCATTGGCCCAAGATCTAATCATATTTTACGAAGTGATATTTGGGTTCCTGGGTCTGGATGTCCTCTGCCAAATACAACAGGGCATCCTCATCTAAATAGCCTCCCTCAGGAACCAGGGATTGAACCCATGGCCCCTGCAGTGGAAGTGCGGAGTCTTAACCACTGGACCACCGGGGAAGTCCCACTAATATCATTTTTTCTTAGTGTTGAAACACCAAAAGCTTTTCCTCTAAGATCAGGAACAAGACAAACATGCCCAGTTTTACCACTTCCATTCAGCACAGTATTGGAAGCTTTAGCCAGAGCACTTAGGTAAGAAAAAGAAACAAGAGACATCCAATTTGGAAAGAAAGAAGTAAAAATTTTTTTGTTCACGTGTGACGTACTCCTATACATAGAAAACCCTAAAGGTTCCACAAAAAATCCTGTGAAATTAATAATTAAATTAAGCAACATTAAAGGGCACAAAATCAACACTCAAAAACCAGTTGTGTTTCTATAAAATAACTATGAATAATCCAAAAATATTTAAAAACCTGAAAATATCATGTATATGAATGTTCATAGCAGCTTTACTTTTAATGGCCAAAGACTAGAAATAATCCAAACGTCCACTCCTGCATTAAAAATAAAAAATCTTTCTGAAATAGAAGCTCGATCTAATATTAAGGAATCATCCATGATTTTGTGACTGTTTTGTAGATGCTCTTATTGATACTTTTCAGATGCATGGGAAAGAAATGTATCCAAGAATCAATTTCTTACTTTGCTTTGTATAAAACTTCTTTCATTGCTTTGGATCCCAAGACAAATATTATATTTAGCTCCAAGTTTTCCTTCCCAATTGCACTTTTAGGTGCGTAATATTTTTTCTTTCCTCTCTGTAACAATATAATAAATTTATTGTCCTTAATAACATAAAAAAATAACCTCCCTCAGTATGCAGAGCCAAGTAATTTAATTAATAAATACACAACTAATTAATACTTAGAGAAGTATAGTTAATATCTACCAGAAGCATGATTATACTTTAGGAAGGACAATAGTAAGGGAATCACACTAACCAAAATGTTTCACTCTATTACCAGGAAATAGCGTACCCAGCAGATGAGGGCCTGCCGTGAACTTGGTTCTCAGATAAACCTGAACTCAAAGCTCATTTCTGCTTCTTCCTGGCTGTGTGATCTTAAACCTCTCAGAGCTGCAATATTCACACTGATGTAGATTAAAAATACCCACCTTTGAGATAATACAGCTAAAGTCCTTTTTGGTACCAGTAACTGGTACAAAAAATATCTGTCGTTTGGTATTATTATTATTATAAATGTACTCTACTCCTTCTATATGACCTCTTAAATATTCTCGCAGAAAAATAGTTTATAAAAAGAGGTTAGAAGTAGCTTCAGTGAATTGCAGAAGGATCTTTACTATAACTATCTTTTCATACTTTATGAGATTAGTCAAAAGAAAAATACTCTACGAAGAGACTGATTATTTTGCTTCTCAAAAAAGATAAACATTTAAATTACTTTCCTACCTTACATGTTCCACTAAGTAAATCTACTCAGGCCAGAACAGTTTGATATAATTTAGGTATCCAATATTGCCACAGATTTTTCAATCCTTGAGACATATGGTATACTGCATTTCCATAAAATAAGGCAAGAAAATATTGCATCTTGACAAACCTGGCCTCATATCCATTGGCTATTGGCATTTCTAGCATGAGCAGTGTCTCCTTAAATAAGTTTTGCATTTAAACAGAGCTCACCAGATATGACAGTGCCTGGACTTCACCAGTTTGCCTCTGAATGTCAAGACAAGGCTTTTCAAATCAGGTAAGACACAAATTGTATTTTTTCCTCACAGGCACATGTCCAATAGTTGGTTTCCTCGTGGGCCACAGAAAGGGCTTAAGTTGCTGACATTCACTATACCAGTTAGAACCAGACAATGGGGTCTCTCATTTCCTTCAAAGCATAGAAGATATAGAAGAGGCGTCCAAGACCCACACCAAGAAAAACAAAAACAAAAAAAGACCTTAATTGAGATCAAAGTTTACATGTTTCAAGAACACTATTGTAAGAGTTAAGGTTTTTTTTAAAAAAGCATTCAATTGGTTAGAAAATATTTACTGAGCATCTACTATATATATTTTATATATGTGTGTGTATGTGTATATGTGCATGTGCTTGTGTATGGGTGTGTGTGTGTGTGTATATACACATATATATGACTCTATTCCACACTCGGGGAATGTAGCAGCGAATAAGATAGACAGTAAGTGCCCCTGGTTCAAAGCATTCCTTCTATTTAAATGGCTTCCAGGTTTGAGCCCCAGCCTTGTGAATTAGCTGCTGCAAATTAGACTGAGCCAAGGAAGTAAAAATAATGGCAATGGTAAAACATGGACTTTGGAGTCTCAGGAACCAGGGTTTGGCTCCTGGCATCCCTATATTGTAATGTTAGCCAAGTTGCTTGACCCTTCTGAGCTTGAATTCCCTGTGTTGTCAAATGAGGACACTGAGAGTGCCTGCCTTATTGGACTGCTGTGAGGATTAGCTGATTCAGGCCATTGAAAATACATGGAACTGGATGCCACTCAACAAAGAGCAATTTCTTCCCTCCCCTGGTTCAAGTCCAAGTATCCTCAATGGATAAGGGAAACATGTCAAGACAAGACACTGAAGTGATCATTTTGATTTGTGCCTGAAATCGAAGTGGGGTTCTCTTTAAATTAGGTGCTCCACTTATGTTTGAGTCTTCTACCAGCAATGTGGGAGAATGCAAAAGATAACTAGCAAAGTGCCTCCTTGTATCATCCTTTCAATCATTTTAATCAGTGATGCTCTCAGAAGCATAAAGTAGAATTTAAAAACTCACGAAACTTTGAGATACCTGAATCTATAAATGCCCACCAAAAGAATAATAATAAACTGTCATCATCCTCTACTAGAAACGCACATGAGAACCTGGTTACCAGCTTCTTCCAACAAACCTTTCTCGGTTTTGAAAATAAAGCTCAAACACTTTGCTTCCATCTAGCTCAGCAGAGGTAGCAGCTTAGACATAAAAGTGCAAATGCTGCGAAGGAAAAAAAAAACAAAAAAAACCACCCGTGGCTGGCTGCCAGCTCTTGGCCAATCAGTCCTCGCAAGGAAGGTTGCGTCAGAGGCTTGCAGCCTGCTGGAACCTCTGCAGCTGCCTGAAGCACAAGCTTGGACCACCCAGGCCGAAGTGGACTGGCATCTGGAGAAATGCGCAAACAATGGAGAACGTTAGAGCCTGCATTTCCGCGCCAGAGATTCTGTCACTCGCCTTAGCCTAGACTTTGAGAAAGTCCTGGGCAAAGAAGAGATCGGGGATGTGCTCAATGGCTCTACTATTAAATCACTGTCTCAGGTCAAAAGCATAACCCCCAGAATGGAAAAATATTTTCTCAGTGGAAAATCACCCGTCTTAGTGTTCACGGATCTAGTTTTCAACTGGTGTTGGGCTCTCACCCAGTGTAATTAACATCTTACCTGTGGGTGGCTGGTAGAACTGCTTTACACCTCTCTCACCATCCCAACACCTAAGACTTCCTGAAATGCTTTATACAAACAAATAGGAAATGATGTTTTTAAAGGTAGACTGTTCGGTCCAGGGCTCTCTGGTAACCCCTCCATTCTGCTCTTGGCAAATTTATTTTTCTAATTTTTTTTTTTTTTTTTTTTTTTTTTTGCGATACGCGGACCTCTCGCTGCTGTGGCCTCTGCCGTTGCGGAGCACAGGCTCCGGACACGCAGGCTCAGCGGCCATGGCTCACGGGCCCAGCCGCTCCGCGGCATGTGGGATCCTCCCGGACCGGGGCACGAACCCGTGTCCCCTGCATCGGCAGGCGGACTCCCAACCACTGTGCCACCAGGGAAGCCCCCTATTTTTCTAATTTAAATGTCAGAAAACAGGCCTACATCACTCATGGGTTTGCTCAAACACAAGCCATGCCAACTTCTTGTAATTACAAGGAGATACAATAGTGGACTTGGGGGAAGCCTAATTAAAGAGTTGGACCTCGCATCCCGGATGGGAAGCCAAGTACGTGGCCTTCTATCAGATCTGAATGGAAATCCTGCTCCGCTGATGATGGATGTCTCTGGGAAACACGCATCCTCCTAGCACCCAAAGGACAGATACACAGGAAGGCAGAGGAGAGAAACATCCTGCTAAGCCTGAAATTGGAACTAAAACCTGGGGAAAAACACTGATCCCCAATCCAGACACTTGGATTTAACTGGTCCAGGCTGCATCAAGATTCTCTTTATTTGCCAGGTGAAACTACCGACAGCCAAGGTTGAGAACCCCTATAAAAGATTCCTGAGATAATACTCACCCCTGTAATGGAAAATTTAACTAGGAAGTCAGGGTACTGCGGCATGGTCAAGTAACTTACTAGATCAATCAGAACAAAACATAGCAATAATTTACTACAGTGCACTATAAAAGCTGACTCTGCTTCCCAAACTGACTGAAAGCTTCAAGAGTGTGTTTTATCTCCAGCTCTTAGGACAGAGCTCTAGACATAGTAAATGTAATGAAGCATTTGCTCAGTCATTAGAAAGATGCTGTCTGTAGTCTAAGCAGAAAGACTCAGGCTTTATAGAAACTTAAGTTTTCTACAATCCTATAAAGCATTATTCTCAAAACTTTTGTGTGCATGAGAAGTGTATTAATAAATATGTAGGTACCTATGCCTCCCCAGACACAGGAAATTTCCGTTTGAGTCAGCAGTAACTTTACACAAATTCCTCCAGCACCTGGTACAACCCAGCAACAAAATAACAAAATGGCCCAATCTGTATATCTGAGATGAGTATCCACAAACAGCCAGTTAAAGGCAGGAAAGAAAAGGGTCCTTTCATCTGAGCTTCTGAAGCCAAAGTTACATCACAGGTTAAAGGTACCACGGACATACATGAGTTGTGTGTTTCACTACAATTCAACATACGAAGACAGTCCCTCTTACAGATTTAAGATACATAGTGGAGAGTAGAGTGAATGGAATATTCTGGATTCTGTGTAGGATCCTTGGCAGTTAGAGGCAGCGTTTCTGGCTGAAAGCTACACTTTCTACTCAGTGAAGGGAATCCAGATGAGCTCCCTTCTAGAATGCATTGCAGAGCTCGAATTGCAGCTGCATTTCCTGTTACCTTAGGAGCCTCTGCAGGAGCTATGTTTTAAGGAAGACAAGAAAGCAGACAATCTTACGCTAGCAGAAGAGATTGGACAGTGCACCATGGCGCAGAGTTCCAATATCTCTGCAAAACAGAAAGGTTCCTTCTTGTAGTTCTCCCTCCAAAGCTAGTATGACCCCAGGATTTAAAAGGGTTTTTCTTCTTCAAGTCACAGGCTTAGAATTAAATGGTGCCATTATACAGCCTCCATCCAAATCCTGGTTTAGTCACGTACTTGCTGTGTGACCTTGAGCAAGTTATTCAATTTCTCTGAATCTCAGTCTCCTCATTTTTGTCATGGGGAAGGTATTGGTAAACTCATAGAGTTATTGTGAGGATCCAATGTAATTTACCGAGTGCAGTGCTGGTACGTGTTAACTGATAATAATAATTATTAAGTTTATAAATATATTAAATAATTATATTAAATTATATATTTTATTATCATCATTATCATTATTTCATCTTCCTCACCTCCCTCTGGTCCTAGGCAAAGTTCTTTATGCCCAGTTGTCCAGGTACAATCCCTGTACTTGTCCTATAATTATTTCATTTGAAGGTCTGATCTGTTTTCTCTGTTCTTGTTTGTACAGAAGACCACCCAGAATTGTCCCAGATGAAAGCACTAGGTTAGCTTCTGTAACAAATAAAAACCCATATTTTAACAGCTTAACACTTTAAAAGCTGATTTCTCACATCATAGTCCAGAGCTGGTGTTCCTGATGGGCAGGTAGTTTAGTGATTAAGGTGATTAAGGGACCTGCTCCCTCCACCTGTAGCTCACCAGCCTGTGGGCCTTGAAGGTTTCTGCACTCAGTTGGCAGACAGGGAAATGGAGAATGGAAGAAGCCCAGGCTGTATCTTGAAAAGCCCTGACCCAGAAGTGAGCACCATCCCTTCCAGTCTCCTTCCATTGGTGACAAGTGTCATATGGCCACACCTAGAAGGGAAATGGGAAATAGAGCCTCTGGCTGGGCACCTTTCTGCCAACAATCGCTCCCTACTCTGCAAGGAGAACACTAACTTCTGGTGGACTGTCATCCATCTCTACCAAAGAGCTTTTAGCTAATTTGCAGGAAGGTGAGGCCCTGGAAACCTTCAATTAAAAGGAAAGTTAGAGATCTTCTACAGCAACAAGCCGCAACGCAGACCTGCCTCAAACACCCTAGAACAGCGCCAGATCATTGCGAGAAACTTCCAAGCCATCTGTTGTAACACAGAGTAAGTGTATGCACGTACCTCATCAGACCTCAAGCTAAATACACGTGGCTGACTGCAGCTCTGCTTTTTTCGCACTAAATGCACACAGCTCTTCAAACGTTCTTAATGTGCCATGATTTTCAGACTCTTCACCATTTCAGACTCTTCTCTCTACTGAAAGTGCACCATTTGTCATGCTCCCAGAAGTATTTGACCTCTGTCAGATGAATACGATATTCCAGACAATTGACTGGAGATCCCACTAAGCGTCATCTTTCCTAAATTATGCTAACCAGACTCCCAGTTCTTCCTTCACCTCTGGTTTCCTCTTTGTCCTACATTTTAATGTCTTTATTCACATTTTCTCAACCAAAGGACAGCTTTAGCCTCAATTTGTCTGCTCCCAGTGTCATCGGCGTTCCTGCCAGTCACTTTCTGGTCGATCAGCAAACTAGCATTCTTGTATCAAATGCACAAGGGCTGTTCAGAAAGTACATTTACAAACTTTTTATGAAACTGATTTTAAGAGATGGCAAGTAATCCCTACAAGTATTTAAACAGCAGCTGATTGCTACTTTCCCACATAATCCAACAGATTCACACATTTGTCATACCACAGGATCAACTTTTTTTACGCCAGCTGAGTAAATTGCAGGGTCCTTGGTTATTAAATCAACTTCATATCCCATCACTGAACACAAACTTTATTGAGTTCCAGGCTTGTTGCAAATAATGTCTTCAAGAGACAGAATGAATTTTGCTGGAAACTGGGGCACAGTGACTTTTGCACATCTTCAAGTATTGATTTGCTCAGTAATTTGTCCTCTGTGTGTTTCCAGGTCCTCGGGTTACACCCTTTTTCTCCCCTCTGCTCCATTTCCTCTCCAGGACTGGGCATGTCATTCTGATACACTTTCAATTAAAAATGTTCTTGCCATAAATTTAAACAAGTTGACCATGAAATCCTACAGCAGAAACCACTCTTTTTTCTCATTAAAAAAATGGAAACACATGTTATAAAAGAACATTCAATGACATGGAAAAATATTCAAGATATATTGGTAAAGGAAAAAAGCAAATTTCTAAAATGCAAATGCTATATGAATTCATACTGAAAAACAGAATGCATAGTGTGTGTGTGTGTGTGTGTGTGTGTGTGTGTGCGCATGTGTATGCTTGCATAGGAAAATTCTAGAAAGATATTCACCAAAGTGTTAGCAGTTACTCTCTTTGGGTGGTGAGTTTTCTGGAGATAATTTTTTCTTCTTCTTTCTTAACCATATTTTCAAAATCTTCTCTAATGGACATTAGAACTTTACTAAAGATAAAACTTAATATTATTTCTCTTAAAATTTAATAAAAGTAGAAATACAACTCTAAACAATTAAACATCACACCACATGTCCAGAAAAATAAAATTTTTGTATTCAGGGTCTGCATCACTATCTCTTTCCTCTGTGCCTAAAGTTTCTTTTTTGGTGCCTAAAGAAACATTGTTTTGAACTGAATGTTTGCGTCTCCCCCAAAATTTATATGTTGATGCTCCAACCCACAATGTGTCTGTATTTGGAGTTGGGCCTTTCTGAAGGTAATTAGAGTTAAAGGAGATCATAAGGGTGGGGTCCTGATCTGATAGGATTAGTGTCCTTAGCTTTTAAAAAAAGAGAGACATGAGAAGCTCCCTTGTGAGCTTGCTCTATTGCGTGCTAATGTGCGCGCGCTCTCTCTCTCTCTCTCTCTCTCTCTCTCTCTCTTCCCCTTCTGTCATATGAGAACATAGCAAGAAGGCAGCAAGCTACAAACCAGGAGGAGAGGACTCACCAGACACTGAATCTGCAGGCACTTTGATTTTGGACTTCCCAGCCTCCAGAACTATGAGAAAATTAATTTCTGTTGTTTAAGCCACTCAGTCTGTGGTATTTTGTTATGGCAGCCCAAGCTGACTAATACAAACATCGTGGTGCAGCAAAACCATTTTTATTATCATGCATAAGTATTTAACCTCGTAGTTAATTTTTTGAGCAATCACATCATTTTGGTAACCTTCACCCATGTTATCGAGACATGGAAGAGGCAGCAGTGCTCTTCCCCACACACACAAGTGAATTCCAAATGTTCCTGAACCACTTTTTCTTCTAGGCCTTTTGATTCTTCTCCATACCCAGCTGATGGACATTTCATGCTCATCGTTGGGGCCCTGGTGGTTTACACACAGTCAGTTAAGAATTCAATAGGCATTTAGCAAACATGGACACAGCTGAGGACACACAGATGGTGGGGATAGCAGGGGAGATTTTTTATTGAATAATTGATGTAGAGGTAGAAATCAAAAAGGCAGGTGGAAATAAAAAGAGTGTGGAAGGTCCTTGATGAGCACATCCTGGTTAATGAAACTCAAAGGTATTTGCTGTAGGCCAGAATGTAAATTCAAATTAATCAAACCCAACAGCTCAAAGCAAAAACTCTTTCTAAAGGATCTCCCAGTGACTTCAAAGGTAGAGTTGGGCCATAGGGAAGAGAGGCAAAGAGGTCACAGAATGTGCCTAAAGTTTGCATGGAGGCTACGGATAAGTACTTCTTGAACTTGAACTTGAACTGTGGAAGCTGCCGACCACACCTTCTGGATCTCTGCCATCCCAGAGCACAGGGTGGACAGTCCTTCCCGCTCCCAAACATTAGCATCCCTCTTAAGTCTCATTGTAACTGGAGTCACTGGGTGCGTTCCTCCAGGCCGAGGGCTCCGGATGCATAAGTGGAAACAAAGTTTGTACAGAGCCTCCCTCTCTCCCTCTAGGTTCGGGAACATATTTCAACATGTCACTTTATTAGCAGCTAAACAACAGGGATGAGGGAGCGTGGCGTAAACATGTCATCCCCACCTATTGTTCTGCAGAGTCAAAATTCTCCTATGATTGATTATAAAAGGCAGTTATAGGGGAAACTGTGTGAGTCTGCTGAATTAAAAACAAACGGTGAGGCATTCAATGGCGAACAGCTCTGATGGATTAAAACGCACTGAAGAAAGACAGCTCAGGCGATGCCTGAATAGACCGAGTCGGAATGAGAGGAAATTCGGCCTGCAATTTCCAGTCAGGAGAAAACTGGCAAAGCAACAGAACTCAAGGCTCCTCAGATGTACACTTTATCTGCTAATCAGCATTAACATGCACGGTAGAGGTATCTCACCAGCTTGTGACAATAAAAAAACCGGAAGGTGTTATCACCACAGAATGTGTAATTACTTCAAGCACTGGCTGAAAATTGCAGGGTACTTCATTTCAGAATTTGTATATATTTATTGTTAGAGATAAACTTGTTAAAGTATATCTAATCTAATTTTATGTTATAATTCCTGTTTAAGATAATTTTAGTGTCAGCAAGCCAAGGGCTAAAGTAAATACTACCATAAATTGTAATACATTAAAATACCGGAGCAATACATCCATTCAGCCATGACTTGACCCGCTTATTGTTTAAAGACAAAAAAAAAGAAAAAATCTCCGATTACATGAAAACGAGAAAGATACCCTGTTGGGTTGCTTCTACCATGTCAGGTCCTACAGCTGATGGAGTCTGCTAACAAGAGACTCCGTCCTTCAGCTCTTTGGAAATGTGAATCGCTTTTTAAAAGAACTGTAGAAAAAAAAAATAGAAAAAAAAAAAAAAGAACTGTAGATTTCCGTTTCCCTTAGGTAGAATTTATTATTTTTGTAAGATCTCTTTAAATTGCCCTGTACCTCTCCACAAGGGAAATGCATTAGGACAGATTATTTGGCTTTAAATCATAACTAGGTTAATATTTGTTTTAACTTTTTGAGTTAGGACCTAGTTTAAATTCCTCCTTAAATTGTTAAACAAGACAATTGGGGGCTATGGAAAGGAAACTATACCATGTTTTCCAGTAATACGATACTACGGCAGAGGCTACCAAATCATGCAAAAGCGATTTCTTATTCTCCTACTAAATGGAGGATTATAGCTAGAGCACTGCCTGCATACAGACTGTTCATTTTTTAGCAGCATTCTGTCAAGCCAACAAAACTTGGAAAGATACAGAGATAACACTGCCTCTGAGAAGGGAAAGCTGGATCTAACACTATTTCTGTTCGATAACTGGCAATTTCTCTGCCTTTTTATGCCCTTGTTTCTCCAGAAGAGGAACAAAAAAGGATATACAGGATTGTATGGTTCCTAACATTGATGCTACTAGTCATATAGCTTGTTTCTAAGACCTTTGCAGATTTTCTCTCACTTGTCTGCCTCCTGTTTCCTTGATAAAGGATCCCAGGATCCCAGAGGATGTATCTTACTCTGATGCTTTTGGAAAGAGCCCTAGGATTTTAACGTCTGCCCACTGGCCTCCCTGTCGTGTGAAAAATGGTAGGAGCTAATGAGGTCTTGCCTGACTCGGGCCATCTCGTAACGCTGATGGATTGGGTCTCCAAGAGCCTCCCTACATATTGCAATAATTAAACCATATAGATCGAAAGCCTTGAAACCTTGAAATGCTTTGCCTGGGGAAGCAACCTCACTCAGCACATCCAAAATACAACTGGATTTTCCTTTTCATGGCTGCCTTTAAACTTGGGAAATTGATATTTTATATTTAATGATTCCTAGTGAGAGCTTTGCACAGAGCTCAGCATATAAACAAAACGCAGGCCACCCTGTGATGTGATGGGAGTGGCCAGACTTGAGGTCTTCCCTGATGCTGAGGAACAGGCGCAGGGAAGCAGAAATTTGTGGAGTTTACTCTAGTGGCCAAAGCATTGAACAGAGGTGTAGGCCCTGCTGCTCTGGCCAAGGACCAGTTAAGTATTTATAAGATGCTATATTTATCCGATTCTTTCTACGGCTCCAGAAGGTTTGGGAAGGAGGGGACTTTTCTTTCCCGACCTCATTTCTCTCCAGTTGAGCAGTGCTGTGATCTGTGACGTGCCCTCAAACAGCCATCCTTGGTTCTGAAGTTTTTTCACCTCAAAAAACCTGGGTGTTCCCCATTCTCTTGTTGTATGGGGAAAGCATTTGGAATCTTGCTGAATGAAAGCAACTGAAGACAATTTGAAGTCACCATTTTCCACCCCATGTGAAAACGAACCCTCTTCTCCAGCCGGCGGCTTCAACGAAGAATGAACTTGACTGTGTTGATCTGACGCTGAGATGTAATTTTAAGGCCTTTTCTACGGATGCATTTAGATGAAAAAATATTTCCGAAATAAGACTTAGCACAATTCATAAGAAGAAGCGTGAGCTATTTGCAGTTTTTTCATCCAGAATCTTACCTTCTGCCTTGCCCTGTGGCATAGCCTGGAAGCCTAACACTGAGCCTTATCTTGGCCAACCCGACATTAATCCATGAAAAGGGAACTAAAGGGATCAGGAAAATTCTGCCACTGGAGACTTCCTGGGGTCCTCCTGTGACAGCTGATTCTGCAGACTCTCTAATGTAAACACTCACATGGCTTTTCTTTCCTCTCATTCAAAGCAGTTTCCATATTTGCATTTTGGTTGATAATATTACTTATAATACTTTTATTACTCTAATTTGAAACGTTACTTAAAATTATTTCTGTGAGCCCTTAGAAGAGCTTCACAGCCTGACCTTCAAAAACTCACTGTACGAATGTCAAAGTTGAAGTTCAGTGATTTATCAGTCAGGACACAGGCACACTCCAGGCATACTCCAACAGGGAACTTGAGGAGAGCTTTTAGAAAGGCATGGGCTACAAAGATGCAGGAAGAATTCACATGAAGCCCACTGAAGCTCTCAACAGCCAGGAGCTCATGCCACCCTCGGCTGGTGGCATGAATTCATCCAGAGCTGTAGGAAAGCGCCGTCTTCTCCTCCACACTCAGGAGCTGTGGTCCGTAGTAGAGAAACAAAGAATGGGCAGCACAGTAGAAGGCAGCCAGAGGAACACACTCTCCTGCCCTATCCTCTCCTGCTGCTGCCTCCGCAGGCCAAGCTCAACTAGAAGCCAGAAGGCAAGGGAATCTGGATGCCGTTCATACACATCAGCCTCCCAGAGCACAGAGCAGGGTGAAGGAGGTGCAAAGGGGACCTGGAGGGGCAAACAGAGACTGCCCAGCACAGGTGGGTCACTCAAGCCACTTAACTTATCAGAAGAAATGCTTGATGGAAACAAGCAGGCTTCTCATGAGTTCCTGGACTACTGTAATGCCCACCAGTAAAACAAACTCGTTACCACTTTCCACTTCTTATGGATTTTCATAATAGTCCTCAGAGGCCAACAACTACGTTAACTACTGTTGTCACCAACATCTTAATAGAAACACATATGTCCCGGTTGTGCATATGTCCAAACACGCTAAGTGGTCTTTTCAGTACCTTTTATCAAGAGCTACTTTTACAGACTCTTAATTATTTCCTGATAGTTTCTATGTTCCTTTATGACAGTGCCTTGTTAACCATGCATTATAAGGAAGTTCTATATCTTTGTGATTTCAGGCATGATTTTATCATCCTGTAGTTTTAGTAATAGGGCCTATTTTTTCTCATTTTTTAAATATTACTCTCTGGGTTTGTTTGTTAGACATCCTCTCCCCTACTTTAATGCTTTGCCATGTGATCAACTAACTTTCTCATCTTCTCCCTGTCCCTGACAACCTAGGCTAGATCTACCAAAGACCATTTTTTCCACTCTTACTATCAGTGACTCTTCTGAGAAGATACTTCTGTAATCAAAGCAGTGACATATCTCCTCTTATGCTGCATCTTTTTGCTTTTAGCTTAAAAATCAGAATCAGGGATATACTGTTGATTCAACCTATAATTTCAGCCTGGAATGGCTTCACGTTGTAGATGTTGAGTAACCCTCATACAGACTCACCTGGATCTGCTCTTTGAACTGCATTTCTACATCTGAGGGGTTAACATTCTTAGTGGATAAAAGTAATTCCAATTTCCTCATGGGCAATCCTTTATTCAGTAAAATGGGTAATTTAAGTTACAATAATACACACTTTTTTTCTGTAGTACTTGATAAAGCTATTTTAATTTTAGATGAAAAAGAATGTGACCAAGAAATATTTTTATTTTCTCCAGAATTGGACTTAGTACTATATCTATATCTATATCTATATCTATATCTATATATATATATATATATATAGAATCCCAGTGTCGTACAAAAATGGGAAAATATCAGCCTTGGAGTCACATAACCCTGGGATTGAGGCCCCACTCCTTTGCTAGTACTCATGATCTTGGGCGAATTGTTTAACCTCCAAACTTCCTTTTCCTTGACTATAACCTCATTATATGAATACCTGGTTGGTGGTAGATTTTTATGTTTATTAAAAGGGATAATGAGAGTAAAATGCCTGGGTTGTGATACCTAATAGATATTAGTAACTGTCTCCCTCTGGTTTCTTCCTCTCTCCCTACATTGATGCCCCATGTTGTTCATGGTGGTATCTGCTCTAGACCAAGTCCTCAGCCTGGGGCTACCTGTCCTTTGCATTACATAATCCCCTATATTCCGTTCCAGCCCTCTCTTTTACTCTTTCTATTTGTTCCTACTGCTTTTTCCTATTCCCTTTCCTCTTCCCATGTCTATCAGAGCTAACAGAATTGAAGACCCATAGACTGGTCAACTAATTTAACATGTGAACCAAGAAGGAATAAGATAAGAGTGACTGATAAAGACTGTAGAAAACTGAGAATGTTCTGTCTAAAAATACTCTAAACACAACACACACACACACACACACACACACACACACACACACACACACACGATCTGCAAAGCAAAATACATCAGCCGGTTGAATTTGGCGTATGGGCAGCCATCTTGTGTACCTGCCTTCCAGAAGAATCCATAGATAATCATTGTTCCCAAATCTCAGGTATCATTGTGTTGCTGATACCTGAATTTGAATTATAATTATGAGAAGTTTTCTTATAAAACTCTCTTCCAAAAGCATTTGCATATGATGTATAAGAAATCATGGACCCCTTGGTGGATATACAAATGTAGTAATCAAGGTTTATGTGCTTATTTATCTCCGCCAAAAGAGCTATAGGTACAAGTGGGTGCCTTGCACAGTGCCTGTCAATGTAATCATTCTATAATTATTTCTGATAAATCAGTAAAACCAAAGAATCATTAGAGGACTCCCTCTAAGGGCAATATCAACAAGTTCTTGGACAAATGGATTTGGAGTGTGGCTACTAGAAATGGGTTGGTTTCTCGCTCAAAGATTCAGTGCACTCTGGGATGCAGTAAAATGATGTCAAGTTCTATAAGCAGCATCTATGATTACAAACTCAGAGCCAGACTCTTACATGCGTACCATGTGGAAAGGAATATGGGTCTTACACCTGTGGTGTTTGCTTTTTTTTAGACAAATATGCAAACTGATAACAAGACCATCTGCTTCTTCATCCTTAGATATAAAAAATGACTACACGTGCAGAGAGCTAATCATTTCACTCCCTCTAACTGCTTGTCTGATTTCATAAACATCTTTGTTCATTTTAATAACGATTGCTTTAGAATTTTCTGATCCTCAGCTTTGTTTATATGTTCTTAACCCCCTAATAAAGAAAAACTATCAAGTGAATTTCTTCAGTTACAACTTCAACAACAATAACGAAAAAAGCTTTCTTAGAATTGAAATCCAAATTTTCATCCTTCCATTATGTTGCTTTACAGGAATTATGGAGGCTAACATTTGAAGGCTCCAAATGCAAACAGATGAACAAGGATGAATCAGTATTTCTGACAAAGTTAGAACCCTTCGAGAGAAAGCCCTGTGGCCACTTCAGCTTGCTTCATTTCTTCACTTGGCTTTTGCCAGTTTGGAACTGCTCCAATTCTGCCTACCATTCCTGCCATCTTGAACCAAAATGGCTGCAGCCAATGTCTTTGACCTTCTGCTCATCCCCAACTGATTACAGTAGAAGAAATCCCCTTTGATATTAGTTTTAACAAGACTATATAGAAATTCTTCAAAAGGGGATCTTAACAGGAAACCAAGAGTAAAGAAAACCAGTAGAAAAGTGTAGACCTCAAAACATTTGCAGAGCACACGAGTGTTAACTGAAGCTAAGTGTCATAGCCAGGCATAGCTGGTGCAACTGGTGAGACACCCACCATCTGTATTTTTTTCCTCACCTCCACCCTATCTATTAAAGAGTCTGAGATGCAGAAAGGAATGGAGTTCTGGAATCCTGTAAATTACCCCGGCTAAGCTAGTGATGGCGGGGCTTTGGTTAAGTCAGGTTAAGAGATTTATGTTTTATGTTCATTGTCATTTTCACTTAGTTTTCAAGCCCATATTATTCTGAAAATAAATGTAAACCTTACCTTTGTTAAAATAAAGGAGAAGGGAGCTCCAGGTTCAGATAAGAGAAGCAGTAGGATCTATCTAGAGTGGTGGTCTGCAAAATGGATCTGTTCACCCTAGGGGGTGATGCATAAGGAAACCTGAGAACATGTATGTTTGCTTTATTTTATGCTTTCAACAATTTGTTTAGCTTTTTCTTATGTTTTAAAACATACGTAATATGCAATCCAGTGGAATATGTATATAATGTTTAAATAAACACCCATATGTCAGTTCGGAGACCACTGACCACAAAGATCCATAATGTGGTGGCTTCCATGGCAACTCGGGATCCAGGGGAAATTGTGTGGAGCTAGAACAGATCAGAAGGTGAAAACCCAGGCAGGAATGAGTCAAAACACCTGATATGCTGGTCACTTCCTTTCTGGCGTTTCCTTTAAACCACATTTCTGGCCTCTGTATGATGACATCATGGTAAGGGCACACGTTTTGCAACCAGACAGACCCTCCGTATTTTCTCTGTGAACTTGGGTAAGTTCTTCATATTTTTACACCTAATTTTGTTTCTATAAAAATGGGATTTGTGATACCTATATCATGTGGGTTACTGTAAAGACTAAATAAGATAATGTATTGATACATAAAATGCTTAACACATTGCCTAGTATGTAGTGAGCTCTCAATAAATGAGGCTGTATTTTTCTTCCTCTGACTCAACCACCATCACCCTTCGTCTGACTTCAGCTGAAGTCAGCTTAGTCATCACCCCTTTTGAAAACCAATTTCAATCACCTACTGACCTTCATCTTCTGTGCCACCCTGAAAAGCCCTAGTGTAGCCCCTGTCCACGTTATATTGTCATCTTTGATATTTGTCAGTCTTCTTTCAACCTACTCATTTCTCCCACTAAAGCCACCAGATTGGTTTCCAAAAGGGCTAGATCCATGTCATTTATCTCTGAACGGGCAGCACTTAACCGGTGTCTGATACCTTATGAGCAGTTTAATGAATGATTGCTGAATGAATGATTGCTAAATGAATGATTGCTGAATGAATGAATGAATATAAATTTGCCCCAGTTTCTTTATCCTCAATTTTTTCCACGCTCCCACTGATCCATATGGATCACTGGTCCACTATTTTACTAGTTTCTGCCTGCATGTTTCATCACTGCCAAACTTCCTGCCTAGTTCTGAGCCATCTGCCCACCGGTGAGAGTGGTGGCCGAACAGTTTTCACTCCACAGGACTCAGGAGCAAAAGCAGGCAGCTGTGATTGGAACTCATCTCTGTCTTTGAAACCTAAATGAAGCTATCATTGGCAGGATCCAGGGTGTGGTGAGCCTTGTTCACGCTCAGATCAGCTTCTGTCTTCCCTATAATTGTAGGCTTACACATTATATAATACAAGAGTGACAGTGGAACTGCCACGTTCTCTCCGAGAGCAATCCAATTTGTTTACCATAATGAAGCTGTGTCATTATCTACTGATTTCACTCTGTGGGAAAATTATTTCCTTCTGCAAGATCCCTGTCACTCAGAGGATTTTAAAAATGTACTAGTCATGTGTGGGAAAACATGCAACCTAAGTATTTTCCTTCCTCTGATCAGTTCTTAGGGCAAAGTGCAACTTGCAGAACATCAGTGAGGAGAAGAAACTCATCCATATGAAGAGAAACTCCTGCCCCTACTTGAGGGACTCGGGGAGGAATGGTGCAGGGGAGCTGGTCACTTCCATACAATGGACAGACAAGTGCCCATCTCCCCAACTCCCCTCCACTACTGCTCTGACCACGGCCCTAACCAGATGACTTTAAGCCTGGACAAGGGTTGATCCAACCAAAATGAAGCTCTGAGGATGGCTTATCCCTAAATCTTACTTTTAGGAACTCACAATGAACCTAAGTTTCTAGAATAGTCCTCCGTATTCCCCAACCCTCACAAGTATCAATAAGGTTTCCCTGAGTGAATAGCCTTTTAATCCTAAAAAAATAGTGATTTCTGCCCATGGGGAGAAAAACTTTCCTTCAGACTTACCAAAGTACCATGTTGATTACAACTTATTCATATTATTTAACAGCCATGTTATAAAGAAAACAGAGTTAAAATTACCACTTATCACCAAAGGTAGAATTATGCTAATATTTTTGGTATGATTGATGATTCTAATCATGCTTGTTTCATGGGGAACCCTCTGAACTAAAGAAAACGTTTTGTGAAAAAGATGTTGATGACTTGTGGTGACTTTTAAATACGGTAACACAAGAAAAAAAAGAGAGAAAAGTTGAATATGCATAAAATTCTTCAAGGGTTTTACTTTTCAAATGAAAACTATTCTGTGAAGATTAGATAAATAACAACTTCAGTAAAATCAACAAAGAAATGAGCAATATACCAAATGGAAGTTTCTTCACTTTATAGAGAAGTCACAAAATCTGCTCCATTGGATAACTGCCAAATTCTTCCCTAACTTTTCCCAAAGTTAATAAACTATAACCTGCCAGGTATTCCAAAACTGTAAACTATGGAACTAAAGTGAATGCTTCTACCCTGTACATGTGGGTTCCTTGGGCTCTTTCCTCTCTAAGGCGTGACTGTTTTGGTCATCCTAAACACACTTCAATGTTTTTTAACCCAAAGACATAACTGGCTGCTTTCGTACATATTTGTTCAAGAACAAACATTAGCTGGCATTGCAATGCTGCTCTGATAGTAGATTATGCACACTACTACTTGCCAGAATGGTTTCACTGATTACACATGCATTTATAGATATACACATATGTGTGTCTATACACAGACAAGTAGAATTTTATATAGAGAGACTCTGTGTATAGGAAAATGAGAACTTTATTTGCTTGTGAAATGTGCCAAAATATTAAAATTAGATAATTCAGCCAAGTTCTTCACAGTTTTGCCCGAAATAACTTCTAAAATTCATGCAAAGTTGATTCACTTTCTTGAGAATCTCAAAAGAATCCTGAGTCAATCGCAGTTTCACAGACAATCTATTTGTTCCTTAAGAATGCAGTAGAAAGAAGAGGAAGAAGAAGAAGGGGGGTGGGGAGAAGGAGGAGAAAATGAGCCACAGAAGGAAAAAACAAGTAGAAACGAATCAGTGCAAATTTACAGTAAAAGGAAATTATAATATTTCTTAACTGTCTTGATTCTCCTCTTTGCTCAGAGAATCGGAGACCAGGTCTTTCAGGTTCCCTAAAATTCACCTAATTTCCTAACACAGACATTATTTGAAGGAACTGACGCCCAGCCATTAATATGCCATGAAAATGGGGCTAGTTGGATTAAATCCCCGGAAGGTATTCCTACTCCACCTCACCCCACATTCTCCTTGAGAACTTCCCTCGTCCCTGCTATTCATCTTTCCCCTCCAGACCTGCATCACACACTTTCACCTGGTTTACGATGTTTCCCATCTTACTAGGTAGGGATTATTTTTATACTGTTGCTCCAGCAGGACTAAGGGAACAATCCCACTTGTAAAATCTGGGTCGTTTCAGCTTTATAAGACGTGGAGCCGTGTCTGCCTCCTTGTAGGAGCTAAATAAATGCCTACCGCATTGAGAAATTAATATTGTTAAAAAAAAAAAAAAGGGCTTCCCTGGTGGCGCACTGGTTAAGAATCCGCCTGCCAACGCAGGGGACACAGGTTCGAGCCCTGGTCCAGGAAGATCCCACATGCCACAGAGCAACTAAGCCCATGCGCCACAACTACTGAGCCCATGTGCCACAACTACTGAAGCCCGTGCGCCTAGAGCCTGTGTTCCGCAACAAGAGAAGCCACTGCAATGAGAAGCCTGCGCACAGCAACAAAGAGTAGTCCCCGCTCGCCACAACTAGAGAAAGCCCGTGCACAACAACGAAGACCAAAGGCAGCCCAAAATAAATAAATAAAATAAATAAATTGAAAAAAAACCAAACTGGAACTGCAGCTGAGATCTGTGTCTTCAGGTGGTGTGGTCCACTGAACTCATTCATTGCCATCAGCAGCTGTGGCTCTGTGATGCTAAAAGTGAGCCAAAGATCAGTCAGGATTGCAGTGCTGACTAATACATTTTCAGTACAGTTGAAACTGCCCTATTCTTTAAAAGCAACATCCTTCCTCATGTCAGTATCTTCATAAATTAGACTTTACCTGCCCCAAATGAATTTTACCAAGAAAGACCATTGTCACTGATCAGTTGCTAGAATAAAAAAACATAGTGCTACAAGAGCTGTAAATAGAGTGCATTAATCTATTCACTCATTCATTCCATTAATTATCCTTCTGTTTGTTTCTTTGTTTATAATTATAGTAATCAGGTGCACAGAATTGCATCAATCCTAATCCTCAGTTCATAACATGCCGTCATCCTTGTCTCATGCATGGTTCTATTTCATCCACTTTTATTGGTGGTTTGTTCTAATAACGCATGAATTCCCGTAATCCCAACATTCAACCACAGGACCAGAAAAGTTACAGTAACTTACATCTAAGTATTCCCTCCCCACTTGTTCCTCTTCTCTTCCACTCTGTGGGTTAGACACTTTATAGATGACAAAACTGAAAGCAGTCAAGAAATTTGACCAGGGGCTTCCCTGGTGGCGCAGTGGTTGAGGGTCCACCTGCCGATGCAGGGGACGCGGGTTTGTGCCCCGGTCCGGGAGGATCCCACATGCCGCGGAGCGGCTGGGCCCGTGAGCCATGGCCGCTGAGCCTGCAGGTCCGGAGCCTGTGCTCCGCGACGGGAGAGGCCACAGCAGTGAGAGGCCCGCGTACCGCAAAAAAAAAAAAAAGAAATTTGACCAAAGTCACACAGTGACAAGAGTAGGTGGGACCTAGACTTTCTGATTCCTATCAAAATACTCTTCCTTCTACCCTCTTCTGTACCTTCCCCAGGCCGACACCCACAAACAAGTGATGGTCATCAACCTACAGTCTTTTTGTAGGGAATTGGAATTCTGCCTTCCTTATTCAGCTATTTTTCTCATAAATGTGCAAGAGAAATGCTACAGGACAAAGCAATCTTGGAAGAACTCTCCTGGTGTATTTGCAATTTCAATCCCTGGCTTTATTTTACATCACATGTTATATAAAGGTATCTTAAAGACATGCTGCAAGGTGTATTTTTAAATGGCTCTGTAGGCACTCTCTTTTAAAGAGGACACTTCTTTCCATCGTCCTTAATTATGTCTGTCCTCCCATTGTCACGTTTATTATTTGAAATCTCTTCCTCAAAGATGTTAGCAAACAGTCCGGAAAGATAGCAGTTTAAAGCCATCTATTCCTCTAGAACCAAAGGAAATCAAGTTTATTCTATTCATCCATCCCTGTGGGCGTTAATAAATCCCCTTCATTCACCTTATCGCAACTAGAAAGACTCCTGGTGATGCCCTCGTGCGCAGACAACAAAACCGCTTCCTCAGCTTCACCTCAGCCCTGAGCTCTCTCCCCACCACTGTCATTTTTCGGTTCATAGTCTTCCACCAAGAACAGTCCTCCTTAATTATTCTCCATAATTCATAAGTAATCCCTGGCATGGTACAAAGGAATGAAATAGAAAGGTTCATTTGAAAACATGGGGCCTTATGAACCATTGTATTTCAGTACCTTGAACATCATCAGCATTCCGATGGATTTCATCTGGGTTTCCATTTTCAACACTAGTACTGCATGTACAGGAGGCAGAAAAATCTGCTGTTAAATGCAGCATTGCTCTGCACTCATTAAGGAAGTGTTGCTCACTAGCCACTCACAGCTAACTCAATCTAGGGCATCACCTGGGTCCTCTGACATCCGGCTCCACGTCTTTCTGGCCTCCACAGGTTGTGGAAGCCCTCACAAAGCACCTGCAGTCCCCAAGCAACTGTGAAATTGCCTTGGACTCCCCAGAGCTTTCCAGGCTCATGTGGGCCTGAGTAAAGGGGGCGGGTGAGGGTGCCAAGCAGCCGGGTTTTTTTCTGGCATTTGCCAGAAGGGAAATTGCTAAAATGTTTTAGGGCCCCCTCAGGAGAGTAAAAATATCACACTGCCTTTAGTTTTTATCCCTCAGCTAAAATCAATGTTTTCTAAAAGAGAGAAGCTTTTAATACTCTTACAAGAGTTTCGCTTCAGGTCCAGCTTCTATTAATTAAGCACATACTTTCGGCAAGAGTTTTAAATAACTTCGTTCCCATAACAATCAGCTATAAATCATCTTCACGTCACATTTGTGGAAACTGGGGCTGGGGGACTGAATGGCCTGTGGAGGTCACACAGCCTACCTGGGACTCTAACTCTGTTCTATGTCACATCCTGTGTCACTGCCATCCTCTGATCCTGCATCTGCAGGGGGAGAGAGATGAGGATAAAATGAAAAGTGCTGCAGCTGAGTCCTATGTGGAGATGTGTAATTCACTCATTCATCCTTTCAACAAATATTTATTGAGAATCTGCTATGGGCCAGGCACTCTTTTGGGTGCCAAAGACACAGTGAAGAGCAAAACAGACAAAACTCCCTGCTCTCAAAGAATTTATGTTTACTGTGGTCACAGTCAACAAAGAAGATGCAAAAACGTAAAATATATAGCATATTAGGTATCATTAAGTACTAAGGAGAAAATATAAAACATTAATTATAGAAGAGGGATATGAAATGTCATGAGTTGGGAGGAAAGGAAATTTTGGGAAGAATAGACAGGGAAGCCACTGAGAAGCTGGCTTTTTCGGTATTTTTGGTGTTACAGTTGCATTCGATGACCTTATTGGTACTTGCTCTTTGGGATTGTTGTACGGAGCCCCATCACTTCATTCCTAGGAAATACATTGTAAGAACTTGTTTCTTCATTGTGTAAGAACACATTGTAAGATAATAAGAACATCATCAATTTGATAATATGAATCAACTGTCCCATTATTTGCAAATCGATTTTGCCTTGGCTGGTGACTTCTGATACATCTAAGGACCAAAAGCTGTGGTTGTGGTTTGGACAGTTCTTGGTTATTGTACAGAGGGTGGTAGACAAGCATGAGACTATGGGGTCACTCTTCAGTCACATTCTGATGGTCCCCATTAGCAGCCTGTCACTTTCAACATATTACACATCTTTTCTGTGCATTTGAAAAAGCCGTAAGATAGAGACCTTATTAGTACTCACAATATAGGACTGCTATGAGGATCACATGAGAGTAACCCAGACAAGTCTACACTCAGAAAGGGTCTGGGATGTAATTTATACATGTAATGAACATGTACAAATGTTAATTAATATGAGACATTACTTTTGATGACATAGTCATTAAAAATAAGCAAAGAGGGACTTCCCTGGTGGCGCAGTGGTTAAGAATCCACCTGCCAATGCCGGGGACATGGGTTCGAGCCCTAGTCCGGGAAGATCCCACGTGCCGCAGAGCAACTAAGCCCGGGCACCACAACTACTGAGCCTGCGCTCTAGAGCCTACGAGCCACAACTACTGAAGCCCTGGCGCCTAGAGCCGGTGCTCCGCAACAAGAGAAGCCACCGCAATGAGAAGCCCCTGCACCACAATGAAGAGTAGTCCCCGCTCACCACAGCTAGAGAAAGCCCAAGCGCAGCAACAAAGACCCAATGCAGCCAAAAATAAATAAATAAAAATTTATTTAAAAAAATAATAAAGGGGCTTCCCTGGTGGCGCAGTGGTTGAGAGTCCACCTGCCGATGCAGGGGACACGGGTTCGTGCCCCGGTCCGGGAAGATTCCACGTGCCGTGGAGCGGCTGGGCCCGTGAGCCATGGCCGCTGAGCCTGCACGTCCAGAGCCTGTGCTCCGCAATGGGAGAGGCCACAACAGTGAGAGGCCCGCGTACCGCAAAAAAAATAAAAAATATAAATATAAATAAATAAATAAATAAAATAATAAGTAAAGATACAGTCCTATTTCTTTAAAAGAACACTGATGGGAGCATGGATCTGGTATGGCAAATATCCAGCACTAAGGAAATGTTTTTAATTTATGGTGTGAATATAAAATAAAAAGGCAGAGTTTCTTAGAAAAAGAGTTTTAAAGGCAATTCCATAAGCACCTTGAAGCATAATTGACCTCAGTTCAGGATTTTGAAGAATAACACTCATTAGGACACAGGAATAATTGTTGAGGTGGTTATTTTTCACTAGTTTAAAAAAAAAAAGAGCAAATTCATCAGAGTAGGGACCGCATATTACCATCATCTGTATATTCCTGGCCTCCAAGGCAAAGCTCACCAGATATATATGAAGAGACCCAGGAAATGTCCAATGATAGCTGGTGTCTAAGCATGGCATGCCCTAGCCTTACACTAGGTCTGCAGTTTTCAGACTGTGTTCCAGGTCACCCCCGGGGTTCCACAAAGATGCCTTGGGGGCTATAACTAGATGAGGGCAAGGCCCCGAGAGCAGGCTTCTGGACTTCTGCCTCTGCTTCAATCACCCCTGCCGTTCCACTGTCATTGATTTTATATACTAGATCCCATGTCAGAATTGATTATTTTTTTAAAGTCATATTGCTTTAAAAATTTTTGAATTGTTTAAAAATCAATACCCTATAACTAGCACATTACTCTATAACTAGTATGGTTTCCATACTAACATGCTTTCAGGATCTCACCCAGGGCCTGCCCAATAATAGTTATTCCATGACTATTTGCTAAGTGATTGGATTACTCTGGAAAACTGTAATAAACACACAAAACACAGCTAAGGTGGAAATCAAATCTATCCACCTTTAACCAGCACAAGCAGCATGAATTTAAAGTGGACAGGATGGCTAAGGATAAGGATTGGAATCTAGAAGATTTTATTTACTGTTTGCAATCACTCAATCCAGTCAAAATATTAAGATGAGAGAGAAGCAATGTAAAGTAGGTGAACAGATAATTAGTTAAAAGAGGAAAAAGAAGCACAGACTCTGACGTCAGTCAAATCTGGCCTGAAATTCTTTATTAGCTACGTAACTTTGGCAAGTGACTTAATCTAGCTAAGCCTCGGTCTAGCCGTAAAGTGGGGATAACAACAGGAACTGTTTCATTGGGTTTTGTGCAGATTAAATAAGATATTCCATGGAACGTTCTTAGGATGGTGTGTGATACATAGAGAGCACTCCAATGTTAGCTGCATATATATATATACACACATACATACTCTCTCTATATATACACACTGTATATATATATATATATATATATATCCACTCTATGTGTATATACACACTATATAAACAGATGCACACACTAAGTGAATATATGTATACATATATATTTCATTAGAATTTGAAAACTGAGGAAGATATTAAAAATCATATAATCCTGTGATTTTTAATAGGTGTTTATTAGCAGCAGGACCCTTCCTGCAAATACATGGAAGAATCCCAATGTGTGGATTCTCTGGTGCAGTCAAGAGGTTCAAGAGCCCATTTCCCCCCTCCCAGCCCCTCCACGCACGCACACGCATGCACCGCACGCACGCTATCTCGCCAGCCCAACAAACGCTCTATGTCTTAATTTCTCTTGCTAGCACTCAGCAAGACTCTAAGGCTCTTTGGAAAAGCCTTAACCATTAATCAAATCCAATTTCCTCATGTGTCAACAGCATAACCAGGCCCAGAATAATGAAGATATTTGTCTGACGTTTATGGAATATCCAAAAAGAACAGCTCCTATTTATTGATAGTTAACTACACACCGGGTACCATGTTGAGCAGTTTACCTACATTATGCTACTTTTTTCAACAGCCTTGTGAATTAGGTAGTATCATCATCACCATTTTACACATATGCACACTTATTAAATAAAATGGCCCAGGTCCTAGAGCTAGGTAGTTCAAGAGCCTGGATTTGAACCAGATTTGTATGATTCCACAGCCTCAGTTCTATTGCCTCTGACCTGTACACCTGGCATCTTGATTCCCTATTTCAACTTAAGTCCTGCCCTCATGTTGATCCAGATCCCCTTCTTTTCATTGGAGAATGTGGAAGTCCTTCTCTCTGATTCATAAAGGACTTTCATATATTCCTTCATGTAACTCTTAAAACTGGGCTTGAAATTGGTATAATCCCTGGTTTACAGATGAGAAAACAGAGACTTATCAAGCTAAACATTTTGCTCCAAATCCCACAGCTATTTAGTAATGGTACTGGGAAACTTTGAATCAGAACGGGGGTTTTTTGTGTTTACTGAATGACCCCAGTGGTGTTTGACCCCATATGGTGCTTACCTAATGACCTCAGTGATATAGACATCACAGAGTTCTTTTGCAATACAGTAGAGATTTTGACCTTTAAGAAGTCTATTGCTTAATTTTGTAGATCAGTGGTTCTCAAATGAGGGACATTTTGCCGCCAAAGGGACATGTGACAATGTTTAAAAGCAATTTTACGTTCACAGTTGGGGGTGTGAGGATGCTACTTATATCTAGTAGGAGGAATCCAAGGATGCTATTAAACATCCTACGATACAGAGGACATCCTCCTGCAACAAAGTATTACCTGGTGCAAAATATTAGCAGAGCCAATGTTGAGAACCATTGTTACAGATAATACAACCCATAGAAAGTGAAAATCAACCAATAATGTACAAGTTGAATTATGTAAAGGCACTGTGGGAAAAAAAAATTGGATTATGGAGAGTGGCTCAGAGAGGAAAGCTTTGGAATTCACGGGCTAGAATACAAGCTTTGCAGTTGAACAAACCTGTATTTGATCCCAAGTCTGACCTTAACTGATGGTGTCGCTTTGGCCAAGTCTCAGTGTCCTCATCTTTAAATGGAAATAACAATACTGACCTTGCAGGAATATTATACCAACTGAGATGATGCATAAATTACCTATGTCACCCCCAAAAGTGATAGTCACTCTGGAGGGGTTTTACTTTTCCAAGTTACAAATCATATCGAAGTGACTAAAATAAATAAAATAGTGGGAGTGGGTTTAGTATGATGAGGTTATGTCAAAAATTTTAATGATATGAGGAGTCACCATGGGGTCTCTCAAGCTGATTGCTGCCCAAAGAGTTGCATTCCTGGACAAGCCCAGAATAAGAGTCCAGATGCCTGCAGTCTCACCGATACCCTTGGCCCCTTCATGTTCTTGATCAGTAACTGGTATAGACCGGATGTGTGTGTCCTCTCCATCCCCTCAATTCATCTGTCGAAGCCTAATTCTTGATGTGATGGTATTAGAAGCTAGAGCCTTTGGGGTGATTAGATCATGAAGGTGGAGCCCTCATAAATGCGATTCATGCTCTTATGAAAGAGACTCCAGAGAGCTTCCTCGACCCCTTTCACCATGTGAGGACACAGCAAGAGGACGGCCACTTATAAAGCAGAAAACAGGTCTTCACCTGACACTGAATCTGCCAGTGCCTGGATCTTGGACTTCGGAGCCTCCAGAACTGTGAGAAATAAACTTTTGCTGTTTATAAGCCAGCTAGACACTCAGGTGGTCTGCTTAGCATCCCAAATGAACCAAGACACTTACTTCTCTCCTTTAGGCCGCTACACAATTCCTGAGCTCTACAATTCCACATATCCCCTTTGATTTAAAAACCGGGGTAACATGCAATCTGAATGAGGACACCGAAAGCTTAGTCATTTTCCACGAAAGCAGTTCCTACCTGTCCTTCCTTGCTCCACTTTTCTCATTCCCCAGCATGCCATGCTTTCCAATGTGATTTTTTTTCTTTTTTTTTAACAACCTTTTTATTTTGAAATATTTTTTTAATTACAGGAGGTTGCAAAATTGCAAAATTGCATAGAGTTCCCATGTATCTATCCTTCATCCAGTTTCCCCTGATGGTTACATCTTGCCTAAACCTTGTTACGTTTGTCAAAACCAATACGTTAACATTGATACAATGCTATTAAGTAATCTACAGACTTTATTCAGATTTCATCAGGTTTTTCACGATGTCCTTTCTCTGTTTTTACACAACCCAGGAGTCAAACATCCCACAAACTCCAGTGAGATCTGTATCCTCAGAGGATCCACCAGAGAAACCCTGAAGCCAACCAAAGATGAGTTCAGAACTCCCCAGACAGATTCAGGCCCAGGTCAGAGTCCAAAGGGTACAATGGATTAGGCCCTGGGGTTGAGGATGAGGTTGAGGCTCCCTGAAGATGTGGCAGAAACCAACTTGCTGGGTAGGCGAGGTCACACCCAGGCCCAATGCGGCAACTGTAAATTTTTTTGGGGGGGAACCTTCAAATAGTCCCACTTTCCTGAAGAAAGGAACCTGGAATATCTGGGACTTGTTGATGAAGCACTTTCGAAATAATCCTCCTACGTGAGTCTGAACACTTGCTTTGCGAATCAAGAGATGGCAGCTGGCCCTTGATAAAGCAGTAGATGGGCTTCCATTGCTCTCAGCTGCACACACGCAGGGCTCAGCAGGGCCTGGCCTGGCCATGGTCTTGCACCAACTTATCTACACACACTGGGCCCTGCTCTTCCGCTTGGGCCCAGCCAACTCAGCTTGGAGCGCGTTTGGTCACTTTTTGTAAAACACTTACTGAGATTTACCATTTCTCCGTGCCATGACCTTTCTATCACATCTAAAGTGGGATTTTGCCTCTCTTTTCACTGAAGAGGAAAATTTTCCTGTATTACATGTGTTCCTGACATAGCCCTGCTCTCTCGTGCGCTACAGGAAAAAGAACAGTAAAATCAGACAAGCAAGTGTCACTCTAGGACCCACCACCTGCTGAGTGAGCTGGGCTCACAGCCTCACGCTTCAGCATCCTTCTCTGAGAGGTGGAGCAAATTGTACCTGCCTCAGAGGATTGCTTTGAAAATTAAATAAAGAAGTGAAAGAATATTTTTCAAGTTCCTTGCTTAATGTCCAGGACTTGGAAGGCACTCAATAAATGGTGGTTGCAGTTGCTATTGTTGTGATTATTATTGTGGTTGTTCAGTTCCTTTATCTGTAAAAAATGCATGTTCATTCATTCGACACTGAACTAGGCTCCAGGGATACAGTGGTGAACAAGACAGACAAGACACTTGCTAGCATGGAAATTACTTCCAAAGGCAGAGACACAGACAATAAATAGGTGAAGAAATGAATGAAAAACATGATTTTAGATGGTGAGAAGAACTCTAAGAAAAACATGGCAGTTATGGGGAAGGCCTGGTTAGAAATGCAGAACTACTGCAAATTCTATAATCACAGGAGGTTTCACTGAAAAAAATTACATTTGTGCTAAAAACTGAGTGGCAACAAGGAATCAGCCAAAGAAAGAATTGGGGCAGAGGATTCCAGGCACAGAAAACAGCAAGTGCAAAGGTCCTGAGGCAGGAACACACTTGAGGTGTTAGGGAAAAAAAAAGGAAAGAATACCAGTGTGACTGTAGCACAGTGAGCAAGGGGGACAGTGGCTGCGATAAAGTCAGAGGAGCAGGAAGGAGTCAAACAGAGCAGGCTTGGAGGTCAAGGTAAGGGATTTGGATTTTATTCCAAGGGCAGTGGAAAGCCAGAGGGAGTGTTTAAGTAGGGAAGTGATGAGTTTTGAATTACAGTTTTAAAAGATCATTTAAACTTTAGACTTGACCATAAGAGGGCAAAAGCGAGGGCAAAGGAGTAATTAGAAAGCTAATATGCAGTAACCCAGGGTGAGACGCTGGTGACTTGAGCCACAAACAATTCTTTCCTTCTCCAAGTTGTTGCGAAGAATAAATGAGAGAGAGAGGCATGGACATATATACACTAACAAACGTAAGGTAGATAGCTAGTGGGAAGCAGCCACACAGCACAGGGAGATCAGCTCGGTGCTTTGTGACCGCCTAGAGGGGTGGGATAGGGAGGGTGGGAGGGAGGGAGACGCAAGAGGGAAGAGATATGGGAACATATGTATATGTATAACTGATTCACTTTGTTATAAGGCAGAAACTAACACACCATTGTAAAGCAATTATACCCCAATAAAGATGTTAAAAAAATAAAATAAAATAAATGAGATCGTGTAAAGGCACCTAGGACAATTCCTGGCACAGACTGGATGCTCAAAATATTTTAATTCTCTTCTTCCAACTCTATAATATAGCAGAGATCTCTGTTCCCACAAAGCACTCTAAGAGGCAGATATAACACGTGTAAGAGTGAATGCCAGCATTCTCATCAACTGAATGTTGATACAGCAACATTATAATAAGGCCGAGTAAATGCCAATTCCAGCCTGGTACATATTGCCTTGTGTTGCCATTTCATTAAAACCCCAAAAACTATTATGCTTGAACACTGTAAACTCATTTTTTAAGAAGTAGCATGGGGACCATAATGCGTTTTGAATGCACAAACTAGGATCGCCATTCTCCTCTAGTACAAAGAGAAGATTAAAAATTTTCCAATTTAAAACTCTACCAGATTTGTCCTTCAATTAATGCGGAAGCCACAATCCAGCTGTCTTGAATTAAAGCTACATGCTTTGCTATCAGCTAATGGATACTATAAAGGAACTGTTGGAAAATAAGAGCAAGAAAGACAACGTTAATTGTAATTCAGATGAGGAATAAGAAATGTAATTGGTACTAGAGAAGCTTTGGATTGGACCATCCACAATGAGTCAGGAAATAGAAAGCATCACGTCACGTTTGAGAATCTGGGTTCTAAAGAAAGAAGACTTCCTGGGGGTGGTATCTGTCCTCCCCTCATTTAGCCTTATGTTTGTATGCCTTTGGGGAAGTCTCTTCACCTCTAAAAATCAACTCCTCATCTGTAGAATGTGAAAAATAATAATACCTCATCAGATTACGGCAAAGATTACACATGAGCATCTACTTAAAGTGTTTAGCATGATGCTGGCATAGGATTTAAAGAAATACCAGTTATCTTTATTACCCTCCAGTACCCTGAGGCTCAGGTGAAAGAACTAGAATTATTTATTCTGGAATTGAGAAGGCTGAGTGTGTAATTTAGATTTTTACCATGAAAATTGCCACAATGTATGGAGTCCTCAGAGGCTAGATACTATGCCAAGGGTTTATGTTTAATAAGAGAAAAAAATGCAACCTCCAGCCTTCAGAAGCTGGCCTGGCACTCCCAGCAAAGTCTTGTTATCCTCCTATTAGACATAAAACATCTCTCAGAATTCCATCCTCAGACGAGGTTGCTGGGAGACCATGACAAAGTGAGACGAGCAAAGCCACTTCACAACTTCGTCCAAGTGCAGACAAAAGCAAGGTCGCTGTGCCCCCCCAAATGAGTGACTCCTAAGTATTTACCAGTCACACTTTTATACTCATGCTGGTCTCTGCTCCCTGTAGATAAGATTTATTGAGATACACAATCATATTGTGTATTGCCTCTGCTTTCTGACAACATCTAATGCAGAGCGAACCTTTCGCCACCCAAAGCCCCAATTCTATGACAGATTCTTTCTAACGCCCTCTTACTGAGCCATCCTACACTTGCCTGGACTGTGTGTTCTCCTCGACGCAACAAGTAATAAACCCAACCTGTTTAACTATAGGTGTTTTCCCAGTGGTCTTTAGGCGAAGTGCATTAATTTTTAAACAACAATATAAGGCATGTATTATTATCTCTATTCAACAGCAGAGGAAACTGAGGTTCAGAGCAATTAAGTATCTCGCCCAAGACCCTCCACATAGCAAGTGACAGAGAATGGACTGGAAGTCAGGTCTGTTCTATTGCAAAGCCCAGGCTCAGAAATGCCCCAGTTTCATCCTAGTCTTAAGGGGTGCTCAAACTCTGAGTAGGGTCCAACTGATGACTGAGCAAGAAAGCCTGTCAAGAAGCAGCAGGATGAATTAGATGGGGGGGGGGGTGCAGGATATTCTTTATAGGAAGGAGGTAGTTTAAGTGTTGGAAAGCGGGACTAATTTTCCCACTGATGGAGAATTATTCTTTTTAAATTAAAATATATTTAGATGATTTAAAGAAGGTAGAGAGACATTTTGACTTTGGAAAAGTTGAGCAACTTGACAGGACAAGTTAGGGGAGAGACAGGCTGTTCTCATGCCCTGCAGCTCTTCTATTATTTGCTTCAGAGATCATGGTCTATGACAGAATGGTAACTACAATAGAAATGAAGATATGAAAGCCATTGTGGCTAATATTATCCTTTAAATGATTGGAAGCAGCTCACAGGAACAAGAAAGAATCGTTTTTTTATATTTCAAATTTATCTCAGTAATTGGATACTATACGATTTGATTTTATTATTTTTTCAAGCAGAAAGAGAATAACTGGCAGGTGAACATTTAATGGGGAAATATATAGCTTGCACAATTTAAAAATAAAATCTAACAGTTTGCCTGTTTAGCACCTTTCATGCAAGAATTTTAGAGCGGTTTTGTAAAAATGCATTACACTTCCTTCCCGCTCGCCACCACCCACGAAGGAGGTTGAGAAGTCTCTCGTGAGAGCGTGACAAACCTTGAGTGCCCAGGGATGTGGAGGCGTGTGGAAGATGTGGGAGTCCTGAGTTGAAAGGAAAGCTTGGATTGATCTTTTGAACAGGAGCCCACTCACACGTGTCAGGCAGTCTCCAGGGAAACGAAACCGCTCCTTTGGGACCCGCTCTCCCCTCTCCCTTTGCCCCACTCAGTCACTTTAACCCCTTTGTCCCCCTCCTCTGGGACCCCACATTGTTTTTCCCTCCACTCCAGAAGTCAGATTATATCTGGTTTCCACTGAATAGTCCTTAGAGAAATGATGGGGAAGGAGAAGATCACTGGGGAGGCAGGCTTTAAAAATCACGTCCTTGGAGGCAGCACCTACAAAATAATCAGACCTTCACATGGCCATGGCAGGCTTCGTCTCAACTAAGCTAGTGTGAACTCCATCCATTTGCCCAACAAATATTATTGAGTATCTAGTTATCTAGGCAGTACTGTTCTAGGGAATACAGCAATGGATGAAACAGAGGAGAATCTCTGCCTTTATGGGGTGTATATTCTAGTTGAGGGAAAGTCAATAAGTCAAACAGATTTTTTTTAAACCAAATTATATGATATATTAAAATGAGCTAAATGCTATGGGAAAAAATAAAGCAGGGAATGGGGTTAGGGACCTAGGAGGTTAGATTTTTAAATGATGTAGTTAAGGAAGACCTCATTTAGAAGGTGATGTTGGAACAAAGATTTGAAGGAAGTGAGGGGGCAAATGAGGGAAAGGAATAGTCTAGGAAGATGGAATACAGTAATAAAGGTCTTGAGCCAGGAGGAAACCTAGAGTTCCTAGAGCGTGGCTGAAGTAGAGAAAGTGAGGCGAGAGAAGTAGCAATTGTAGAGGTAAATGTGGAACAGGAGTCAGCAGATTGAGTAGGGTCTTGTGGTTCACTAAGGACCTTGGCTTTTCTTCTGTATCAGATGTAGAGAAATTGGAATTTTTGAAAACAGGAGTGACATCATCTTAGAATTTAAAGGGATCTCAATGCAAGTTGAGAGTGGAAGCCAAGAGTTCAATGAGAAGCATATTGCAACAATCTATGTAAGAGAAGATGGTGGTTTAGACCATCACCTTCAGAGGTGAAGGTGGAAAAAGTGTTAGGATTCTCAATATATTCTGAGAGAAAAGCCAATAATATTTGATGACAGATTGAGTGTGGGATATGAGAAAAAGAGAGGAGTTGACGATGATATCAAGCATTTTGGCCTGAGCAACTGGAAAGACAGAACTGCCATTTACCAAGATGGGAGAGAATGAAGGTGCAGCAGTTTGGGGAGGAAAGATCAGCAGTGCACTTTTAGCGATGTTTCATTTGAGTTGTCTACTAGACATCCAAGGGGAGATGCTCAGAGACAGCTGAGCATACAGATCTAGAGTTCATGGAGAGGTCGCAGTTGGAGATATAAATTTAAGAGCTGTCAGCAGATTGACAATATTGACAGTCATGAAAATAGATGGGAGCAGTGAGAGGGGATGCGGGTAACTAAGAAGAGGACCAAGCACTGAGCCCATTATATGTTGGGAAGATGATGAAGAATCAGCAAAGGAAACAGGAGCAGCTGTGAGTGGTGTGAAGAGAAGACTAAAAATGTGTAGGCTCCTAGAAGCCAAGTGAAGAAACCATTTCAAGGAGAAGGAAGTGACCACTGTGTCTCAGCGTGGGCACTAAAAGTGGAGCGATGGACTTAGCAATGTGAGGTTACCAGCAACTTTGAGGGAAAAAGTTTCTGTGGCATGATGGAGGCTTTAATCAGAGAAATAACGTGTAAATATTTGTACGCTGATGGGAGTAATCCAGGAGAGGGGAGAAATTAATGATATGGGGAACAAAATTGCTGGAGCAATGACCTTGAGTAACGCGAGAGGCTATGGAATCCATAGACACATGGAGTGGTTGTCTTTAGATAAGAGTATGGACATTTCCTCTCTATGGTAACAGGAGGGATGCAAGAATAGGTCAGTACAGGTACTGGGAGGTAGCTAAATTCGGGGGTGGTATTCTGCAGGAAGTTATCTTTTGATTGCTTCTGTGTTTCCAAAAAAGTAGGAAGCAAAGCCATCTCTGGTGACACAGAGATGCTAGAGGTTTGAAAAAGAAAGAACGGGTATAAAACAGTTGTCTAGAAGAGTGGGGTGAATACATTAGGAAAAGGTAGTATGATTGCTGGGAAGCATTAGATGTTCACATGAGGTTTATGGTCATAAGGTTAACAATAAAACCAGTCATTGTGTGTGTGTGTGTGTGTGTGTGTGTGTGTGTGTGTGTGTGTTTTCCAGCCACATTCAGTGCATAGGTACAGGCATAGATTAGGCAGAGTTGGATTTAACCAAGGATGGGTTTTTTCCAAGTCGGTTCAAGGAAGCAAGAGAGTCAAGAGAATTGAGAGTAGGTACAAGGGTATGATTATAATAACTGAGCACAGGATTTAAGCTGGGAAGGGAGGAATTAGGATTAGGAGGAAGGGAGAGGAGAAAGGTGGTAAGATCAATAGATTGCAGGTCCCAGAGAGTTCAAGGAGTGATGGCGTCAAATATTAGAGGAATTAAGCTGAAAAGATAGGAAGTGGAGGTCAGAGGGTGGGATGTTTGAAACTGAAATTATGGACAGGTCACAGGAAGTCTAGATTCTAGTCTAGAGAAGAATCATGGGAGGGAGGGGACTAGAGGAAGAGTGTGGAATGAGATCACTGGAGGAAAGGAGGTCAAGGAACTGAGTGGCCAGGATATCAGAAGTACCCTCTGGATATTAAAATAAGGGAGAATTAAGAAAAGAGAGAACGACAGTCAACCAGGAATGAAAGTCTTCAACAAATGAACAGGAGTGATCCCGGGGTCCACAGACAAAGAAGGTGGTAGGTGGGATTGTCTAATGACAAGGGAGTCAAAACTGCAGGGTTCTAGGGAAGAGGGAAGGAGAATGAACAGTCTGGAAATGGAAATGGTGAACTAGGAAGACACCCAAATGCACCTTCATGACCAATGGTCCAGGAGGTGATGGAGGAAAAGAGCCATGACCAGACAGGGCTGCAGGGAGAGTGGTGTGCTCAGAGGAAGTCCAGACCTAGGTTAGTCTAGTGCACACACAGTGCATACATGCATACACTCTCAAGCACACACATACACACGCACACACACATGGAAACATAGAGATGGATGGATGTTTAGATGAGTGGATGTCATGGTATGTGAAATATACCTCGATAAAGCTGTTTTGTTTTGTTGTTTTTAAGGAAGCACAGGGAGATCTTTAAGAGAGAGGAAATCAGACACATTTTAGGGGAGGTCAAGAAAAGTCTCTTCAAGAAAGTATCTGATGAGGATGTCCCAATATGAAAAAAAAATCTTATATTTGTAGCACATAATGATATTACCTTTTCCCCCTTTGGATCCACAGTACTGTCTTTGAATTTCATTCATGGCCCTTCCATGACAATCATTTGAGTATCTATCCTAAATTGTCTACAAAGTTGTAAGGCCCCTGTAGGGCTAAAGAATGTGTCCCTCAGTTTGATATCCTCTGCAGGATGTAGGACCATGTCTAACTCACCAGAGACTCACATAAATATTTCTTCAAATGTGTTGAATTAATTTAAATATTTATTATTTCAAAGTATCAAAGTAACAACTTATGAAGGCATTTTCAAAAGAAACAGGAAATAGTTTTACCAAATACTATTTATTTACACAAAAAGTACATTTTCATATTTATTCATTTGAAAAGTAAATCAAACATAAATGAGAATATTTTGTGAGCTGTCATTAACTAATAGTCATCTTACAGTCAGAGGCAGAAAGAAATAGTTGAAGTAAATATCAAAAGCATATCCAATATGCAACTTTCAGAATTATATGGTAAAAAAAAACTAGCATATAATTGCCAGGAGAGTTATTCAAAGCAGAAATATGAGATTAAAAATGCCAAAGGTGTAAACAACTTTAATCTGCTAATTTATTACACGTGCCTCTTAGAGCCAAGTTTTATTTTAAGATTAGATCTTGGATATTTTCGCTGTGTTGCTGCAAATGAAACTAAAATTTTCTAAACTCAAGTGCTACGCATGTTTCACCTTTTAGACGTCACTTCATCTCCTCTGAAACAAAGCTCATGTCTACAGTTTAAGCATTGTGACTCTACATATGTAATCTTTTCTTATAAGGACATACTTCTACAGTGTAAAAGGCACTATGACAATGCTTACCCATGCCTGTGTTCCATCAACAGTCTGCATTAAGGAACAGGCAGGCTACAGAAATAAATAGAAGTTACTTTTTTATTATTAGAACAGCAAACATGGCTTTAACTAATAAAGATGATTCAGGACCACTTGCTGAGGAAAATCATCCTTTCAATCATAAATGCAGGAGGTGTGAAAGTGTATTATGGACCCCATATTACACACTGGACCCAATTACCTGCAGCTCTTTCCTCTCTTATGACCCAGATTCTGCTTTGGTTTCTGGACATATTCTGTTAGCTTAATCCTCTAGCTATATGAGGGAGCAGACACAATAAGAAATCGAGATCCAATCAGTTATTTAAGAAGTGATTCACTACTAAAGGTAAGTGGCTTTTGACTAGGTCTGTGTTCTCAAACTTTCCAACAAGGCTCTGCTACCTCTAGTCCTAAGAAACACAGTTCTCCAATTACACCACTATGAAATGTGACCTTTCCCTCCAGCTGGCACTAGGGTTTAGCCATAATCATTAAAAAGGTACAGGTGTGCTGACAGTTCAAGCCAGCACAACAGTGGCATCGTATAAGACTTGGTGGACGGGAAGTGGGAATTCACAGGAAGGCTTGCACAGAATTGAATCCTTAATATGATCTTAATAATGTGAGCTCTTTAAGCCAAATATCTGGCCTCTTCCCATTTCTTCCATGAAATATCGTGATTGACTGAGAGCCTATATAAAACCGCAGCTCAGGGATATGGTAGGATTTGAATGCATGAAGTACAATATTTGCTGCATGTGTGCCATTGTCCAGTTGGACTTTGCCTCATCTCCTTTGGCAATGCAGTCCCCAAAAGGGTGTTGGGGTCACTGACTAGAAGAAGCTTCAAATCGTCCTGGTGACAAGAAAGGGCAGAACTAGGACCAGTGATGAAAAGCAGAAGATGGATTTCATTTCTCCCTATGGAAGGACTTCGTTGGGCAGCTTTCCATCACAGGAGGTGCTGAAGAGACAATGAGGGATCATCTCTTAAGACATCTTGGGGGGCTGAGACTAGTTGACCTAAAAGGCCTCTTCAAGCTCTAAGGTTTTATTCCAGATCCGCAGGCAATACACTCTAATGGTGTCAGCATGTTTCCTGTTGTCTGACAGCACCATCCTATCTCTTACTTCTGAGCCTTTGTACATCCCATTCCCTCTGCCTGGGCACCCTTCTGCCCCCTCACCACTTCAATAGGAGTTTATACGTCTCTTTCTTCACTTCCTTTACTTCCTTCCAGGAAGCCTTCACTGACCCAAAAAATTTAGGTAAGGGCACTTTCCAATAAGCATTCATGGCACTCTACCCCTCCGCTCCCATAGTACCTACTCCACTTGACTGGACTTCCTTAAGGGTAGGGAACATGTCCTTGTCATAATTGTATGTCCGTCACCCACACAAGCCCTGCAGCAGAGCCCGTTCTCAATGAATGTGTGCCAAATGCCTAAATTACTTTCTTATTGAAAACTCTGCTGTGTCCTCCCCAGAATCCATTGCACCTAGAAACAGTTTAACCAGAGATACTTTATCTTGCCTAGTTATACTATTTTATGGGTCTCAAGTCCTTTTCCCACCCAAGAAGTGCTCCCAATAGAACACTGGTACCACTGATATGCTATAGACTTGTGCACTGTCGTATCACAAAGGGATCTTTAACCTAAAGCAGTTAATGACTATCTGTTAAGGCTTCACATGCTTAAAAGGCCAACAAATAAAAGTGAATAAGTGCATTTACAGCAAAACTATCTTACGGTCACCATCTATATGACCCAGGTTCTCATTTTGGGTGGGGTGGACCAAGTTCTAATAAGAGTTCTGATGCTGCCTTGCCAGGGCCAGTCCCTACAAGGACCTTCCACTCCTGTTAAAAAATGCTCTGAATGGCTATGGTGTATAAGACACCTTGCTCAGCTACTTCCTGCAACTCTGTCCCAGAGATCGTGAGGATACATCAGAAACTGCAAGGAATGTGTGGACATCCATCCAAAACGCTTAATTAAAAGAAGATAGTTCAAACCACTTTTCCATAGGATGTGGAAGCCATTTCTTAACAATACTAATTTAAGACGATCAAAACGAACCCAGATTGAGTAGTTTAAGTGACTAACAGTCAAATAAACAATTTCATCATTTCTCAAATACTTCCTACTTTTAAACTATGACTTTTTCATGGCTATCACGTGAAAACTACTCTAGTCATTTGAAACTCAGTAAGTGTAGATGGTTGATAAGAAGAATCAGACAACTCAAGCAAGTGCCTCCTACCCACTGACCATGACTGAAGATGAGAAATGTCCACAGTTAACAGCTCCATGACCAGCCTCCAACCATCTTCCCATCTCCTGATAAATCTGAGACCCTGTTCCCTCCCCATTCTTCCTGCTTAAGCACGATCTTCACTACCTTTACCCTCCGACACGTCAACCTCACACCCTCATTCCTACTTGACTATTGCCTGCCTAGACCAGTGTTTCTCACACTGTAAGGTGCTTGGCCGTCATCTAGGGACCTAGTAAAATGTAGATTCTAATTTGATAGGTCTTGAGTGGAGCCTGAGATCCTTCTCTTGTGAAAGCTTTTAGAGATTGCTGATGCTGCTGGGCCATGGACCGTACTTTAGAGTATCAAGGACTAAGGTCAAGGACTCAGCATAGAATCCGTCAGTCTCAGCAGGTCTGCAAATTCCTGAAATTTTTAGCAAATGTTCTAGGGACAGGGTCTATAATTTCCATCAGAGTCTCAAAGGATGCTACACAAAGGTTAGGATCCATTGGCCAAGGCCACCACTGCTCTTCTCCTGGCTATGCCATGTCTCCTTCTGGTCTTCTTCCCCAACTCTCTCCCACTAGCTGCTCCACAATATTCATCCAGCAATCCCACCAGCAGCTGGTTGTCTATGCCCAAGCAGATTGACATTATTCGAGGTACCTGGTATGCTGGACACATTCATTTTGAAGAGCACCAACAAAAAAAGAGATTTGAGATTAATGACTCTGAGATGCAAGGGCTACAACAGCATGATGTTGGGCAGAGAAAATCATTCTGAAAAGCAGAAAGAACTGAGTTTGAATCCTGGGTCTGTATCAACCTAATTCTGTGACCTTACATTAGTTAGCTTCTCTAAGATTCGATTTGCTCCTCTGTAATAAGATCTACTTGTAGGCCTCTGTGATCATAACATAGCAAAGACAAACTTCCAGGCACACAGTGCTTACACAATCAATTGGTTACCTGTTCCCTTCCTCTTTATCGTAGAGGAAGGGCAAGGATAAATTAGGATCTAAATTGTTAATAAATAATCTTAAAATAAGATCTCATAAGTTAAGATCACATTAAAAGAAATATCCATTAGGCTTAGATCCTGAACAATAAGAAAAATAACTATTTTTAAAATACATTTAGGTATTTTTAAAATACACTTAGGTATTTTTTTAGGTATTTTTTTCTCTCAGATCTAAAATAGAAGAGAACTGAAAGTTTTGGAGGAATTTTTAAGGGAAAGTAAGGAATTCTTACGCCACATTTCAACCTTTTTTGGTTTAAATAAATTGTGTTAGAAAATGCCTGCTAACCAAGAACTCACAGCAAATATGTATCCAATTTTAATACAACACTATAAAACTGTTCTGGAAAGTTAAAACTAGTTATTAAGAGAGTCTGGGTGGGAAAAATATCTCTAGGGGTGAAATGATTTCCCTTGTGAAGAACTAGGTTTAGGGCCTCTTGATCATAAGCCTTTCAGATATTACATAATAAAAACGCCATTGGTTCCTTATCAAAGGACAACTCAGCCCTCACTAGCACATTTTCATTGAACCTCAACGCAGCTAATCACTGTAGAGCTAATGTAAAACATCCCCCATTTCATGCTCAGTGTGATATTACACCTTTACTTGTTTGTCCCAGAAAGTTAAGCATTTAAAAGATTTCATGGCCCCAACACAGGCTTTTAAGGGCATACTTATTCTTTTATCATATTCTATTTTTAAAAACTACTGGAAGAATTTGGAAGAAAAACTATCTCCTTGGTCCAATTTGTCAAATAATGAGAGTTCAAAGCTCGAGTTATCTCTTATTCTAAAATACTCTGTTATCCCTCAAGGATAAATTTTCCATTTCTGATAAGGTCCTTGTCGAATCCAAATTACAAGCACAGGAAGTCTTGGGGGGAAAATATGTTTACTTATTTTTCCACGTAACATCTTCAAAGAAACTTAGAGGAAGAAAGAACTGCTCCTAAGGATATCTTCCAGGAGTAAAAAATTCAGTAAGACGTTTTCCTCATCCTCCTAAAACAATCTTTATCTCCAAGGAAATGGAACCAATACTCAAGATCTTACCTCTCAAAGCAATGTTTTTCCAAAAGAGTTGTCCTTATTCATCTAATATAAATATCATCTGTGGAGTCATTCTCTATACCCCCAAGATTCACATTAAAGCTAGTTTAAAAATAATTTGCCATTTACATATGTTTTCACTAGATTGAAAGCCAAAAGCTCTTCAACCCTTGCCATTCCGGCAACAAAAGACAGAACCACATTATCTTAGGGGTTTCATTCAGGAAGATAGAGCGCTGGGCCTCTGAAAGAGATACGTTTCTCATGGTGAAGGGTTAAAAGAGGACACCAAGCCACCCTCTGGAAGTCATTAAGTTACAAAGCCCCAAGAAGATAAAAGTTTCCATTTTCTAAAATGTAAATCAAAAACATATTCATTAGTATTGCAAAACAAACATGCAAATCTTCACCACTTGAAAAGCTCGGCTAAATATGTACAAGGGCTAAACCCAAAAATACATCTGGTCCTCGGTTACAGAACTTGCTTTTTTGGTTTTATCTAAAGAGTTTGTCTGTCTTCCATGGTTGGCTTCTTGGATTATTGCAATTCATAATAAGCCTTTTAGCTAAGGATGAAATAAACAAAGATAAAGTCTATGTCCTAGTTTTAAATGGTCCAGATGGGATGATTTTTCCATATGTTTAGCACACCCACTGTTTATTAATCATTGCTAGCAGAGCTTAGAGGATTACTGGGTTTATTGCCTGGGCAAGGGCTGGAATTTACAGTTTGTATAATCTCCGCACACCTTTTTAACAGTCCATCCTTTCCGGATTGTCCTTTGTGCTTCACTCAGGTTGGGTGTGCATCCAAATCTGTGTATGTGTGTGTCTGTGTCTCCGTGTGTGTGTGACTATTATGCAGCGGGGAGTTTCAGCCAACTGATCAAGAGGAGGTTTTTGTGCCCAAATTTGGATACAATATCAGACTTCAGGAATGTGTTACATCATAACAATGACAATGTGGGTAAAACTGGCAATACTTGACTCACTACCCTTTATAGTGATTTACTTAGTGTCTGGCAATCTGTTTTTCATATGATGTTTGTTTCTCATAAGCAGTTTCAACATGGGAGAGTATGGTGTCAAGATAACAGTTATATCATTTGTCACTGCAGAACATCTATCGGGCTTGCCAAGAAAACAAGACTCTTTTATCTTGGGCTTCTTACAAGTGCTTGAGTTCTGGTGATTGTTTCTCTTCAACGTGCTGTATTATTTTTTGAAACCTGACCATCACCGTCTCAGTTAGATTGTCACTTCAATTTCTCGTAAATAAAGTGAAGGCTGTGGAAAAGTCAGCAGAGGGGAGAGTGGAGGAAAAAATGCTGAGAGTGACAGAGACAGAGTGAGATAGAGACACAGAGACAGAGAGGAGGTGATTCTCAGACAAGGTATAGCCTCTGAGAAAGGCACACCCCAAGCAGAGAGTTAATAATAATGAGTTTAAAAGCACGTTGATTGTTTCCTGTCATTTTTTTAATAGACAGGGTCTCAGATAAAGTGTATGACTTCCATTTTCATCAGTGTACCAAGTTCTTAAGCACATTTTTAGTTGTCAGATGGTTAAAACAACCATTTGGGGGGGGGGAGGAGAAACCTCTGTCTTTTTATATCACGATCATAAAGCCACCCTGTCAATCTGAGGGAATTCTGACAGAAGGCTTCCATATTTGGAACACCCCCTAAAACTTGGAAGGAGAAAAAAGAGGGGAGATATTCTTTAAAATTTCTTTTAATAGAATTGGTTAAGACAGTTAATGTAGAAAACGTTCTATTAATCATGGATGCTTTTTATAGTATTTTTACATGGGTTTTGAGATGTGGTTTTATATCTTCAACAAATAGAGGAAAGGAAGGCCTCCATAAAGCATAAGAATAGACAGCTGTGGGTACAGAAAACTGAATATTCGGTCATTCCAAAAGGCTTTGAAATCACTCTGCTGGAGTCTTGTGTACAATAATTAAACTCTGAACAAGTATCTTTTATGATATCCTACCCTATGCTGTGGGCACATAACATTTGCCCTATAAAATAAAATAAAGAATGGGTACTCAGGAAACAGCCTTTTCAAATGAGTTACCTAAAGGAGAAGCATCTCGCTTATGTCCATGAATGGAAATGATCTAACTTGTACTTGGAATATCAGTTCTATGACCCAGACAATGGTCAGATATTCTGGGAAATCTACACACAGCATCTCCTTCTGATAGTTCGCGTTAGTTTCTGTAGCCAGGAAAGCTGCTCCGTTTAAAGCATTGTTGCCAGGCAAGTTGGTACCTCAGCCTCAACCAAGGTACTTAGGCTAAGCCTACTTTTCTATTCAAAGAAAAAGAAATGTGAATATGACTAACCAAGGAAGGAAAATATTGTTCCTTTTAGGGATCTGGTGCACAAACAGCAAATCTCGTCAACTACCCTACCGACTTTGGGGCTTTCTGCCCCTCATCATGCCGTATCACTTTCATGCTCTCAGCCTATCATTTCCCTTCTCTTTGCCTGTCCCAATTCTCCCTAACCTCAGTTCTAGCTCAGGTCGTTTCTGCTCCATGAGACCTTTCCCACTGCCAAAGTCCATATTGATGTCTCCCTTCTCTGTACCACTAATGTTCAGTCTGACTGACTCTAAAAACAGATACATAATCATATGTTGCCTTGCATCATTAATAATAGTTTCATGTCTCTTTTCTGTTTACTTTACTTGACTATATGCTCCTGGATGACAAAGGATTTTTTTCTGAAATGCGCCAGTAACTACTGCATTGAGCACTTGCTATATGCCAGGCACAATGCTAGGCACCTCCCCTACGTTATGTCACTAAATCTAGAGTATAGCTTCCATGGAAAGACATCTGTGCCGTCCACACATTGCCTAGTAATATGAACAGAACCCCAGTGCCTAGATCAACACTGAAGACCCAATTTTGAGAATAATTCAAATGCAACACAGGAAGTGCTAAATATACAGACACTCAGGAACAAGACAGTCAATGGCCAGAAAAATAATTCCGGTAGAATGAAAATATTCTCTCCTCATCTCAGAATTGGCTCACCAGTGGCATTGGTTCATCTCGTGTTACTTTAAATGATCTTTTTTGACACTTCATTATTTGACCGTGATTTTCCATGGCTCCACCCATGACTTTCAGTCACTTGTTAGGACTTCCTGAGAGGACTGGCTAGAACTCAAAGTTTCTGAGTGGTCATTTTGTCTTTTGAAAATACCTGACTAGATTATACCGTTTAATAATAGTTATTTTCCTTTTTCCACACTTTCAGTAGTTCAGTTATATTTGGGAAGAAAATAAGGTTCCCTAAACCACTTCCACTGCTTTGTGCCTCTCTCCTGGATTCTATTCCTTTGGTGTTGAAAGAACCTTTATACCCCTGTAGAAATGTAAGAGTATCCCATCAGAAACAGTCAAGCTGCTCCCTGACAGGCAAAATGTGAAAAACGCTGAGGCTCAAATGTCCTATGGAATTAAAATGGAAGTTCAGAGGTCAGGTTGATTCAGGTTATAGATCTGCACTGGTAAGACTATATCCACACAAACCCCACCCAGCACTGTACTTACATCTCTCAGAAGAGTGAAAGCCATGGATGCCAACCGAAATGAGAAATTATAAAGCCAGCCTTGGCCCAGTACGGAGATATATTTTATCCTACCACATTTTTACATTTGCATACATGGCACCCTTCAAAGCCAGGAGTTTATATTTTCCCACCAAGGCTCAGCATGTGTGAAAAACGCTTTCCAAGAAACAAAGGCTGGCCAAGATGCAAATGCAAATGTGAACTTGTGGGCAAGCAAATACCTTTTAACTCAACGGAGATCTTTCCTGCATATCTTGGATGAGTTTGTTAATAACCCCAGTCTCCTCCAGACAAGAACCTTGAACCTCAAAGTCAAACAACAACAACAACAACAAATAATAATTGCACAAGGACAGAATCACTGGAAAAGCAAACACATTTCTCAATAAAGAACACTCTAACTTGAAAAAAGGGGGGATTCGGCAAGAGATAAGCATGCTCGAGGCTGGGAATTATTTGCTAGTTCATTCTTCCTATAAAAGGGATTATCTCTGTGGCCACAAATAAATTCCAAAGCCGCTGATTCCATGAGAGTTTTTTTCCCTTGGAAAAGAAACAGGTCTAGGATTCTACCCTACTGCTTTGCAACGCTAAAAGGATTCTCAAAGTAAGGATGGAGACAGAGGCCTTGTATTAAAGGGGGTGGTCGGATTCACCTATTTGCTTTCTCTCCCCACCACCCTACAAAAAAAGGTTTTCTGTAGGTTGTCAAATGTTTATACAGGTTTAGGTCTTAGAGGATATAAACTTATACGTAACACATATCAGAGCCAGAAGGAAGTAGCATACTAGGGCTAGACGACATGGAGGAAGTTGGGGCAAGTCTGAGATTCCTGCTATCCTGGACTCCATCTTTCCAGGTCACTGGACCTTGACCCACATTATGTCACCCCTGAGCAACTTGAGATGATTTATGCTCAGTGGCACTGACTCTTTCTTTTTGTGTGTTTGGAAACAAAAGAAAAAAGATGTCCAAGAGAGATTACTTGGAGATTTGAAAAAGTTCTTTAACGCATGGTTATTTGCCTACATATGGCCTAGGCCTGTTTGGCAAAATCTGCCAAGTATCTTAAATGGTTCCCAGGAAACTCCCAGCTTCAGCTCCACTGCCATGACTTTTCTGTACCATTTTAATTGTTCCAATAAGATGCTGCATGGTGGACAGCCAAGCATTGATAAACCAGTAATTTGCCAATGTCGATGTTAAAACCAAACAAGAAATACAGAGATATTCCCTACTCAAAGAAGAATGTCTTTTCAGTGAACATTTTGCTTTTAACTTTTTTGCAAATAACATTTTATTTGGATCAGCTTCAATTGCCAAACATGAAAAATGACAAAAGCAGGCCATGGAGAGTGGCACTGTGCCCCCAGCCCAGGGTCCTAAGAAGTAAACAAATATTTCTGTGGTGTGGTACCATGCCAGATCATGCAGGGGAAGCCAAAATGCTAAATGATGGCTGAGCTCATAAAACTGTGCTTTCCCTTATCAAGATGAGGTTTTAGTCTCTCAGATTTCAAGGGTTTGCTTTGATTTTTATATTTCTTAGACCAGCACATGCAGCTGTCATGTTTTGCCTTGGGCATTAATTAATATGGGTAACCAACACCTCACGTAGGAAAAAGCAAAATCAATTAACAAATAGGAGCTGTTTGTTAACTGCACGCTATGTGCGAGGTTCTAGGCTAGATGCTCAAAGAACACAAAAGCACACGCAATGCAGCTACATCTTGAGTTCCTCACAGGGCTAATTGAAGAATAGAGATGAGAGATAATAACAATACAATACACGTGAAGTGCCAAAATACAGTCAGACAAATCAGTGTTTTAGAAGTTAGAAAAGGGCCTGGGCCGGTTAAGAAAGGCCCAAGAAAACAGTTGCAATCTGAGCTGAACTGAGAAGGAAGAAAACACAGACTAGCAGAAGAGAGAGGATAGACCTTCACGGCGACAGGTAAACACGTTAAAAAAAAAAAAAAGTTACTGCTGAATCTGACATTGTAGTAATTAGAGCTTATACATCTTCTTTTCTCTAAACCTAATATAAAACTATTTGTAGTGGAGAACAGTATGGAGGTTCCTTAAAAAACTACAAATAGGACTACCATATGACCCAGCAATCCCACTACTGGGCATATACCCTGAGAAAACCATAATTCAAAAAGAGTCATGTACCAAAATGTTCACTGCGGCTCTATTTACAATAGCCCGGAGATGGAAACAACCTAAGTGTCCATCATCGGATGAATGGATAAAGAAGATGTGGCACATATATACAATGGAATATTACTCAGCCATAAAAAGAAATGAAATTGAGCTATTTGTAATGAGATGGATGGACCTAGAGTCTGTCATACAGAGTGAAGTAAGTCAGAAAGAGAAAGACAAATACCGTATGCTAACACACATATATGGAATTTAAGAAAACAAAAAATGTCATGAAGAACCGAGGGGTAAGACAGGAATAAAGACACAGACCTACTAGAGAATGGACTTGAGGATATGGGGAGGGGGAAGGGTAAGCTGGGACGAAGTGAGAGAGTGGCATGGACATATATATACTACCAAACGTAAAATAGATAGCTAGTGGGAAGCAGCCTCATAGCACAGGGAGATCAGCTCCGTGGTTTGTGACCACCTGGAGGGTTGGGATAGGGAGGGTGGGAGGGAAGGAGACACAAGAGGGAAGAGATATGGGGACATATGTATATGTACAACTGATTCATTTTGTTATAAAGCAGAAACTAACACACCATTGTAAAGCAATTATACTCCAATAAAGATGTAAAAAAGAAAAACAAAAACTATTTGTATATTTATGTCCCTGTAAAGGGAAGCAGTCTTCGGGTAAATTAACAATAGGTGGAGATTGACCAAGGCCAGGTAAACGATTTTTCAGATCCTGTGGGAACTATGAGAACACTAAAGTGAAAAAAATATATGAATAAGGAATAATCAGTAATATGAAGAAAGGCAGTGCCTGTGATATACATTTGGTCTGAAATCTAGATTCTTTCAGAACCATGTTAAGGGTTAAATGTAGAATTCTTCATCCTTGCGAACAAAACTTCTGATGAGTTCTTTGAAAACTGGGCCTGTGTCATCCAGCTCTGCATACCAAGTGCCTAGTAAACTTTCTGAGTTTATAGTAGGTGTTCAGTTAGTATATGTTAAACTGAACGGGTCTAAATCACATTTCAAGCTAATCAAAATGGAGACATTTGTGAGCTATAATTTCTCCAGTATTAATTGGTCTAGAGCAAACTATGCCTAGAACAACCTCAAAGCGTATTTCCTTATAATGTTAGTCTTTTAATCTCCTTACGTTAATCCTCTCTCTTTTTTTTTTTTTTTTTTTTTTGCGGTACGCGGGCCTCTCACTGTTGTGGCCTCTCCTGTTGCGGAGCACAGGCTCCGGACACGCAGGCTCAGCGGCCATGGCTCACGGGCCCAGCCGCTCCGTGGCACGTGGGATCTTCCCGGACCGGGGCACGAACCCGTGTTCCCTGCATCGGCAGGTGGACTCTCAACCACTGTGCCACCAGGGAAGCCCCGTTAATCCTCTCTTAATGGCCATCATGATAAGCATGATTATAAACACTCAGCCCACCTATGCCATCTCTGGACACAGAGAGAGGAGTCAGGATTTGTAGGAGTCCCCTTATCCTCCTGGGTCCCTAATGTATTCCTTAAGTTCTTGTGTATAGAAGAGCATAGCCCATAGGGTAGAGTGAAGCTGACCTCAGCATGATGACACTGATTAAAAAAAAGAAAGAAAAACTTAGGTCATAAATTAGTGGTGTGCCATTAGAGGGGAACTGGCTTAGAGAGGGTATACATGCAAATGAGTTTCAGTTTCTCTCAAAGCAACAACAATTCACAATAGAAATTATACAACATTCTGAGGAGTAACTCAGCCAGTCAGAAATTAAAAGAACTATGTATACACAACATAATGAACAGATTTATTAGGGGAAACACACAGGTGACGAGGGAACTCTTGAGCCAGCAAAGAAACGATGGAAAAGTCTGCCCAACACAGTTTCAAGGCTTCACATTGACTCCTGGACAGCCTTCTTGGTCTCCCAAAGACATACGCTATTCAGAGCCTACTTTTGGCTACTAGGTCTTTTATTTCTTCAGAGACCTTATACATCCTGAGCCTACATTTACTACCAGTTGACATGGGGGTCCTGTCAAAGATAAGGGAGTCAAAAGCAAAGCAGAAACTCAGCTTATCGGTAGCTCTGCATTCACGATCACTCTGAATTTCCATCTGGGTCTTTAATGAACACACTCATGATTAATGACCAGTGTTTCTAATTTTCCTGGCACACATATAAGCCTGGCATTTTTCAATTCCTATCCTCTGAATCTTTATTGAACAACAACCATGTGCCGGTACCTGAGCAGAAACTCCATCCCCAGGTCCCATGGACGCGATCATGAATAAGCCTTTGTCACTCCTCTCGAGAAGCTCATTATGATAGATACAATCAAATCCTCATGGCTGTGGACTTATAAAGGAAGATAGAAGACACTCACTTAACACACAAATGGATGCTGAAACAACACAACAAATGATGGCAACACGAATTGATTCATATCAAGAAAAGATTTAGCGTTTGGGACAGAAAAAATGGGTGTGATGATCTTGTGAGAAGAGTGAGTACCGAGCGCATCGAGGGGAGTGAAACTTGGGCAGGGAGGCATTGGGACCGACTTACTCCTTCTGGGTCCTGTTTAGCTTGTGATGACTTTCCCACAGGTGTTATTCTGCTGCCACTGGAAGAATCACTTGGGAGGCAGCCAGGAGTCGTGTTCATCTTTGACTCGGCAGCCACACCCAAACCTACAGTGAGAGAACTCCCAGGCAGCGGTACCCACCTCAGACACAAAGGACAATGCAGCACCGAAAGAAACAAGACTCCGGAGAGAGAGGGAAGGGCTGGTCAGGCAGACAAGGCTGGGACACGCCCTAGCAAAGCCAGTAATGGCTAGTCCAGAGCTTCAGGGAGTGGCTGTCAACAAGGATGAAACCATCCCTGGGCTGCCTTGCGAGACAAGAGGAGCACTTAAGCCACCGACTCTTTAACAGATCACACTGACCCTCGTTTAAACTAAAAACATATCCGTATGGCCTTGCAAACAGTTTTACAAAGTCACCAGATCTTCCAAGTGCATACTCGGCCCTCCGATATAGATGGAGTTCAGCCAAATAAGAGCTTCCTCACCTCTCCCATTGTCCCTCTGATCCCTAGCTAGACAGAAGGCGGGACCCGCTCTAAGCCAATGGACCTATAATTCTCCTTCGAACTTCCATGGGGATTGGGCATTTTGGCTCTTTAAAATCTTCAGGTGGCGCAGTGGTTAAGACTCCACACTCCCAATGCAGGGTACCTGGGTTCAATCGCTGGTCAGGGAACTAGATCCCACATGCATGCGGCAACTAAGAGTTCGCATGCCACAACCAAGGAGCCCATGAACCACAACTAAGGAGCCCGCCTGCCACAACTAAGACCCGGCACAACCAAATAAATAAATAAATATTTTTTTAAAAAAAGACCCCATAAGCAGTAGTTTAAAAAAAAAAAAAACCTTCGGGTTATTTCTCTCGTTTGGCACTGCTGGCTTCTCAGCCTGGGGTTTCTGAGCCAATGCTAACGTTCATGACCCATTTAGATGCACCATTGGCTGCCACAAAAGAAGGCACTTACGTTCTCAAGAGCACCTCCACTAGGCCTCCTCCCAGACTTTCCTTTTCCATTTGTCCCTGAAGGAGGGGATGACAGATACCTTCCTAGACTTCCGATATCCTCTCCCTCCTCCCATCTCCTCCACCCCTACATGCCCCTCACCTCCCCAATCTCCTAAAGGCCCCTCCTTATGACCATAAGTTTGAACTGGCAAAGACAGACTGCTCTCAGCTTAAGGCTTAGTCATTGGTTCACTCCATCACAGTACTGATTCAATTATTTTATTTAAGTCCCCCTACGAGGCCCTGTGACACACACACACACACACACACACACACACACACACACACACAAAGGTCATCCATAGCCTTCTGCTTTTAAGGCATGAACAATCTAGCAGCCTGTCCAAAATTAAGTATAAAATGAGATGCCACCATCACAACTAGTATCTGCAAGTTGCTTGGCAATTTGACCAGGATTTCCCCGTTTATTATCTTGTTTAATCCTTGGGAAAAATGCTACATGATAGCAAGAGAACAATCAACAGCAAGCAGACTTGACTGCAGGAATCCCAACCCCAAACACTCTGCTCTTTCCCAAGTGAGCTGATGGAAGCAAAGCACAAAGAAGGTGCTGCTGGAATTCAGAGGAGGAAGTGCCATGAAAAACCAGAAAGTTCTCAAAACCACATCACAGATGAGTCTCTCCCCCAAGCATCTGGCTGCAGTGTCTCTAGTAACTGGTTTATCAAACAGTTGCTGCAAGTTCAGCCAACAGGGTCCTTCCCTAGAGCTGCTTCTCTGTCACACAGAAGAGGCCTTTGTGGCCTCACCATTGTTATCACTTGTTCTGGAACGTCCAGTTCATCTTCATAATTGCTAAGATGTTAAGGTTGCCAGATTCCTGTATTGAACAACAAAAGCACTGTGAATGATCAGGTTTTTAGTAGAAGACATGAGAGGAAAAGAGAGCCTCAAAGACCTTTGGCTGACTTAGCCATCTCTAAACTAGGAAGTTACAACATCAGAACTTCAATCGCTTTACTAATTCATTCATTCAACAAACATCACTAATTCCCTACTTGACGCAAGCCACTGGGCTAATTGCTGAGGTTACAAAAGTGAACTAGCTGATGTACAAGGCACATGCAAAAAGCACGTGTGCCTACCTCTGCACTATATACTACACATCTGAGACATTTTGCTTCCTGGACAATGGGAGAAGCCATTGACAAGCCATTCCAATTCAAAATAGCTCTGTCTATAATAGATTCCTGGCAAGATGAATTCTGTTATTCAGTCAGTCAACGGCATTTCATAGTCCAATTCTCCAAATAAAACTCTGTCCAGAAATTTCCTGACCATGCACTTTGGGAATTCCTACTTTGATGGACTTCCAAGCCCTTTGGGGCCTCCTTGGGAGACAGTGACAGCTATGTCAGGACTGTCCCTCCTCCTGCCCCTAAAAAGCTTTCTCTCTGACCGTCTTAGAAAGATGGTAATCATACACTTGGAAACCAAACCCAAACTCACCATAGCTTCCCAACACAATTGCTGATAAAGCTGAAAAGCCATATTTCAGGCCCCTCCTCTCTCTGCCAGGAAAGAAGTGTACACTGCGAGGGCCTCCCACCAAGCAGGAGTGGAACCGAGAACTCCACTTCCAGCTTGGCATTTTCCACCATGCCGGTAAAAGCTTTCCTGTCTTCATGTCCCAGCAGTTGGGCTGTGGAAAAATTAGGTTCATTATTCTGAGGAGCCTAGCTTTTCTGCGATCTCTCTCCTCCCCCTCTTTGGCATTTTCAGTTTCTGCATTGCTCACGATGCAAAAGGAATTAGGGTTAAAAAACAAACAAACACGGGCTTCCCTGGTGGCGCAGTGGTTGAGAGTCCGCCTGCTCATGCAGGGGACACGGGTTCGTGCCCCAGTCCGGGAAGATCCCACATGCCGCATGGCCGCTGAGTCTCCGCGTCCGGAGCCTGTGCTCCGCAACGGGAGAGGCCACAACAGTGAGAGGCCCGCTTACGGCAAAAAAAAAAAACAAAAAAAACAAAAACAAAAAAAACAAACAAACAAAAAATACTTTATTCTAGGAGCTCCTTTGCAAGAACAAATATTCCTCAGTAATAAGCATCACTTTTGCTGAGTTTATAAAAGCACTCAGGCCTCTGGGTCAGACCTACTGTGTTCTACAATGGAATGAGGTATTTCCCACCAAGATGCTCTGAAAGGCCTCAGGGAATAAGAAAAAAAAAAGGAAGCTCTTCAATGGAGCAGCTCTTGTATTCAGAGAGAGAGAAATAAATAAAATAAAATAAAATAAAATAAAATGATGTGATCTTGGGTAAATTATTTGACCCTATCTGGATGTTCATTTCCTCAAGTTCCAAATAATTTTTACATGTGTCTAAAACTACTGTGCCTACTGATCCTATTATGGAACTGCTCATTCTGATAAATGCAAGAAGACAAACACAGTAGAAAAGTTTCCATGAGAATTCAATTGTCAAGGCAGGAAAAATTTACCCAAGGAAGCCGAGGAGTCATTCAAATCGTACATGTGGAAGCCTGGGAGGACACCAAAAGACTGTTTCCAAAGGTGTGTTTCTCAGAATTAGAATCCACCATCACACTCTCCCATAAGGTGCTCTGTGGTCTCACAAGATGGGGATACTCAACAGAGAAAATGCCCAAAGAACACAAGAACACTACTGTAGAAGAACAATGAGAAGTGCTAACTTAACCTCAGTTCATTGAACCCTTCCTTGTAAAAATTTATTTCACCCAGATATTGGATTTTTTTTAAAAAAGCATTTATTACCATTTCATAGATGGGAAACACTGTAGAGAAGGAAATAAATCCACCTTGAAAGAAGGATGGTTTCCCAAAACTGAACTGATTTCCTCAGCATGTAACTGGCTTAAGGGTATAGCAATGTCGTTATTACATGTCTGTCTAGAGCCTGCCAGACTGAAGTCATGGCTGACGCATTTTTCCTTCTCTGAGCAGCATTCTAAGCCTTGGCACCTGGTCCTTAATCTGAATCACAAAACCCCACCTCCCTTCAATAAAGTAGCCAGCCTTACGGAAGCCACTTCTGCCTTGCACACAGCCAGTCTTCAGAATTTTTTTTAATATCCCTCTATGCCTGTAGCTCCTACCCCAGAGATGGGTGACCACTGCTCCGACCGTATTTCATAGAAATCAGTATTTGTCTAGAACACATTAGCCCCACTCAGGTAGGGAGGCCGTCAATTAAAATCTAACTGCCTGGAAGTCAGCAGCCACTGAAGATGCTATTGTTTGAAAGATGGCTAATAGGACGTGCAGCTGGCTAGGAAGCAAGGACAATGGGAAATTGGACTGGAAAACCAACTGAAGGCGCCTCCCTCCCGCTCTGGAAATGAGCCTATTAGAATCCCATGACTCTGGCTGTTGCAGCCTGGTAGAATTGGAAAAACAGCTGCAGGGCCCGACGTGTGGAAGACGCCCTTCCAGATGGGGTGCGCGTCTGGGTCCCCAAACTCTGCTCTCCCATCAGCACACTGATGCCTCGCCCAGTTCACCAGGAGAAGAATACGCTTTCTGTTTCCGCGGCGTGTTAGAAGTTTAAAGCGTTTTCCTCCTGGTTTGCACCTTCGCTCTGAAACTCCTCAGAAGTCATTTTCCTCAATGAACTTTTGTTTTTCTCATCTGCAGGAGGAGAACACTGGGCTATGTGACAGCTGGGATTCCTTTTTGCTTTTCATTCATTTGCTCTTTCAACACAAGGATTTGCTGAGCCCTCCCTAAGTGTCAGGCAGTGTGCTGGACACGGAGAGGTGGTCCCTACAGTCAATAAGGCAGGCAGATGTTTGATAAGGCAAACCAACCAACAAACACAATATTACCAGATCAAAATTGCTTTCAAGAAAATATATAGGGACTTTTAAGAGGAAATAGAGGACTTTCCTCTTAAAAGAGGACTTTTAAGAGGAAATAAGAGAGAAGTCCACAATGCTTCCAATACCCGTGGACAGAAGACAGACTGGGAATCTAAAACTTGCTGAGATATTAAGCTGGGAGCTTTCAGCCACACAGCTACCTTGGGCTCCTGGGTCCCAGGCTGTCACTTTCTCCTTCAACCCAGGGAGGTAATTCACTGCTTGCAGCCCAGCAGGGAGGATGTACAGTTTTTGAAGCTGTGCAGCTACAAGCACTGTGATTGAGAAAGGATGAAAAGGAAAGGGGGAGAAGGAAAGGGGAAAAGAAAAGAAAAGAAAGAAAATTGCCAACCCCCCTCCCCTTAAAAACCCAAAAAATCCAAACCGATCAATCAAACAAACAAACAAAAAAATAATCCTCCCCCATCTACAATCTGGCTTGGCCTGACAGCCAGATTGAAAATCTAGGGCAGAGCACAAGGGACCTCCCACCAAGAACTATAGCTGATTATTCCATTCTACATTTAAAAAAAAGAAAAGAGTGGGGGAAACTGCTCAGAAGTGCAAATGAGGCTTGAGTTGCAGCAAAGCACAACAGGCCACCATTTCTGAGCAACAGGGATTTCATTCCCTGCGTGGGGATAGGGTCTGACAAGATAAGTTCACTGCAGTTCACGTCGCCGTCGAGGACAAGGGCTCAGGAGGCTTGCATCTGGGACTCGTTGCACACACGCTTTATCACCATTACAGCTGTGGGTCATTATTAGCAATAATAATAGATAATATTTACATAGCCTGTTTCAACTAAAGATCCCAAGGCATATGGTGATCCCTCCACGTTTAGGTATGCACAGCCACCCCCAATGACCTGCTGAGGGATGGCTTTCCCCCCACTGACACGCAGATGAAATGCAGACACTCCCATGCGGCAGCAGCTCAGGACGGAAAGCTAAAGGAGTAAAATTTCAATATGAATTTAGGGTTTGAAAAAAACATGGATTCAATCCTTAAGGAGAAGCAAGAGCATGGTGGATGCATGTCGTCATGCGTTTGTCCAGATCCACAGAATGGACAACACCAAGAGTGAACCCGAAGGTAAACTCTGGACATTGGGTCATGGTGACACACCAGCGTAGGTTCACTGATGGTCACAAAGGCACCGCTCTCATGCAGGCTATTTATGGTGGGGGAGATTCTCTATACTTTCAGTGCAATTTGGCTGTGACCCTAAAAATGCTCTAAAAAATAAAGTCTTTTTTTTTTTTTTTTAAAGCAAAGAGGCCTAGAGTTTCTTCATGACAGTCTGGGGCTGGCTGGTTCAATATAACTCAGATGTCTTCTGTTTGAGTCCCCAAATTACTTCAGAAACCTTTCCTGAGGATTTCTGGATTTCTTCAGAAACAGATTTTGGGATTCAAGTGCCAGTAGAGTGGTTGGGAGGTGAAAACGCTGAAGGCACCAGTCATGAGCTGGGAACTGTGGCGGGGATGGGAAAGAAGCAGAACGGGTACTTTGTATACAGGGAGGAAGCACCTGGAGCTTGATTCCCATGGGGGACACTGGGAGACAGTGAGGGTTCTCCCTCAGAGTTATCCTAGCTGAGGAGCAAGAAAGCTGTGACTTTTATCCACCGATTCCTCATCCTTCATTGGCTGAAGCTGCTTCTGGGGAATCAACTCCCTAGAACTTCCAACTTACGCCACAGATCCCAGCCAGAGAAAAAGTCCCCAAGCAAAGAGTCACAGATGTCCCAGTAAGCAGCCTCTCGGTATACAGTAAGTCCCAGACATAACGAACCTTCAAGTTGTGAATTTCAAAGGTGTGAAGGTGCTTTCACATTTCATTGTTTATACATAGCTGGGCATTTGGGTCCTTTTGATGACCTCATTTGATCAGGATATATACCGTGTTAAAGAATCATCCTAATGTTTAGAGGATCTTTATGAGTACAGAAAGAGGACATTTTATAAAACACAGAGCTTTTGCCTTTACAGTAAGTCCCCTACATATGAACCTTCAGGTTGTGAATTTTCAAAGATGCAAAGGTGCTTTCACATGTCCAGTCACATCAGTTCACGCATCTGCCATACAATGTCATGTGTGTGCATCCTCTACTAGTGGTTGTGCTTTTGTGTACTTTACTGTACCATACTGTATAGAGTGCAGTAATACAGTATCTTTATTTCAAGCCCAGGATGTCCAGAAGCAAGCATATAAGCAGTGGTGATGTAGCTGGTACTGCTAAGAAGCGTCAGCTGTTGTACTGTACTTTTCAAGGTACTGTACTGTAAGATTAAAAATGTATTCTTTATTTTTGTGTTTGTTTTTTATGTATTATTTGCATGAAATGTATTATAAACCTATTACAGAACAGTACTATATAGCCGATTGTGTTAGTTGGGTACCTAGGCTAACTTTGTTGGACTTACAAACAAATTGGACTTATGAATGCATTCTCAGGACAGAACTCGTTCATATGTAGGGGACTTACTGTACAGGTGAATGCCACAGAGGGCGTAGGTCAGTGGGCCCCTGACAGCAAACACTGCTCTGTTCCAGCCCCCAAACAAATAATCAATCCACCTACTCCAGCTAGTGAATTGGGCACAGGGACTCAGATGTCATACAAGACAAGAACATTTAGGCCCCTTTCCCATTCTTAAGAAAAAAGAAACATCTAAAACTGTAGATGACAAAAGGTTTCTAATATCCACGATTACATATTACAATGCCTATCCAAAAAAGGTGGTAAATTATTTGTTTCAGTAATTAACAGAGCCCTCCGGTAAATCATCTCATTCTGTGACGAGAGCAGGGCTTGGTGGCACTGCATGTGGAAATTCTCACCATGGAAATATGTGGATGCGTGTAAAGCGTATCAGATTTCTAGGAGATATGTGAGCAGCCATGGTGGCACATAATCAGATAGGTCTCAAGATGCCCCCTTAAAACCACCGTTTCCTTCAAGGGGGTAAACAGTAACGTGAAACATGTTGTTTTGTGCTGTGAAGCTTTAAAGAACTGCATTAACCAGAATAATACTGGGGCTTTTCCCTTCATTAATATGCTAGTTAAATATACACCAGGGACAAGCTGCCCTGCTTTATGATGTCCTGGGACAACATAAAAAAAAAGTTTTACATTGCCTGCTGCATCGATTGTGTGTTAAGCAGGAAAAAATAAGGAAAAGGTTTTTTTTTATTAAGGAACACAATAAAAGAGATTTTAAAAAAATCCTTCTACTTATAAGACACATTTATATTAAAGTATTAAGGTGCTACTCTTGAAATAGCCATTTGATATTAAAGACAGATCCCAGGTTGAAAGTGAAAGGGTCAAAGGTGACATAACACTGCCCAACAAGCTCTTCCAATCAAAACCAACCTTTTCTATCCCTTCATCTCCCCTTCCCTACACACTCCACTCCAAACTCACCAAGCTGAGGCAAACATAAGAAACATTGACAGGCCAAGGAGACACGAAAAACAAATGCTGTTTAAGAGATGGTGGCCAATGTTGAGTAGCCTAGAGGAATTAACATGGAATTTGACTCCTCTTAATGCAATTAGACATTATCTGAGTTTCTAAACTACAGTTTGGACAAGTGCAGAAACCCCCAGTGAAGAAACATGTTTTAATATGTTGAGCTTGTTTTGTGTCCTCTTTTCACCAATTCGACTGAATCATTTCCAACTTCGGTAAAGAACACTCTGCTCCCATTTAGAGACTTAAATTTATACACTGCATTAAGGGATTGATTTTTGGTTTTGGTTTTCCTACTGTGGAGGTCAAGGATCTGACAGGAAATAAACAACCTTTTAAGGGCCTGTCTTAAAAACTGCAGCTTAACAAGGAGATGGTAAACATCATACCCACACTAGGTTTCTTTTTTTGTTGTTTTGTTTGTTTGTTTGTTTGTTTTTGGGTTTTTTTGTGTTTTTTTGTTGTAGTGGGCCTCTCACTGTTGTGGCCTCTCCCGTTGTGGAGCACAGGCTCCGGACGCGCAGGCTCAGCGGCCATGGCTCACGGGCCAGGCCGCTCCGCGGCATGTGGGATCTTCCCAGACCGGGGCACGAACCCGTGTCCCCTGCATCGGCAGGCGGACTCTCAACCACTGCGCCACCAGGGAAGCCCCACACTAGGTTTCTGCTTGAAGCCAGCATGGGTACCACTCCTTACTTCTTTATCTTCCTCAACAGTATGAAGCAGGGTGCCTACCACTGAGGGCCAGCAGCACCTGGAGTCCTTTGTCCTGGACCAGTTACTTCCCCCATTTCAGAATCAAAGCATTAGAGCAAATGTTTTTAATCAATCATCTATTTGTACATACAAATGTTTACTGGGTGCCCTCTCTAGACCATGCATAGTTCATAGCGTGAACAAAACAAAGGCTCTACCTTAGTGTAGTCTGCATGCTGGTGGCTCAGGTCCTACGGCAGCTCCTGTAGACACCTGGCTGACGGTTCTCCCTTCACGCTGGAGTAGAGAGGTATCCTGAACACTCACTAGTTCTCTCCCACCTGCCTTGAGGCCATTCTGCACTGACTTTGACCCATGTCCACCCCCCGAGTCATGTCCCTCTTCTCCTGGCCCTCACTGTTACTTAAACTTGGAATCTAACATTTCTTGTGCCATGGCCCCAGGAGTCTCTGCTCTCCAAGGACACTCTTTTAGAAATAAGCAAGCTAGGGACTTCCCTGGTGGCACAGTGGTTAAGAATCCACCTGCCAATGCAGGGGACAAGGGTTCGAGCCCTGGTCCGGGAAGATCCCACATCTTAGCTGCAGAGCAACTAAGCCAGTGCACCACAACTACTGAAGCCTGCACGCCTAGAGCCCATGCTCCGCAACAGGAGAAGTCACTGCAATGAGAAGCCTGTGCACCGCAACGGAGAGTAGCCCCTGCTCACCGCAACTAGAGAAAGTCCGCATGCAGCAATGACGACTCAGTGCAGCCATAAATTAATTAATTAATTTTTAAAAAATAAAAGAAATAAGCAACCTAAACACAAACCTCAAATCTTTCCCACAGCTCCTCTCAATTGTGTTTAAAGGAAATTTTGAAGTTAGACCCAGATTCAAATGTGAACTCAGCCACTTTCTGGCTGTGTATTTTTGGGGAAAGTTATTTAACTTCACTGAGGTTACTTTCTTATTCTTCAGAAAGGATAATAATACCAACCTCACAGGTATGCTGTGAGAATTAAAGATAATATTTATATGCATTTAGCATAGTGCCTGTTATAATTCTCTCAGTTAGTGATGCTACTGTTAACATGTAAATTAAAGAAAGAGATCAATTCATATATATATTGACTGGTCTTGCAATCTGGATAAACCATTTTCACAATATTATAGAAGACAATTTTGGTAAATAGATGTGCAGCTTTCATCATGGGCGCTGGCCGATAAGGATATTCATCTACTTATTACGTAACAATTATTTTTGTTACGTGCAAGCTATTGTGACTTGGTTAGAATTTTAAATCTACACGTATAAAGCATGTATTCTGTGCCAGGTATTGTATAAGCACATTACATCCATCAGCTCATGTAAATCCCATAGGTCATGATTATCCCTGTTACACAGATGAGCAAACTGAGACTCAAAGAGACCAGGGAACTCACCCAAGACCAGTCCATTGGCTAGAGGTCAGAGTTTTAGGCCAGAGCTACCTGACTGCTCAGCAGAGGGGCAGGCTCACCATAGCAAAATCGCGAATTCGCATTCTTTAGCTCATGATCTGAGCAAACTCAACCCGAAAAATAGATATTGAGAGAAGTTCCAATTGTAGCCTAAATCCATAGGCCTCAATTTGAAGGAAACTGAGCTGAATTGCAAAAAATGAGGTTTCAACCAGGAGAAAATTCCATTTCAAATTGAAGGTAATAGCTTTAGATTTTTTCAGACTACATCTCTCTAGGACCTTCGTTTATGATGTAGGTAAGGGTGGAAGGAGCTGGGAGATATGAATCTGCCAGTAAAAACGATCTATAGCTGTGCTTCAATAAACCACAAATCTATGCTCCAGGATTCGTAGCAGCTGTTGTCAGAAGGCAAAATGTTCTCTTTTGCAAGCTGTTCGCTAGATGTGAATCAAAGTGACTTAGACTCAAGGCTGTCCTTTGGAGAGAGAAGAGGATGGTGAAGAGCCACAAAGTCATTTCACATTATATCAAAGGCCACATGTGTTTCCCATTAAGAAGCAGTCCAGGCAAGTAACACAAGGTAGAGTTGTTCTCTTGGATGTGATATGTTGTCTGGCCTCCAGAAAACTCTCATCTACCCTGATTCTATGGGGTCTCTTGGACGCTGACTCTCAGCCTGTGCCCTAACCAGTTCTTTTATCTGAAACTCACCCCTTGCTATTTTCCATCCCCCTAAGTAGTAGACTCCAATCTTCTGCTAAATTCTTCTTCAGAGAGAATTCACCCTGCTTCTGTAGTAACTCCCTGACACTAGCTCCCTCCTAATTAACGGTCTCTGGTTTTGGACTCTATTTTGTTACTTACTGGCCCTTGCCTGACTCTGCCAAGGCTGACTTCCCACTGTGTTCTAAGACACCATCTCTGGCCTCCATTCCAGACCCAACCTGGATCATCTCTTCGGTTGAAATTAAAGAACTAGGAGAACTGTTTGAAGGAACGGAGATGTACTAACTGCAGAAAAGAAGATCCAAGGAGGCCACTGCAATTGTCTTTAGAGAACCTAAAGGCTGCTAAACGGAAGAAAAGTCTAGACTTGTCTGTGGCTCCAGACAGAAACAAATGGGAAAGGCAGCCCTTTGCTCAATAGAGAGAATTTTCTAACAAACTGTGGTTGTCCAACAATGGAATATGCTGCCCCTATAAGTAATGTGTCCCTATAACTGAAGATATTCACGCAAACGTTTAATGACCACTTCTTGGGAATGTTGTAGAAGAGACTGGAGAATCAAATAAGAACTGGTCTAAGTACAGCTGTGACTTCAGATACTGAAATCGTTTTTCTCAGCCAACGGATAACAGTACAACTCTCAAGAAAAGCCCCTACTGGTGCAACATTTCCTGAATATCTCTTCGTTCTTTTTCTTTTTCTGAAGAGGGTTCAGAATGCTGGGGAGCCCTACACATTTCCAAGGCAGATGTTATTGTGAGAGGGGTGGAAACTCCCATTGCTCTCCCAGACACAAACAAGTGCTTTCAGTGCCCCTTTCAAGAAGGACGGGGCAAGGGAATCCCAAAAGGGTGCTCTGTTAGAATCTCAGGAGAAAGTTCTGGGTATCAAGACCCGAATCCTAGCTATTGTGGGAGAAGGCAGTTTGTGGCCTATTTCCCACCTCCAGTGGAAAATGTTTGTGATTTCAAGTTACCATCATTTAAAATTTCAAAACTATCTTCACAGCACATAACCTGAGGCTATATTCAGAAACCAATGAAATTCCATGGAAACCATTTACACTGATTAGTGGATTGCGAAGCCTGTCTTAAACAAATGTTCCTTGCTCAGGGAATTTACAACACAGTAGAAACACTCCTCTTAAGTTAGTTACTCAACTTTACTGCTTCCACTCTGACTCAAAACACCAAAGGGGGGCCATGTGGCATTCCTACACCTCAGCCTTTAATATGCTTACAATGATTCTTTAAGCTGTTGGGCTGAGATATTTTATCACCACAAAGTATCTCCTTAAAGAACTGCCCACTTCCATTTGGTGGAATATTACACAAGCGTTAAACATTATGTTCATAAAGAGTTTATAATAACATGGAACTACACTAATGTTATTTTTGTCAAGTAGACAAAAAGCAACTACGTACAGTTTACAAAGGAACAAAACCTGTGCGTTAAAGACTAGATTTCTGGTCAAGATGCCACAGTAAGTCCATTCTCCATGCCCTGGGCTCTAAACGTACAAAATGACTGATAAAATATAATAAAGAGAAACCAAGAAGGCGTAGCTGGTTCAAAAACAAGATAAATACATTTGTATATTTGTGGACTACAGACGGGACAGAAGCGCAAAATGCCATCCTAGGCGGGACTGACAACTTAAGACTGGTGGATTCTGGGCTCAAATATGTCAGCAATAGGTAGGGGTGTGTCTCCTTCAGGGTAAAAGGGAAATGGGGTCACAAGCCAGGCTAACTGCTTGAAGTCAGGGACTAGAGTGGCCTCTCTCAACCTCTTTACTGCGGAAGAGGCACAAAAGTAAAAACAGGTCGGGTCAATCTCTGGAGCAAGTGCACTTCCATAGATGTGAGTCCAAGAAGGCCAGTAGAAGCTGCCACCAACTCAACTAAACTCTGCCCCTGTGATGGTGCCACAGTATTCCCAACATCACCCTAACACTAATGCAGGGTCCTAGGCTGCGTAACAAAGTACCACAAACTGGGTGGCTTAAAACAATAGAAATTGATGCTTTCACAATTCTGGAGGTGAGACACGTGCTCCCTCTGAAGGCTCTGGGGAAGAATCCTTGCCTCATCCAGCTTCCAGTGGCCCCAGATGTCCCGTGGCTTATGGCAGCATAACTCCAATCTCTGCCTCAGTCTTCACATAACTGTCTTCTCTTGTGAGTGTGTCTCTGTGTCCAAATGTCCCTCTCCTTTCTCTAAGAAAACATCAGCCCCTCGATGAGGGCCCACCCTCATCCAAGATGACCTCATCTTAACTTGGTTACATCTGCAAAGACCTTATTTCCAAATAAGATCGCAATTACAGGTAATGGGGTTAGGATTCCAACATATCTTCTTAGGGGACACAGTTTTACCCACAAAACACCCTGAGGCAGGAATCCATACAACTGCCTTTATCAGACCTGGCTATGGCTTGGGGACTCAAAGAAATGAATGAAGGAAACTGCAAAACCAGGAGAGAAAAATAAACAAAACTAAGATCCCTCCTACTCAAAAAGAGCATAGAAATAAAATTTTCAAAGTGCACGGGAAAATATAATGCCCCAAACGATAGCCAATAAATAAATAACTTGAACACAAATGTACTCTAATATGAAAATGATTTTATAGAAATATCGAAGACTTATTTAAGTACATTAAAGAAGAAGATGGAAGCCAACATGTCCATTAAAAAGTTCAAGGACTTAATAAGCAGCCAAAAATCAAAGAAGAGTAAGAAGCTATGAAAAAGGACCAATTAAGCCTAAAAAATAAAAATTGCGGTCATTGAAATAAAAATGCCATGACAGGATAAATCTCGGACTGTTCCTAGTTGAAGAGAGAATTCATTCATTAGAAGATAGTCTTGAGGAAGTCACCCAGAATATGACACAGAAAGACAAAATGATATTTTTTAATCAGGACAGCTCAGAGATTTGGATAAGAGAACGAGAGTCTCCAGTATTTAACTAATAGCAGTCCATGGAATAGAAAATGGGGGCACTGGCAAAGAAGCAATATCTGAAATGATATTTGCTGAGCATTTCAAAGTGAAACAAAGTGAGTTCTCAGAGCAGTAATGCCTTCTGATACATAAAAATAAATCCATACTGACAGGACATTAAGGATAGGAAATCATCTCAGAAGGGCCAGAGAGAAGACACAGATTACACACAAATGTGCAAGCGCTAGCTCTCAAGAGGACTTCCAGGCAGCAGCCATAGATGGCAAAGGACACAGCAGTAGTACCCACAAAGTGCTGAGGGAAAATAAGCATTAATCTTGGTACGCGGGCCTCTCACTGCTGTGGCCTCTCCCGTTGCGGAGCACAAGCTCCGGACGCGCAGGCTCAGCGGCCATGGCTCACGGGCGCAGCAGCTCCGCGGCACGTGGGATCTTCCCGGACCGGGGCACGAACCCGTGTTCCCTGCATCGGCAGGCGGACTCTCAACCACTGCGCCACCAGGGAAGCCCGAGCATTAATCTTGATAGGAGTGTAATGGTGGAAGGTTGAAAAGTGCTTGGCTTCTGGATATATTTTGAAGGTACAGATAAGGAACTTGTTAACCGTTACCTGTGAGCTGAGAGAAAGAGACCTAATTCTACACTTGATTTTTCCACGAACCTCCTCCGCTCTCCAGGACATGACGAGGGCTCCTAGACATCTTCCTAATCTAGGCAGGGGCAGCCCCTTCTACGGACCTCTTGGAGGAGAGAGCCTAAGGGACAGACTCAGAGGGAAAAAAGCCTTAAGAGGTGCAAACTTTGACTTGAGTAACACCATCTGCTAAATGTAAAGACAAGCATTAGAAGCTGTTTCTATCTCTTTGATTGCTTTTATTTAAACCCACAGAGGTTCCAAAGGAGAACTGCTATCTGAAGCGCCCTGCATAATCTCCTTTTCTCCCCTTTCTCCACTCCCTGCATGATAATCAAATATTTGCCAAGAGGAAGGAGAGAATTTTGCAACAAAATACAATATACTCTTTGAAAGCTGTATCCCTCCCCACGATCCTCTGAAGGATGCCACTGCACACATCCGCTTTATCAAGTCTTTTCGCAGGCAGTAATTACTCTAGCGTTAGAGATTTAAAAAACAAAACAAAACAAAACTGACTACGTCCCTATCTGTTTGGGTCCTCAGAGTTTCTTTTTCCTCAGTAAACACCCTGGTTAACTGAGGAAGGGAATCTTTTACCCCAAACCCTAACCAGACCTCAGTAGTTTGAACTAAAGTTATATTCTAAAGAAGAAGAAAAAAGTCGCACTATCATGTTGTATCTTTTTCATTTGAAAGCATGTTCTAAAATGGATCAGCTAGCCAAACAGTTTAATATTTCAGGGGGAAAAAAAAAAAAAGACAAAGAGCCATTCTAGATAAGGGGGAGGGGAGTTTACTTACTATAGGTTGCTGGCAGACTGCCAGGCTGTACACGTTTTTACATTTTTAAACAGTACTCACCCAATGCTCTCCTTAATCCCATTAAATGAAAACTTTCTCTAATTTTAAAATTAAATTTCCTGTATTCCCTGATAGGCTTCCAAGTTCTTCTCTCTCCCTCCTCCTCCCTGAGTCCCAGGGTATTTCTACAAGAAGGGGGGTATTAGACTCCTGGACAGATTCTATTCTGCATAATTGCCCTTGGCCTTGCTTTACCCCCCTGGGGTTTTCCATTGGGCATAGATTGTTCCCTTACTTCCTATCCTGAAGTAGTGGCAGTATTGCCCTAAAACTCATGGCTTGCAGCTGTGAGGCTGTGACCATTCCACCTGCCACGGTGGGGCATGCTTCAGTCAGGTACTCTTCAATAATGCAAGCATTGTACTCCAAAATTCTTTAATCACTCACCCCAAACATAAGTAGATTTTGAGCATACAACTTCAACATGCATATATTTATTTATAAACTATTCCCTCGCACTACTATACACATAAATTACATAATTTTATAAAATATAATGAAAAACAGAAATTAAATAAATATTGCTCTACTACGTTATATTTTAATAATAGAACAAAATGATTAAATTATTATTAATAATATTTTAGTGCAAACAAAGGGACTGAGTATCTGGCATTACTTGAAAATTTTGGTGATACTGCAATTCGATTATGTGTTTTTCAGTTCTGGGTATTTGGCATCCAGATATATAAAGCTAATTTATTGCCAGAAAGATGCCTTCCACAGATACATATCAGTGGAAGAAAGGCATCATAGGCTATACTTATATAGCCATGCTTATTAATTATAGTATTAATTATGCAAAGGTTTCGATTAAAATTCAGCTGGTAAGTTTCCATCTTCCCTTATGCCACTCATTTTTGCTTGCAAACTAATTGGAAGATGCTACATTTTTATGTTTCACAAATGGGTTAAAAATCCACTGAAACTCTAGAGTTTCAAGCAGGTTAGAAAATTCTCTTTTTAACGTTATTTAACATGCAGATATAAAAGTTTTTGTAGACAAAACATGTAATCATTTTTGGAGACAAAGACACACCACACACAATCTAGTTTCTACACTTGCCTCTTTAAGAATATAAAAAAAGAATGTCTATATGTGTATAACTGAGTCAGTTTGCCGTACAGCAGAGACTGGCACAACATTATAAATCAACTATACTTCAATAAATAAATAAATAAACGTGCATCTTTAAAACTCTCCATGGCAAGAATTTCTTTTGAAAATAGGTTATTTATTTTCAAAATATCACAGTTATCCGAAGGGACAGATTAAAGATATTGATATTTTCAAAAATACCTCTCAGGTAGCATTTTAGTGAGGGCCACTTGAAATAAATTTGAAATCCTTGTGATTTTGCAAAAATCAAACAAAGAAAAACATTAGCAACTTATCTTTACATTTGATAACAAAAAATTTGTAATAAGATTATTGTTGAAACTCTGTATAGTACAAGATATGGACATTCACCATCTCAATAAAAAATGTTAAATTTCTAGTGTTGTGTTAATCAAGGTTTTCCAGAGAAACAGAACCTATAAAATATATTTAGAGAGAGAGAGAGAGAAAGAGATTTATTTTAAGAAAATGGCTCACACAATTGTGGAGGCTGGAAAGCCCAGAGAGCAAGCAGCAGGCTGGATATTCAGGTAAGGGTTGATGTTACAATCTTGAGTCTAAATTCTAGGCCTGAAATTCATGCAGGATTGTAGGTTGGAGTCTTCAGGCAGAATTCCTTCTTCTTTAGAAAACCTTAGTCGTTCTTAAGGCCTTCTACTGATTGGATGAGGCCCACCCACATTATGGAGGGCAATCTGCTTTACTCAAAGTCTATTGATTTAAATATTAATCACAACTAAAAAATGACCTTCACAGCAACATCTACACAGGTGTTTGACCAAGCAACTGGGCACCATAGCCTAGCCCAATTGATACATAAAATTAATCATTACATGTGTAGAAGTCTTTTTATTTTATATAAATACATATGTGTATACATATAATTTTATAAAATTAAACAATTTGATGCAACACCTAGCATTAATATGCATTCTGTGGCCATATATGGGAAGCAAATAAAGGTCACCATTGTTGAGTGTCTGCATTGAGGGGTTTCCACCCTCACTTGGGGTGACTGCCATTTGTGACCCATGAAGTGAGACTCTATGACCTAAGTGTGCAGTGCCAACCCATGTATTAAATGTAATTAAAACTTGCTTTCCATCTTAATTTTTTAGATAAAAAAATAAAACAAAAATTGAACTGTTTTCTTACTACATGTCCATCTGGAATTCTTTGGTCTGAAGCTTTAGGAACTGATGAGGAAGAAGGTCTCAGATCAATGATTTTTAGAACACTAAAAGATCACCTAAAAATTGTGTTAATAAGCCATATTTCTAGGTGAGAGCCACTGAAACCTTTACTCAGTAGAAGGGGGCAAAATCCAGGGATCTGTGTTTTAAACCATCACCCGAGGGATTCTGATCTAAGTGTTCGTTCCAGGCATCACCACTGGCCTGTACTGTCACATACCAAACACTCAGCTACAAGCACTGGTTGACTGTCCACTGAGGACCAGGCACTCTGCCCAAGAATATGATGAATTCCTTACCCCCCAAAGGCACAGATTGAGACTAGTCTCAAAGAACTAATTTTGTTGGATTCTTATCTTTTGAAAAGTATTGATACAAGCCATTATTATCAAAGCCAGTGAATAGCTTCTGTCTGTAAGTCTATAAGGTGGCAATTGTTTAGTAAAAATATTTCTCACTTCTGCACCCTGCAGCAGGGGGTCAGAGAAAGTGCCCTGACTGAGGACAGAAAACCCAGCTTCCGGTTACAGTTCTGCCACCAACTAGCAATGTGACCTTGAACAAGTTATTAAATCTTTCTATATCTCGGCTTCTCTAAATATAAAGTGAGTGGGTTGGATTACATTATTTGTATTAGTCAGACATTCTATGACTCTGCCTGTACCTGGGAAATCAGTGTAGGTCTTTCTTCCTAAAAAAAGCAAGGTACATATTCAAATAATTAAAAAAAAGATAGATGTCTTCAGTACTTTTCATTCGCTCAATTAAATTTCATCCAATTGATATAACTGAACAGGCCAGTGTTGCAGCTCTGTCCTATTTCAATAGTGGTCCCATTCTCCAGAGATCAACCATATCTCAACTAAGTCAAAGAAGGATAAAGTGGAAAAGTGAAAACAACCCAAGACCAACCTAATTTGCCAGCCTAAGGCATATGTTTGCTCTGAGTCTGTCCCATGCTAAAATAAATGAACTTTATCAATTGCATGGGGGGAGAAAAATCACCCAAACTAGTTGTTTAACATCCTAGAAATAAAGCAAACCGCTCATACATTAAATTTATTTTTAATAAAAATAATTTTTCACTAATGGACTCATTTTACCATTATGCACATGCATTTTAATCTTTCTGCTGTTATCTGTATAATAATATAAAACTCTCCATTTAGATAAGGATTCATCAGGCAGTCTCTGTGTTCACAAGCTGTAGCCCAGAGCGAAATTGTAAAGTAAGTGATTTGTCTCCAACGGCACTCCAGTTTTCATCACTTCCAACAATAACTATTATTATTGAAATAAATATAACATGTCTGATTAGTTCTTTAGATTATATGAGGCAGTTTCATATACATCATTTCATGAGGTCCTCAACCACCCTGAGAGTTATGCAAAGGAGATATTATCTCCATTTTACAAATAAGAAAACTAAGTTACAGAGAAGTGAAGCGACTTACTAAAGTTGTATAGTAAAAAGCAGCAATTTGCAACCTGCACACAGGTCCCCTGACTCCAAGATTTAAGGGGGTCCCATGATAATGGCGCCCTGGTCGACTAGTGCACCTACCTGTCACCTGCAGCTTTTATCCAGGTGTGAGACCTTGTCTCCACATCTACACTCACCTCTCCTTAGTCCCATTCCTTAGGGGCCTTCTTTCTGAGGCCATATAACTAAGTGAATTCTTACTAAAATGTTAATGGATGCCACTGAGTTTGTATTTTCCACCTCCTTCTAGATAATACAGAAATAATCTAAGAGATGTCTAAAGGCAGTGCCTTAAATCAAAGAGTGTATTCTAATGGTGGGGAACAACCAGGCCAGTTAGGAGGTGGAAAGTGAGCATATTTTGGATCAAGAGAGCTCTTGCTACTGTTTGAGTATAGTCACAAAGGCGCATGGCATGCCCGAATGCTCTCTCATGAAGGCGGACCTACAAGGCAAAGAACAGTACAGATAACACCACTCAAATCCCACCTCAATGTAAGTCAACAATTATCGAGTGCCAACTACTTATATGGCAATGACCCACGTAATACTGAAAGTCAGGTAGCTAAAGAGTAAGACCCTTAATCAGCTATAGCCAGAGAGCCCAAAAAGAGAGACAAAAAATGACAGGCCTTTCCCTTGAGGCCCCTGGAAAAGAAATAATTAGTGGTAGCATTCAGCAGAGAACACCAGAGGAAAGGAACTTCCTTTGAACAGAATTGATTTGATAAAGCTCCACTACTTAAAATACCAACTTTAAGCAATGGCAGACCAAAAGACTGAGAATTAACTTCCCATAGCAATAAAGATCCCAATACGAAAAGAGCCTGATCCAAATATCACAAGACATGCAGAAGAGGGTCTGTAGAACTTGGACCCCAAAGAAAAGAAATCGAGACTTGGAACAGGGACAGACCCAACTGTCTGTCTTTCACCAGATTCACAGTGAGAAGGGGTTGGAAATTTATATCAAGCTTTCACTATGATTGTTGTACCTGATGATGCCTAAGTTAATAGACAGTAAACTGTATATATTTTCTATTACATGGTATAGAATTCAATCTATCTCAATTTTCTCTTTAGATGCCTTTATAAGGCATCCCTGTATTAAAGAAGCCTTTTAAGCAACTGATAGGTTTAAGTTATTGACATGTCCCTGGACTGGGTGGATATTATCTGGCTATTATAGCTCAGAATTGAAGACCTAAAAAGATTTGAACAGACACCTCACAAAAGAGAACATCAAAATAGCCAAAACACATATAAAAAGATGCTCAACTTCATCAGTCATCAGAGGAAAAAAAAACTTTAAAACCACAATGAGACACAACAACACACTCCCCAGAATGGCTAAAATGTAAAAGACTGACTATGCCAAGTGCCGACAAGAATGTGGAGCAACTGGAACTTTCTTACCTTGCTGATGGGAGTGAGAATCAATACATCCACTTGGGAGAAAGTCTTGTAGAACCTACTAAAACTAAACATACATAAGTCCCTTGACCCAGCAACTCTCCTGGATATAACCCTTACAGAAATGAATGCTTTTGACCACCAAAGCACATACATGTGCAAGGATGTTCATAGCATCTTTATTTGTAAGAGCCAAAGCTTAGAAGCAATCCAAACATTCATTAAAAAGTAAAAAATGTAAATAAATTGCAGTATATTCATACAACGGAACACTACTCAGCAATAAAAAGTAACAAACCCTACTGATAAATGGAGCAACATGGATAAATCTCACAGATATAATGTTGAGTGGAAAATGTCAGAGTGTATACTATATAATTCGATTATATGAAGTTCAAAAATAGGCAAAACTAATCGATAATGATGGAAGTCAGGATAGTAGATGCCTGAGGGTGGAGAAGGAGGTTACTGACTGACTGGGAGGGGTCCAAGGAAGACTTTTAAAATTCTGATCATGTTCTGTACTCCTTCATCTAGATGGTGGATGAGAGGGTGGGTATATATGCATACATAAGTAAAAATCAGTCAAGCTATACATTTAAGATTTGTGCACTTTCAGCATGTAAGATGGACAAAACCAGATGAGAACACCATTAATAAATGTGCCCCTGACCGGGTTTTCCTAGTCCAGGTAGGTCTCATGCCCCTGTCCTCAAAATGCCTACAATCTAATCATAGGTGGGGGAAGGGATGAGTTCACTGTTGCACTACATTGGATTGCAATACATAAAAGGAAGGCTGCAAAAGAGAGTAATGGCACAGGAAAGACTTCAGAGGGTGGAACATTGCAGCTGGGCCCTGAATGATGAGTAGAATTTAACCAGCAGGGATGGCAAGGTTGGGGGGGCGGTGCATTCCAAGCAGTGAGCGTGCAGCATAAGCAAAGATGTGGAGATGAAAATATAAATGGCTTCTTCTGAGGGGAAAAAATGTAATTCGTTGTGACAGAAGCATAGACTGTAAGGGCAATGAGAGGGGTGTAGGAAGGAGAAATGTGGATTAGGGATGGACATGATGGGTCTTGAATGCTACGGTTAGATATTTTGGACTTGGAGCATGAAGCTAAGAGTTGGTGTCTGGAGAGACTATGGAATGAAGACAAGGAATACAGGGGGACCAGTACAGGAAAGGACGTACCTAGTTCAGTTCCAAACCAGCTTTTTCAAACCAAAAAAGTCACCCATTTCTAAGACCCAGAAGTCTGTCCTGAAGCATGCACAATTTTCCGACCCACCCCAAACCTCCAGAGCATGCTAAGACTCTCCCTAAGCCAGTTTTCTGGAAGCAACAAGTCTGGCTCTGAAAGTGATATCTTTGACTCCAATACATGCCCAAGATTCTGGACCCAGTGAAATGAACTATCAAATACAAAATTAGCCTCATGGGGTTAACATCAGACCTGGTTGAAGCCCCAGTTCTCAGCGCTCTCATTAACTATGTCTATGCAGAGAAAAATAAACAAAGATGCTTTTAGGAATTCAGCCCAAATGCTGCTCTGAAGCCAGGAGTTGTTTACATTGAGAAGAAAAGACTGCTTCTACAGCACACTGGAGCAATTTCTCTTGTTCAAAGTATACCGTATTCAGAGTTGCAGCACGTAGTAATTAGCATGCTCTTTTAATACGTGCTTTATTAAAAAAAATTTCAGCAGTAGCAATTTTCTAACATTGGCCAATAAGTCTTTATTCATAGGGAAAAAATACAGATTTCCAGCTTTAATAAAACTCTGAGAATTATTTACTGATATTTTTGGTAACTAAATTATAATCATAATTTGTTATCATATAGTTCCTTTCATAGCAACATAGTTAAAACCTATTAAAACTGTGGCAGAAGTTAAGCTCATTTATGAACCAGAGATACTTTTCTGTGAAATACGTCATGAAAACCATTAACTAAAAAAATACGTAACATGAAGCTAAGGCTCCAAGAGTTTAAAAGTGACCCACGACCACACAGCTGGTAAGAAAAGAAGCTGGGATCTGGACCCCAGGTTCCTCAACGCAGACTGACTCTCATTCTGTCCTGGCCCCCCTCCAAAGGCAGCACACAGAGGTTATCAGCGGTATGGTCAGTGGGCCTAGAACTAATGTTAGCTAACGATGCCTGAGGCAACATGACAAGCTACAGAGGTCATCTTCCATCTCCTTGCTCCTCGGGGCTCCCTTTCTTCTTGCTTCCAGGTTCTATTCTGAAAGTTCCTCCAGGTTCTGTTCGGGCACTATCTAAAGCCACATTAAAGATCTCTCTTTGGGACTTCCCTGGTGGCGCAGTGGTTAAGAATCCACCTGCCCATGCGGGATGGGTTCGAGCCCTGGTCCAGGAAGATCCCACGTGCCGCGGAGCAACTAAGCCCGTGCGCCACAACTACTGAGCCCACATGCCACAACTACTGAAGCCCGCGTGCCTAGAGCCCACGTGCTCCACAACAAGAGAAGCCACGGCAATGAGAAGCCCATGCACTGCAACAAAGAGTAGCCCCTGCTTGCTGCGACTAGAGAAAGCCCGTGTGCAGGAACGAAGACCCAATGCAGCCAAAAATAATAAATAAATAAATAAATAATTTATATTTTAAAAAAAAGATCTCCCTTTAATGGAGATCCCATTAAAGCCAGCTCTCGAGGGGGGAATCTCTGGTGTACATACAGTGAGTGCAACATGGAGCCGGGGACACATAACGGGGCCATCATAGGGTAGAGGTTCAATTGGTCTTCCTCGCCCTTGCTTAAAGTCTGTACCTTCTTCTCCAATGTAGTGACTCTCCTATGAATAACTCCACTATAGTACAAATCACCCTACCACGGTTTAGTTGACCATCTTCCCCAACAGAATCCACCTGCCAATGCGGGATTGGTTCGAGCCCTGGTCCAGGAAGATCCCACATGCTTTTAAACTGTTCCAAAAACAGTTTAAAAGAGGGGAAAAAAGTCTAGCTTACTGCATTTCCCCTTTCCAGCCTCTCCTTTCTTCTCAATTATCACCCTCCTGTCGGAAATACAAGTGCAGCTGTCCACAATACATGAGCTTACATGCCGTGGGATCCTAACAATATATTCTCTTTAGAAAGCATGTTGCACAAAGAAAAACACACAGCTTAATGCCCCAGAACTTCTAAATCAGCAAAGAGAACGAGAGAGGGGGCGAGAGAGGGAGCTGAACAGGGAGCAAGAGAGCAGGAAGAAGAGTGCGGGTCAGAGAACATCAGCTCTGCTCAGGTGACCCTGTCTTCATCCTGAGGCCCAAACACACAGGACTTCATATCCCACCAAATAACTCACTCACACTAGGGGTATTAGCAAATAATGTGAACTTTACTGCAGAATCCATGGGGGACAGGGAGACAGGTGGGAAGGGGTGGATGGGAGAGTTTACATCATGTACCCCAAGCCCACACTTCAGGCATTCGACATGCCTCCTCGCCCAAGCCTCTCTGCCATGCCATACTATATATTTTTATAAATGTGTATATACCTCTTTTTTTCTTTTCTGATCCCAGGACCCCTACCACCACCGCAGTCCTAGAATCTTTCCTCCTTTCCAGAGCAATATGGCTTTACCCAAACCTTTCCAAACATGTACACCCCCCTGCACAAACACTTAGCAAAGGGCCCTCCAGTACCAAGATTCGCTCTCTCTAGGATCATAGGAGATTAAAAATAGCATTTTTCTCCTGTAACTGATAGACAGACAATAGCTTAGGTAATTAGGGAAAAGGGACAGACACTGGCATTTTCAAGCGCTTATGCTTGAATATGCTGGGGTTGTTACATCTGCCTTGCCCAGTGGCAGTACTTAAGGTTCTTACACTTGGTGAAATGTATACAACAGAGGACAGATATACCATCCCCGTTTCCATTGCCCAAGTGGAATTTCCATCTCCACCCCTCTGAGATGTGGAATATGTCTACAATGAGAAAGTAAGTAGCCCTAATTTAAAGAAGGGTGTTGACATGACAGAGAGATTAGGAATGCACCGTGAGGTCCAGCCAGCTCTGGCCATCTTTTGAGGCTTCAAGATAATTCGGGATATTAGATGTGAAATGTTCAGTAAAAGAAATGAAAATGGCTGGGGAGCTGGACAGGAAGGAGATGTCATATCAAAATCTATCCTTTTCCAATGGCAAACAAGGTTTTTTTTTGTTGTTGGCTCCAAATGACAACTAATTCCTTCCACTTAAAGAAATTCTATAATTTGCCCGCGACCATCCTCCACATCGACATTTGGCGTAGCCGGGGAAACACGGAGAAGAAAACACTGCAGTGTTGGCAGGCGGGGCAGCAGCTGAGACTCCAGGGCCACAGACAGAATGACCTAATTTGCAGAAGGCTTTGGTGGACAGGAATAAAGACTGGTTCTCTGAAAGCTGGGAAGGGACATTTAGCCTTGGAGAGTAAAGATTATTTTATCAGGAAATAAATCAGAGGCCTGTACAATGACCACTTTTTTCCAGTCACATCTTGGTGATGAGGGTGTGTATTCAGACCACAGGAATCTCAAAACCAGCCGCCCTCCCCATTAGCTCTCTGGGACACCAGGCACATGGCTGGGGAAAGCCCCAGACAACAGCATTCTTGAGTTTTCACTTCATGCCTTTCTGAGCATGTGTGGTTTCTTTCATTTGTGTTTGTATGTGGCATTTGTTTGTTGGTTGGTTGGCTGGTTGGTTTGGACAGTCTCATTTGGAGGCTGGTGGCTGCTGTCCTTCCCTCTGCCAAGGAACCGCGTGTCTGCCATGCCCTGCTTCAGCCCCTCTGGCCAGCCGCCAGGTCTGAGGTGATGGCTGGCGCTTCTGCTGGCCCAGCTCACAAAATACCAAATTCCAGTGGGCACCAGGGAAGCAAGGAGAGGGGCACTTAGAGGCAGGGGTGAGACAGGAGTCTACCAACCTGTCAAGCAGTCCCCAGGGAAGAGGCAAGTGTCTGTCACAGAGACGTCCATTGAGAGTAAAAAGACTTAGGCTAGTGAAAATATCAGAGACAGGGAACGCCTTACTCTCGTCGCCAGTCAATACGTCCTTTTGAATAAAAGTAACCCGCGCTCTTATGGAGGGGAGGGGGAAGTGGAGCTTGGGGTCCTAGTGGACATTTGTAAAAAGACAAAGAGGAGAGACAGAATTGCCAAGGCAGTTGGACATCTTCCCTCCTGTGGCCCAGAGGTGTGTCCCACTTCAAAACCTGAAATAAACTCGAACACCCCACCTTCAGAGAAAACGGAGTTATTTTTTAAAAATAACGCAGGCTTTCACTTTGAAGCTATTTCAAAAGTCTAAGATATAATTTAGTTTTGAGGGGGGAAAGCTACCAGAAAAGGAAAAGAAGTAGAAACACAAGTTGTAACAACAACAACAACAAAACAAAAATAAAGTCCTAGAATTAAATTTTGCAACCAAAACATAGGCCTTTGGGTTTCTCATCAATCACAGCTCTGTGTTGCTGTTTTGGTGAATAGATTTCTGAATTTTATTTTGAATGGTATAATTTTCAGATTAAGATTTTAAAAGAAGTACAGGCTCAAAGGGGGAAAGAAAAAAAAGGAAACTACTCCACACAACTACTTCAGACAAGTGAGGGCGTAGACACAGATGCGCCTAAAAGAATGTTTCTTCAAATTTTCCACTATCCCCTCTGCTCTTTGCACCCTCTGCAGTCTGTAAATTCTCTCTGCTCAGAGAGCTGGGCCTGTCTGCATATTATCAGAGATAACATCAGGTCAGAGCTTCAATTACCAAATCCCTGTTTTCAGAGACTTAACACAGGTATAAAATGTGTTTGGGGCTCAAACATGGCAGATAACATCTCAAGCCAGCAGTTAATTCTCTAAAATGTTTTTCAAGGGCAAACATCTTCTAACTGCTTATTTTCTGATCCCATAGTGCAAATAAACACAAGGTCATACATTAAAATTATCCATAGCATGTCCCAGAGCCAGCAGGCCCTGACTAATTGGATCCTGAGAAAGCCGTATGTAGAACAATGCTACTTTTCAAATGGGGCATTCTTTGTAGGGAAACATTCAACATGGAGACGAGAGTGGTAGGGGAAGGGGAAAGCTGTTATTATGAAAATTTTCTTGCAGTGTGTTTCTGGAATATCAAGAAGAAACCTGAAAGGAAAAGGAAAAAATAACTTCTTCATTTATCCTCCTCTAAAAGCTCTATAAAGTGTTTGTATTCATGTCTAGAGCTGACTGATTTTTTTCCTTTTTTTTTCTTCCAGCTTTATTGAGATATAATCAGCATTTAATATCTTTGCATGGTGACACATTATAACTAGAATTATGGTGATCATTTTGAAATGTATAGAAATATCGAATCACTATGTTGTGCAACTGGAACTAACATAGTGTTGTAGATCAATTATACTTCAAAAACAAACAAACAAACTTATAGAAAAACAGATCAGATTTGTGGCTACGGGGGTCAGAGGGTGGAGGGACGGGGGAATTGGATGGTGGTCAAAAATTACAAACTTCCATTTATAAGATAAATGAGTACTGGGGATGTAATATACAACATGATCCAGATAACTAACACTGCTGTATGTTATATGTGGAAGTTGTTAATAGTGCTGTCTGATTTTTAAAAGCACAGAATATGATATTATGATCATGTACCACCTTTATGTTGGGCATTCGTCCTGGAGGGTTGGGTGACTAAAAGACAGAAGGCATGGCCACTGGCGTCATGGTATCAGGTTAAGGATATGGAACAAATAAAAAGACAAGGGAAAGTATGTGGTGGTATCAGCCACATACTAAATATACTGGCAGTAAGTGGAGGGGGTAGAAAGACTAGAAATGGCCTCGTAGGCCAGATTTGCTAAATGGGGTTATTAGCGTGAATTTTAGAGCCAGGCCACCTGGGTTAAACCTGACCCTGCCTTGGGCAAGTTACTTAATCTCTGTGTCTCAGTTTCCTCATCTGTAAAATAAGGTTAAATATAATACTGGCCCTGTTGGAGCAGCGCCTGGCACACAGAAGCACTAAAGGTATAAACTGGTCTATTATTATAAGAGAGAGGTTTACGTTGGAGAAAACTGAAATGAAGGGAAGGGAGGTGACTGAACTGCTCTGCTCCTTTATTTTTTCTTCTTGAGTCTTCAGTGTTCCATAATCTGTTGCCCAAGATTCCTAGAAGATTATGGACAGAGTTCCCGCACCCCATTTGCAGATCCTATCAGTTGCCTGAGGAGAGGACAGCTGGATTCAAGGCTTCTTCTCCTCCACTTGCGTTGCCCTCCCTGATTCAGACCTGCAAGGGAGGGGTGACGTAGCTCACCAAACACCCTAGTTCCGCTGTTCCCCTGTTTCCAAGCGTGACACGCACCAGTCCAGATTCTTTCAGACGCAAGTAGCAAAACTCAAACTCAAACCAGCTTTTGAGGAAGAATGGATTTGTAGGAACGGTGCCGAGGAACCCCCATATGGGAAGTTTGGGAAAGTGGGGACAGGATCTGCTCTGGGGGCTTCGGGCCTCAGTCGGTCAGGATTTTCTTCACTTCCGGTTTGCTTCTCTGTGCCATTGGCTTTGTTCCTTCCGTCTGGCTTTCTGAGGAGGCAGGAACCAGGGCCACCAGCAAGCAGCTCCTGGCTCACTTCTTCCTATTTTGTCATGAGAGAGAAAAGGGGCCTTATTTTCTTAGTTTCAAGCTGCAAAATCCCAGAGGATGACTCTGCTTGGTCTTGGACCACATGTCCAACCTTCTGCTACTCCCTGTGGAAGTGAGGATGAGATACTGTGTTTGGGCCAGCCGTCTTCCCTAGAACAACTTCTGTGGCCAGGTACGTGGAGTCCAATAAGAACATGCCAGCTCTCATCACATTCAGACATGTTAGGGTTGGGGGTGGTAGAAGCTGTTCCCCAAAACAATGACGTGCTGTTACGTAAGGACAAATTGGTGCTGAGAGGACGGGTATCTTCAACATTACAGGATGACATTGTGGAGGTGGTACTTTTACAGATCAGATTTGGCAGAACTGAGTAAAATATGTCGTTACCTGCTTTCACAGATTCTTCATCCCTCATCCTTCATGATAAATCAATCCCTTCTTATACACACTACTGTATTTAAAATAGATAACCAACAAGGACGCACTGTAGAGCACAGGGAACTCTACTCAATATTCTATAATAACCTAAGTGTGAAAAGAATTTGAAAAAGAATAGATACATGTATATGTATAACTGAATCACTTAGCTGTACACCTGAAACTAACACAACACTGTAAATCAACTATACTCCAATATAAAATACAAACTTTTGAAAAATAAAATAAAATCAATCAATCCCTTCTTTTTATTTCATAAAGGCAAAATGCACCTGTGTAGGGACACCGCATCACACAATTCTAAAGGTCTCCATTCACTTTATCTTCTGGAAGGTAGAACATAGAGTCAGTCCCTTGGAGATCTCTCAGTGCCTTGTACATGGTGGCTTCTCAATAAAGGCTTGCTGCCTGCACTTAGGAGTGAATGACTACAATGTAATTTTCTTTCGCAAATGCAACAGTGAAATTGTAAAACAAATCAATCGTATACCTAGGTTAAAATACAAGTGCTGGGGCTTCCCTGGTGGCACAGTGGTTGAGAGTTCGCCTGCCGATGCAGGGGACACGGGTTCGTGTCCCGGTCCGGGAAGATCCCACATGCCACGGACCGGCTGGGCCCGTGAGCCATGGCCGCTGAGCCTGCGCGTCCGGAGCCTGTGCTCCGCAACGGGAGAGGCCACAACAGTGAGAGGCCCGCATACCGCAAAAAAATAAAAATAAAAAAAAAATACAAGTGCTTTTGCTCTTGCTGAAGGCAAGCTATTTTATCAATGTAAACCCCAATTACACCATTTTTAAGATACAAAAATAATAATACCTCTCTCAGAGGACTGTCATAAGAGTTAACCAACATAACAAACATGACAGTGAATACATATTACTCAGGACGCTGTTTTCCTATTAACTTTGTTCTTTTTGTTTTTTACTTCACGACTGCCTCAACCCCCTTGAGGAAAAAAAAGGTAGCATCTTAGTACTGAAAGAGGAATTTAAAATAATTTAGTTCAATGTTCTCATGTGCAAATCACTGACTCCTCATAGGCTGCAGAATGTATTTTCAGGGGCCTTTGAGAGCTATGCAAAGATTTTTACTTTTATTTGCTTCCCTTTCAAGAATTATGTTAAAAATTAATATAAGCATATTCTGGGTAAATTCAATGACCATCTTAAAAGCAAGTACTGCTACCAAGCTCCTACTAACACTTAGGATTTTTTTGATGATAAATAACTGTCTAAAGAGGCTAAACAAATTTTTATTCAAATCTTATTTATAGATTGACAGATGAATAGATAGATAGATAGACAGACAGACATAGATTTGGACATATTATATATCATTTGAGTGCCTACTTTGTGGCAAGCTCTCTGTTAGGGACGTGAACTCAACTCATCCTCTCCACAGCACTCCAGATAGCGTTATTACCCAGATTCAGATTTATGAGGAAACTGAGGTTTCAGCAAAGTTAAGCAATTCGTCCAGGGCTTCAAAGCCAGAGAGTGGGGAGTCAGGACAAGGCTCATTACAGCTACTGTCAGAAAACACTTCCTCCTTCATGGCACAGGCTCAGCTCTGTGCCCCTTCAAAGCTCTCCAGCTATTTCTCTTCCCCAAAGTATTTTTTTTCTCAGCCTTTCAAAATCTTATCTAACACAAAGAAGAAACTTACAGTAAAGAAAACAGAGAAAAAGAGGTGTGTGTGGGTGTGTGTGTGTGTGTTTCCCTACTGGACAGATTATTAAATGAATGAATATGGATGGATGGATGGATGGATGGATGGACAGATGGATGAGTGTATGGAAGTCTTCTCTGCCAGCCTCTACTTCTTATCATTTAGGTTGTTTTCTACTTTTCTCTCCAGGATTCCTAATCCAGTAACGAACACCTAGAATTACCTATTTGACTTAAAATTACTTACAAAAATGGAGAGACTTACATGAATTATTAACTTAGACACGAAGTACTGTTAAAAGATGCTTTAGAAGGTTGGCAATTACTACCACATCTAGAACGGAACAAAGAATTTTCAAAGAAGACTAGCATTTCCTAATATATCTTATAGTTTAGCATGATAGCAATAAATGTGTTCACACATGTTTTCTGTTTCATCCTCACATCAAAGCCTGCAAAACAGATATTATTACCCCCAGATATTCTTATTCCTTATTTTCAAACAAGGAAACTGAGACTCAGAATAAATAACCTGCCCTAGGCTGTATATCTAATATTTGACATAGGCAGGATTTAAACTGGTTCTGCCTGGCTGTAGAACCCATGCCCTTCCTCCCTCCCTCCCTCCCTCCCTTCCTTCCTTCCATTATTCCTTCCTTCCTTCCCTTCCTTCCTTCCCTTCCTTCCTTCCTTCCTCCTTCCCTTCCTTCCTTCCTTCCTTCCTTCCTTTCTTTCTTTCTTTTTCTTTCTTTCTTTCTTTTTTGTGGTAAGAATACATAACTTGAGATCTATTCTTTTAACAAATCTTTCAGTGTACAATACACTATTGTTAACCATAGGCACAGAGTTGTACAGCAGTCTCTAGAACTTACTCATCTTGTGTAACTGATGCTTTGTACCCATTGAACAGCTCCTCATTTCCCTCTCCGCTCAACTCCTGGTAACCACCAATCTACTCTTTCTTGATTATTTTAGGTATTTCATATAAGTGGGATCATGTAGTTTTTGTCCTCTGTGACCAGCTTATTTCATGTAGTAGAATGTCCTCCATGGTAATTCACGTTGTTGCATATGACAAGATTGGCTTCTTTTTTTTTTAAGGCCGACTAATATCCTATTGTATGAATTCACCACATTTTCTTTATCCCTTGATGGACATTTAGTTGTTTCCATGTCTTAGAGATTATGAATAATGCTGCAATGAACATGAGAGTACAGATATCTCTTTGAGATCCTGATTTCAGTTCTTTTAGATTTATATCCAGGAGTGGGATTGCTAGATCATATGTTTGGTTCTATTTTTAATTTTTTGGTGAACCTCCATACTGCTTTCCATAGCAGCTGCATCGTGTTACAGCCCCACCAACAGTGTACATTCTATTTTAACATCAAATTTGCCTTTTGTCTGAATCACCACTTTTGTCTATCGAATTTATATAAAGTTCAGTTCTCTCACAAAGAAAGTCAAAGATTATTCTGCATCCACAAGACCAGTAAACTGGATGATAAATCACATGACAGCACAGGCTACAGGTGAAGTTCCAACTCTCAAGGAACTTTTCTTCTGGAAAAACAGAGTGAGTCATATCAGCTTACAGAAGTTAAATTCCTGCTTTAGAGGAAGCACAATTTGAAAACTATTGGCCAAACTTCTTACTGAGGCAAAAGGGCTTTCATGTTTCAACCTCTCCCTTCCTCCCAAGCTCCATCTTTTGATATTCTTCAACCTGTACTCAGTGTTCCAACAACTGTTTTTACTTCCCCAAACACTCCATACTGATCTATGATTCTGTGCCTTTCTTTATTCTGTTAACTCTGCCTAGAACAAGCTTACCACACACCACACAACCTATATTTCTTGTCTACCTGGAAAACTTCCAGAGAACCCAAAGAGATGAGTCTGTGAAACTTTCCAGACTCTCCACTTCCCCGACTCATCGCAGGGACATGCCTTTCTCTGCACTACCTCTAAGTCTTGAACATCTTGTGTAGAGCTAATTATGATGTTCTGTAATAATTTTTTACACACTTGTCCACTATGCTGGACTGTGGGTACTTTGAGGACGATACAGGATTTTATTTTTACTGATATTCCCCTGTAGTGTAAGGGCCTGACATTAAGCTTTATGATCGCCAAGTCTTCCAGTTCAAAGACATCCATCTCAAAGAAACACACTGCCAGTCATATGACACATGTACTAGCAAACCAACTGGACAAAGAACTAGGCCATCCCCACCATGAAGTTCCCTTTTTAAAAGCCCTTGGTAACCTAGATAACTGACCGCTGGAATGATCCCACTTCTCCCTTCCCACTCCCCAATTCTCACTCTTATGTTTTAAATTCGCCAATGAAGAGTGAATCTGCTAAACCCTAGACACCCCACCCTCAGACATTAATAAAGGCAGGGCCCCAGATCTGCACGCTCCCTTTGGACTCACACCCTCACTATGTGACTCTTGGGCGTGCCGTGTACCCTCCAGGACCTGTGAGTAATAAATTTTGTTCTTTGAAGTTCCCTGCTGGTTGTTGCTGAAATGCATCCCACAATCATAATAAGAATCACAAGGGCTGGTCCAGCCACAACATTGGTCCCAGTGCGGGGAATATCCACAGGCGCTCAACACAAGTGGTACAGACCCTGGTGAGGGCCTCGGGCATTCCTAGCTGATAGCATCACTGTGAATAGGCTGGGACTGACACAACATGCCCCACAGTGAAGACCACTAATGATGTTTAATACATGACATTAGATTAAATCAGACTGAATTGACTGAAAAACAACTAAGAAGGTACAAAACTGAGATTTTCACGACTTCAGTTCCTTCTCATTTCTTTTGTTTTAGTGTTTGTCTCCTATGCACACCTATTTATATTCTGGAGAGCTTACCTCTGAGTAAGTTGTGCTTACAGGTGGTCCTTCCTTCTCTGTTCTCTTCCTTCATCCAACAAGCATTGATTCCTACTGTGTCCAGACACTGTTATGAGCTAGGGACACAAAGATGGGTGAGCCAAGACGCCTGCTTTAAAGAATCCTCAGGCAAAAGGGAGGGACCATTGACATGTAAGAAATACAACAAAGTGCCTTGAGGGGTCAGAGAAGAAACAAAACATCCAAAGGGAAGAGTCAGGAAACACTATCCAGAGGAAAGGGTGTTTGAATGAGGCCTTGGGTTTTGAAAGCATATATGTTGTGTTCTCTAAATTCCTCTCAAAACAAGATTTTTTTAAATTTAATTTTATTTATTTTTTTATACAGCAGGCTCTTATTAGTCATCCATTTTATACACATCAGTGTATATATGTCAATCCCTATCTCCCAATTCATCACACCACCACCTCCACACCCTGCCTCTTTTCCCCCTTGGTGTCCATACGTTTGTTCTCTATATCTGTGTCTCTATTTCTGCCCTGAAAACCTGTTCATCTGTACCATTTTTCTAGGTTCCACATATATGCGTTAATATATGATATTTGTTTTTCTCTTTCAGACTTACTTCACTCTGTATGACAGATCCATCCACGTCTCTACAATGACCCAATTTCGCTCCTTTTCATGGCTGAGTAATATTTCATTGTATATATGTACCACAACTTCTTTATCCATTTGTCTGTCGATGGGCATTTAGGTTGCTTCCATGACCTGGCTATTGTAAATAGTGCTGCAATGAACATTGGGATGCATGTGTCTTTTTGAATTATGGTTTTTTCTGGGTATATGCCCAGTAGTGGGATTACTGGGTCATATGGTAATTCTACTTTTAGTTTTTTAAGGAACCTCCATACTGTTCTCCATAGTAGCTGTATCAATTTACATTCCCACCAACACTGCAGGAGGGTTCCCTTTTCTCCACACCCTCTCCAGCATTTGTTGTTTGTAGATTTTCTGATGATGCCCATTCTAACTGGTGTGAGGCGATACCTCATTGTAGTTTTGGTTTGCATTTCTCTAATAATTAGTGATGTTGAGCAGCTTTTCATGTGCTTCTTGGCCATCTGTATGTCTTCTTTGGAGAAATGTCTATTTAGGTCTTCTGCCCATTTCTGGATTGGGTTGTTTGTTTCTTTAATATTGAGCTGCATGAGCTGTTTATATATTTTGGAGATTAATCCTTGGTCCACTGATTCATTTGCAAATATTTTCTCCCATTCTGAGGGTTGTCTTTTCATCTTGTTTATGGTCTCCTCTACTTTGTAAAGGCTTTTAAGTTTCATTAAGTCCCATTTGTTTAATTTTGTTTTTATTTCCATTACTCTAGGAGGTGGATCAAAAAAGATCTTGCTGTGATTTATGTAAACGAGTGTTCTCCCGATGGTTTCCTCTAAGAATTTTATAGTGTCCAGTCTTCCATTTAGGTCTCTAATCCATTTTGAGTTTATTTTTGTGTATGGTGTTAGGGAGTGTTCCAATTTCATTCTTTTACATGTAGCTGTCCAGTTTTCCCAGCACCACTTATTGAAGAGACTGTCTTTTCTTCATTGTATATCCTTGCCTCCTTTGTCATAGATTAGTTGACCATAGCTATGTGGGTTTATCTCTGGGCTTTCTATCTTGTTCCATTGATCTATATTTCTGTTTTTGTGCCAGTACCATATTTTCTTGATTACTGTAGCTTTGTAGTATAGTCTGAAGTCAGGGAGTCTGATTCCTCCAGCTCCATTTTTTTTCCCCCAAGAGTGCTTTGGCTATTCGGGGTCTTTTGGTTCTCCATATAAATTTTAAGATTTTTTGTTCTAGTTCTGTAAAAAATGCCATTGGTAATTTGATAGGGATTGAATGGAATCTGTAGATTGCTTTTGGTAGTATAGTCATTTTCAAAATATTGATGCTTCCAATCCAAGAACATGGTATATCTCTCCATCTGTTGGTATCATCTTTAATATCTTTCATCAGTGTCATAGTTTTCTGCATACAGGTCTTTTGTCCCCTTTAGTAGGTTTATGCCTAGGTGTTTTATTTTTCTTCTTGCAATGGTGAATGGGAGTGTTTCCTTAATTTCTCTTTAGATTTTTCATTACTGTATAGGAATGCAAGAGATTTCTGTGCATTAAATTTTCTATCCTGATACTTTACCAAATTCATTGATTAGCTCTACTAGTTTTCAGGTGGCATCTTTAGGATTCTCTATGTATAGTATCATGTCATCTGCAAACAGGGACAGTTTTACTTCTTCTTTTCCAATTTGTATTCCTTTTATTTCTTTTTCTTCTCTGATTGCCATAGCTAGGACTTCCAAAACTATGTTGAATAATAGTGATGAGAGTGAACATCCTTGTCTTGTTCCTGATCTTAGAGGAAATGCTTTCAGTTTTTCACCATTGAGAATGATGTTTGCTGTGGGTTTGTCATATATGGCCATTATTATGTTGAGATAGGCTCCCTCTCTGCCCAATTTCTGGAGAGGTTTTATCATAAATGGGTGTTGAATTTTCTCAAAAGCTTTTCCTGCATCTATTGAGATGATCATATGGTTTTTCTTCTTCAGTTTGTTAAGATGGTGTATCACATTGATTGATTTGTGTATATTGAAGAATCCTTGCATCCCTGGGATAAATCCCACTTGATCATGGTGTATGATCCTTTTAATGTGTTGTTGCATTCTGTTTACTAGTATTGTGTTGAGGATTTTTGCATCTATATTCATCAGTGATATTGGTCTGTAATTTTCTTTTTTTGTAGTATCTTTTTCTGGTTTTGGTATCAGGGTGATGGTGGCCTCATAGAATGAGTTTGGGAGTGTTCCTTCCTCTTTAATTTTTTGGAAGAGTTTGAGAAGGATGGGTGTTAGCTCTTCTCTAAATGTTTGATAGAATTCACCTGTGAAGCCATCTGGTCCTGGACTTTTGTTTGTTGGAATATTTTAAATCACAGTTTCAATTTCATTGCTTGTGATTGGTCTGTTCATTTTTTCTATTTCTTCCTGGTTCCGTTTTGTAAGGTTATACCTTTCTAAGAATTTGTCCATTTCCTCAGGTTGTCCATTTTATTGGCATAGAGTTGCTTGGAGTAGTCTCTTAGGATGCTTTGTATTTCTGTGGTGTCTGTTATAACTTCTCCTTTTTCATTTCTAATTTTATTGATTTGAGTCCTCTCCCTCTTTTTCTTGATGAGTCTGGTTAATGTTTTATCAATTTTGTTTATCTTCTCAAAGAACCAGCTTTTAGTTTTATTGATCTTTGCTATTGTTTTCTTTGTTTCTATTTCATTTATTTCTGCTCGGATCTTTATGATTTCTTTCCTTCTACTAACTTTGGGTTTTGTTTGTTCTTCTGTCTCTAGTTCCTTTAGGTTTATGGTTAGATTGTTTATTTGAGATTTTTCTTGTTTGTTGAGGTAGGCTTGTAGAGCTATAAACGTCCCTCTTAGAACTGCTTTTGCTGCATCCCATAGGTTTTGGATCATTGTGTTTTCATTGTCATTTGTCTCTAGGTATTTTTTGATTTCCTCTTTGAATTCTTCAGTGATCTCCTGGTTATTTAGTAACGTATTGTTTAGCCTCCATGTGTTTGTGTTTTTTACATTTTTTTTCCCTGTAATTGATTTCTAATCTCATAGCATTGTAGTTGGAAAAGATGCTTGATATGATTTCAATTTTCTTAAATTTACTGAGGCTTGATTTGTGACCCAAGATGTGATCTATCCTGGAGAATGTTCCGTGCGCACTTGAGAAGAAAGTGTAATCTGCTGTTTTTGGATGGAATGTCCTATAAATATCAATTAAATCTATCTGGCCTATTGTGTCATTTAAAGCTTGTGTTTCCTTATTAATTTTATGTTTGGATGATCTGTCCATGGGTGTAAGTGAGGTGTTAAAGTCCCCCACTATTCTGCTACTGTCAATTTCCTCTTTTATAGCTGTTAGCAGTTGCCTTATGTATTGAGGTGTTCCTATGTTGGGTGCATATATATTTATAATTGTTATATCTTCTTCTTTGATTGAACCCTTGGTCATTATGTAGTGTCCTTCTTGTCTCTTGTAACATTCATTATATTAAAGTCTATTTTATCTGATATGAGTATTGTTACTCCAGCTTTCTTTTGATTTCCATTTGCATGGAATATCTTTTTCCATCCCCTCACTTTCAGTCTGTATGTGTCCCTAGGTCTGAAGTGGGTCTCTCATAAACAGCATATATACGGGTCTTGTTTTTGTATCCATTCAGCAAGCCTGTGTCTTTTGGTTGGAGCATTTAATCCATTCACGTTTAAGGTAATTATCAATATGTATGTTCTTATTACCATTTTCTTAATTGCTTGGGGTTTGTTTTTGTAGGTCCTTTTCTTCTCTTGTGTTTCCCACTTAGAGAAGTTCCTTTAGCATTCGTTGTAGAGCTGGTTTGGTGGTACTGAATTCTGTTAGCTTTGGCTTGTCTGTAAAGCTTTTGATTTCTCCATCGAATATGAATGAGATCCTTGCCGGGTACAGTAATCTTGGTTGTAGGTTCTTCCCTTTCATCACTTTAAATATATCATGCCACTCCCTTCTGGTTTGTAGAGTTTCTGCTGAGAAATCAGCTGTTAACCTCATGGGAGTTCCCTTGTATGTTATTTGTCATTTGTCCCTTGCTGCTTTCAATAATTTTTCTTTGTTTTTAATTTTTGACAATTTGATTACTATGTGTCTCGGCGTGTTTCTCCTTGGGCTTATCCTGTATGGGACTCTCTGTGCTTCCTGGACTTGGGTGGCTACTTCCTTTACCATGTTAGCCAAGATTTCGACTACAATCTCTTCAAATATTTTCTTGGGTACCTTCTCTCTCTTCTTCTGGGACCCCTATAATGTGAATGTTGTTGCATTTAATGTTGTCCCAGAGGTTTCTTAGGCTGTCTTCATTTCTTTTCATTCTTTTTTCTTTATTCTGTTCTGCAGCAGTGAATTCTACTATTCTGTCTTCCAGGTCACTTATCCATTCTTCTGCCTCAGTTATTCTGCTATTGATTCTTTCTAGTGTATTTTTCATTTCAGTTATTGTATTGTTCATCTCTGTTTCTTTGTTCTTTAACTCTTCTAGATCTTTGTTAAACATTTCTTGCATCTTCTCAATCATTGCCTCCATTCTTTTTCTAAGGTCCTGGATCATCTTCACTATCATTATTCTGAATTCTTTTTCTGGAGGGTTGCCTACCTCCACTTCATTTAGTTGTTTTTCTGGGGGTTTATCTTGTTCCTTCATCTGGTACATAGCCCTCTGCCTTTTCATCTTGTCTATCTTTCTGTGAATGTGGTTTTTGTTCCACAGGCTGCAGGACTGTAGTGCTTGTGCTGTCTGCCCTCTGGTGGATGAGGCTATCTAAGAGGCTTGTGCAAGTTTCCTGATGGGAGGGACTGGTGGTGGGTAGAGCTGGCTGTTGTTCTGGTGGGCAGAGCTCAGTAAAACTTTAATCCACTTGTCTGCTGATGGGTGGGGCTGGGTTCCCTCTCTGTTGGTTGTTTGGCCTGAGGCAACCCAACACTGGTGCCTCCCCGGGCTCTTTGGTGGGGCTAAAAGTGGACTCTGGGAGGGCTGATGCCAAGGAGTACTTCCCAGAACTTCTGTTGCCAGTGTCCTTGCCGTCACAGTGAGACACAGCTACCTCCCGCCTCTACAGGAGATCCTCCAACACTAGCAGGTAGGTCTGGTTCAGTCTCCTATGGGGTCACTGCTCCTTCCTCTGGGTTCCGATGCATACACTACTTTGTGTGTGCCCTCCAAGAGTGGAGTTTCTGTTTCCCCCAGTCTTGTCGAAGTCCTGCAATCAAATCCCGCTACCCTTCAAAGTCTGATTCTCTAGGAATTCCTCCTCCCGTTGGTGGACTCCCAGGTTCAGAAGCCTGATGTGGGGCTCAGAACCTTCACTCCAGTGGGTGGACTTCTGTGGTATAAGTGTTCTCCAGTTTGTGAGTCACCACCCAGCACTTATGGGATTTGATTTTATTGTGATTGTGCCCCTCCTACCGTCTCATTGTGGCTTCTCCTTTGTCTTTGGATGTGGCGTTTCTTTTTTGGTGAGTTCCAGTGTATTCCTGTTGATGATCGTTCAGCAGTTAGTTGTGATTCCGGTGTTCTCGCAAGAGGGAGTGAGAGCATGTCCTTCTACTCTGCCATCTTTCTGATGCTCCAAAACAAGATTTTTCCAGCCATTTTTTACAAGTAAAATGGCCCTGACCTTGGGAAATTTTTAACCACAGCATTGCCAAGATTGTGTCCCATGTCTTCAAAGTCTATCTTGAAATCCCAGAAGACATTTTTTGCCACCTCTGGCAGATCCGTAACTTCTCCATGTTAATAAGCTGTCAGGGTACTGAGAGCCTTGAAATGCCACTATTATCTTGCTATGGTTGTTGTGACTAATGATCTTATAACAACACTGCCATAGAACACACTCTGAATGAACTACACCTAGAAACAAATGTTTAGGGGAAAAAAAGGGGATTTTTTCATCACATTCAAGTAAGATAAAGGAGGCTCAAACCTGCTGAATTGGAAAGACAGTGTCAGCAGGTGATAAGAAACATAAAGCTCTGTGGTTATTTTTTGTGCTTATGTCTTTGCTGTTAAAAACATATATATACGGGAGAGATTGTTAACAAAGCAGGTCGCTATTATAAGTGATTCAAGTCTCCATGCCCCAGTGAATTTCATGAGGACACAAGAGAACCCCTAAGTGAATGCTGTTGGGAATTTCTGAGGAAAATGGGAGTGGGGTCTAAAACACTGGGAATTTGGTAAATGTTATTGTTTCAAAAAGTGTGCATAAGAATCCTCAGCTTGAGGCAAAGCCATATCCACCAAGCGTGATTCAGATCTACTTTGGTATATCTACTTTCCCGTCAGGAAAGTGTATTGAATGAGAGCCTTCTAGAAGAGAACTCATTGTGAGAGAAAAAGGAGTCGAGCTGCCAAGTCTGGCCCCATCAAAATGCTTTGATTATTAGAGGGAATGAGCAAATGCCAGGTGTGAACCTGTCACTAGATTTGTCGGGAAATTGGCAATCTCACATATTTATAGAAGTGTGGTCACGTACCAGCTTGGAATCTATTCTCCCTTTGAAAGAAGGAGCAGGGTCCAGGAAAAAGTAACACTGAACGATGGTTATATGTTTGTTTTGTTTTTATAATTCTATTCTCTGAGCTTGAACTGCATGCCAACAAAAAGACACAGATTAGAACTCTGAACATTGAAGGGAATTAAGAAGTGCTGGTTGTCCCAGCTTCTAAAATTTGCAAAGAATGGCAGAAAAATTCTAGTGGAATTAAGCTATTTCTTATGCTTGTTCCAGATGTGTTTAATTTATTTATCATTATTTTTCCCTTCTGATAGAAAAATGCTCTAGCTCTCCATTTGTAGTTTCTCTCAAAACCCCAGCACTGAGCAGAGATTCTGCTGATGATTTTAGCCTGCTGGGTTGAGAGACAGGAACAACTGGACTACAGAAGTTGTTTTGCTCCTTTTTGGGAAACCAGAGCCATTTGGAAGTCTGTTCTCTCTCCTTCCCTCATCCTAGAAAGAGCAGTAACTCAGTCACACTCAACAGCTCTAAGTGAGGCTGGTGTTTGTCAGATACACCTCAACGTTATGTCTGTTGTGTTTCTTAAACCCAATACTTTACAGTGAATGCAATGAGAAGGTGCGAGCATTTGAGCTTTGCCTATGGGGTTAGACTTAATGACCTTGGGATTTTTTCCAGCTCTGCATTTTGTTGATCTTGAGGGTTGTACAAACTCCGATGAGATATAGAGTTATCACGGAAGGATTCAGAAACATTTACAAGTCTGTGTTGAATGTGGTAGACCAAAGAACGTAGGCATTCTTATCAATGTCACGTGTGAATAAATGGTTGAATTTTCTTGATTTTTTTAGAATGAATCAAAAGTTTTAAAAATATACCTACCCTTTGAGACCACAACACCACTTCTAGAAATATATCCTAAGGAAATATTTAAGAATGGTGGAGTGTTTTCCAACACCACCAAGCAATTCTCCAATTCTCAGTGTGTATCTACTGGATGTCCCTGTGGAACTAGGCTATGCCACCCTTCGGATGTGTGGATGCTGTTTACTAATCCAGATGTTCATCAAATCTCACTGTTCAAGAGTTTTTATAGAGCTGAATGGGCAGCCCCTGCTCTTTGCTTTTTCAGGGGTCAGTGAGTGGGGCTGAAAGTTCCAGTCTTCTAATTACTTGGTCTTGCTGGTGACCAGCTCCATCCTGAGGCTATGCAGGGTCCCCATCCAAACTCACCTCATTAGCACAAAGTCAGGTGTGCTCAAAAGGGCCACCTTATGAGTGAAGAAAGATGCTCCTATCACTCAGGAAATTCCAAGGATTTTTAGTTGCCCTGTGCCAGGAAGCAGGGCCAAAGACCAAAAACATCTCTTATACACCACAAAGGTTTTCAAAGAATTTAGCGCTAAAATGTTCGTCTGATGTTTTCAAAAATAATGTTTAAAAACCAGAAAATATTTAAATGCCCAGCAACGGAGGATAGGTTCAGTAAATTGTGGCACATGTGTGCGTTAGAATACTGTGCAGTCATCAAAAACGAGGCAATAAATGTATATTTATCAAAGTGAAAGAGCAGATTATAAAAACAGTATCACAGCATGATCCCAGGTTTGCAGCAGACACACCCACCATACACTGGAAGAAAATCTTAAAGGAACTACACCAAAATATTAACAATTATACATTATCACCACCGGTGATGGAGTAACAGATGACTTCTATTTTTATCTCTTTATATTCTCTTTCTAAATTTCTACAGTAAGTAAAATTCTGTGTTTCAAAAAACGTTTAACAGACCTAAGTATGTATTAATACATGTATCAATCTCTGCGTGCAAAAGTTATTTACTGAATGTCCATTATTCAATGGGCCTGGTGGGTATGCAAATCTCTCTATAAAATCTTCATTAACTACTCGAACATTGCTTTCTTAGTGATGTATAAGCAAAAGAAGTACAGTGGTTAAAATCAACAAACAGGTTGAAAAATTTATTTAAAATCACATAATGAATTCAAAACACCAGCCAGGACTTGCAACCTCATATTCTTGAAGCCAAACTCAAAAATATAGATGCTGTTCTCCTATTAGTCCTAATTTCTATTCATTGTCTTGACATGGTAGCGTGAAGAAAATATTGGCCACCGCACTCTGCAGCTGTGCCCCTCGAGAAGCGTCACCTATTCCCCACGCTCCAGTCTGGGCTGGTATGTGACTTGATCATGCCAGTTCTGAACCTAGGCCTCCAGAGACCTTGCAGTTTCCACTTTTTTTTTTAGAACCTTTGACCAGTACATGAATCAGCCTGGGCTAGCCTGCTAGAGGATGAGCAAGCTCAGGAAGAAAGGCTCCAGTCATCCCATGGTCCAGACGTGGCCATCGTAAGCCAGCCGGCCCCAGCTGCCCCCCCAGCTGACCGCAGACATATGAGCAAGCCCAGCTGAGGTCAGCAAAGCCCAGACCCAACCCACAAAACCACCCAGAGGAGTCCAATCCCAAATGCCAAACCACAGAGCTGTGAGTTAAATAAATGTTTGCTGTTTGAAGCCACAGAGTTTCAGGGTGGTTTGTCATGCAGCAAAAGCTAACTGATACACCTCCCCAGCTCATCTACTCCTCATTTCTCAGAGGAGGAAACCGGTGAGGAGAACGGAGTCCCACTGAGAGTCACGGTGGTAACTCACAAACCAAGAGAAGGACCTCATTCTCCTGGCCATGCTGGTGTCCTAGCCACCGAACGCTCCAGGAAGGAAAAGGTTAGCAGAGTTCATATGCACGGACAGAATGAAAGCCTTGGCCAAACGAGGACAGGGAACTGGCTGCAGGTCCCCAGGAGCACCATGTCTTCCTGCCAGCTCAACAGTTTGGCTGCAGGAGAAAAAGGCAAAAGTACCACATTCTCTTCTACGCTGGTCCCATCCCAGTCAATTCCAGTATTTCCCAAAGAGACCTGGGAACTGGGCCCTGAGAGACCTCAGAAGGGTTTACTCTCTGTTCTCTCCCTCTCAAAAAGGCAGAGAAGCACGTCCTCTGACCACCCCACCCCCGTTTCTTTCCCTGACCTGACCCACCTCCTACACACCCCAAAGAGGTCAACACTGACAGAAAAATGAATCAAAAATCACAACCTACACCAAGCCTCAGGATTGCCCTACAACTGCTCATAAGATACTCCACTTCAAAGTGCTTGGCCCCAAACATTAGCCAATTAACACTGGCAGCCACCCTGCATGTTAATTAAACCTCATTATTCACAAGCTAGAGACCAGGAAAACAACACCAGAGAGCATGGCTGCTGTCCCCCAGGCCCCCGAGGCAGGAGGAGACCCCGGGCGCTCCTGGCACCGAGGGCAAGGCCGGGCACTGACCACGAAGCCACAGCACACCTGCCCTATCCCCCGGCCCACTCCCACCCCTGGTGCCAGCTCTGAGGCTGCTGCCAAGGGTCGGCTCAAACTTTTCCTTTTCCATTAGCCACAGGTGTGTTTTACCACAGCCTAACTAGCAGCTACTATTGAGTCTCTGGGCTTTTCTAAACATGTGCCTTTGCAGACCTTCAAGCCAAGCCATTCCCAGCATCAGTATTTATTAAATCGAGCCACAGAAATGTATTGAAAATCACGAGCATTTTGAAACATACTGAGTCCTTTGTGACCGAAATAATCTAATAGACAAACTGTTGTTCATTTACAACCTTAATTTTCAGACACACTTCTTGAGTCAAAAGTACTTCCTGCTCTGTAATTCCTGTAGGGATACAGGTGGCCTCGGACTAAGTACACATCTACTGTACATTAAAATGTATTTCTTACTTAACTTAAACATTTCTGAAATCTCAAGTTTATGTCTAGACTATTTTAATCAGCTAAATGTCATAATAAGCTATATGTTGGTCTTGATCGGTTACATACACCAGCCCTACTCATAAAGTATCAAAAGGTGTTTTTAAAGAGAAGTCTGTGTTTGTTTTACCAAGAAAATCGTGCTTTCAGACTATCATATCAGACATGCTGGCAGGCAGAAAAGGACCTTACGTAACTGGTAGAAAAAGTGGGGTTTTCTCCCTCTTTTCCTCCCGTGTACCACTCCATCAATACCACTTTAAAATTTCAGAGTTTGGAAGCCACAAGCTTATATTGGTCTAAAGTGTCACTTGACCGCCATACACAAAACATCAACACTTGGAGCAGGGTGGTGCTGAGCGTGTATTTTGTTGCTGCTGTTCTCACGTTACAGGGGTTCTCTGCTGTCTCTTCATTCCCATCTGAGTTAGCCTGCAGGTCTCAACCCACCAAAAAGCCACCAAGTCACCCAGACACAAGGTTGGTGGGAAAGTAAGAGCACTGCTGACTAAATAGCTATTCAAACTATACCTGAGCACCTGTCACGACTCAGGTGTTGTGGTTAGATCTCTAGTCACAGAAATGACAGGAGATCCTGGCGCCTGCATTCATGGAAATGGCAGTTTTACTGGCAGAAAGACGAACAAAAAACTCCGCAAATAATCACAGAAATACGTTTTCATTACAGCTCTGAAGAGAAAGTATTTGACACTATAGAAGTTCATTCTGGGGACACATACTGGCATGAAGGAACAAGGAAATGATATGAGGTACTCACCTTAGGAAGAAGTAAGAGCTGGTTAATAGAAGGTGCATTTGGAGCTGGTAAAATGGTGCTTGTATAGGAGATAGGAAGGGAGGCGAGGAGGGAGAGAGGAGGAAGGGGGAGGGGAGAGGGAGAAGGGGGAAGTGCATGAGGAAAGGAGAGGGAAGGAGATGAGGGGAGAAAAGGAGAAGAGGAAGAGGAGAAGGGAAGAGAAGAGAATGGATTCAAATCCATTAACTTCTTACTTTTATGACAAGCCAGGAAGCATCAGAAGCTATCTAAAATAATTTTGTTTCCAATTCTAAAGAAACATAATTGAAAAAGCACTTATTACTCACATTGGAAAATGAAAGCTTTCTGCTCAACCTAAAGAGGGTTCTTAACTCAAACTTTGAAGAGAGAAAAAAAAAAACACAAAATGATACTTAAAGGGAAACAGGTAAATTGGTTTTAATGTTGACACGATAAAATTTTATGAACTGTGGATTGTGAATAAGAGATCTTGCATATGGACATTTTTGGAGGTGAAAATGGCCCAAAAGCTTGTGCCTACCGAGCCTGGACAGAAACACAAGGGGAATTTGTTTCCCATGATAACACGCAACCACATAATTGCTCTTGGTTTGCATAATCAGATGAGTAGGAAATGCTTTTTTTATGAGAGTATTTTTAAACGATGGTGTTTAGACATTTTCTCAGTGAATTCTCTGTCTTTCCCCACTGGAATGAGTGATCCCTGAGGGGAAGAGAATGTGGTAGCTCCACTCCGGTCTCTCCGTTGTGTCTGCAAACTGCATTATGCTGCGTCTGTCACCATCCCAGTGCTGAATCAGGATCTACACTCCGATGAAGACTGTCCAGGCACTGGGGTAGTTTGGGTACTGTGCAACAACTATTTCTGGTTCTTCTCCTTCCAGAAAGATGGTATGATTACACTTTCCACCCCCTGAACATGGAGCTTGGCCATGTGACTTGTTGTGTGCAGTGAAATGTCAATGGAAGTGTGGAAAGTCACTTCTGGGTAAACACTTTCAGTGCTGGTGCAAGATTCACCTCTTTGTCTTCCCCTATTGTAGTGATCTGGTAAGTCCTTATCAAGGTGGAGCTCTGTCATTAGAAGCCCTAAGTGATTACAGAGCCCCCTGCTGGCCGGCACTGCGCATGGCATGTCACATGAGTAAACATTCCATTAAGCTGCTGAGACCCACGGGCGGTTTGCAACTGTACTATAAGCTAGCCCATCCTAGGTCCAGAAGGACTGATGTTAGGATCCTTTTTTTTTCATTTTTGCCTTGCTCGCTTCCCTTGTGCCACCCTCTCACGCAGAATTATCAGTTGGAAATGGGTTGACATCCTGGCTGTCATTTCCTTGCTATAAATTCTTGAGAAAATTAATTTGCCATTCAAATCCTGTTTCTCTACCTTTAAAATGGGGCTAATAACATTACCTACCTCATAGGGTTGTTATGATACTGCCTGTAAAGCACTTAGCACAGTGACTGGCCTGGAGTAATCACTCAATAACCATTCATTTAAAAGGAAGGGTGGGTGGGGGAATGGGAGGATGGTAGGATTTTATCTGAATGTCAAATCCTGGGGTTAGGGGAGGAATTCGGTGAGTTGTGACGGGTAGGGGAGAACAGGCTGGAAAGTGCATGAGTTGGGGAAACATAAACAGACGTGTCTGGGTAAATCAGAGGATATGATTAGGGAAACATGGAAAGATTAGAACAGTAAGTTGAAGTTGGACACTGGATCCAGACCCAGAAACCAGACCAGGAAGTTTGGGTTTTGTCTCACATTCTACCTTATTCAGTAAAATTGGGCACCTTGTCTTTAGTTCTTATGAAAAATGTTTAAACTCAAAGTACCTTTTCCCAATAAACCCAGATACAATCATGAAAAAAACATCTGTTTTTCCCTTCATATTGTTCAGGAGCAAATCCCAGTCTGATTTTATATTCAGAAGTTTGTTCGGCCCTAATGTAAAAAATACATAATGGGACTCAAGTGGTACATAAAACTATTTCAAAGGAATTTTAATTTAAAAATGTTTAAGGAAGTCCCTTATGAACCCCAAAGACACCAAAGGTAAGTGAATTCTTAGACTTTTCTTCCATTTTCTTTCCAAGATAAAAGCTTTTCTAAAAGAGTAAGTAGGAATGTGACACTAATTTAATCTAATGGATAAAAGGTCATGTAGAGTTAGTGAAACTGCTCAATTACCCGATATTTTTAAAGTTATCTTAATACTTTCTAGAACTATACAAATCATAGATTAACAAGGTGTTTTCCAGGTAGACATCTTAATGAATAGATAATCATTGGTAATTTTGTCTTAATGATTCGATGTAAATGTGTTCTGTTGCAATGACTTAAAGAGTGAATAGGAAAGTTCTTTCACCCTTTAAATACAATCATACATTCAATTAGTCAGTATTAGGCACAAAACTGAATGAGATCAACTCCCTGTCCTCCAGGAGGATCACAGTCTAATGTAAGCAAATGACGATAAGCTTCAGAGTGCTACAACAGAAGAAAAACCAGTCTTATCAACAGAGCACCTAAGGAACAGTCTCCTTCGTTCTTTGTTTAAAAATTTTCACTTTTCAGAACAGCAGAAGGTGCTGCTACTATTCAATCTAAGATTCAATGCCACGCTCATCAATTCCAAATTAGTGGATTCCAAACACATTAAGATCTCAGTGCATGTAATATACAGTAAGTCCCCCTGCATACGAACCTTCAAGCTGCGAACTTTCAAAGATGCGAACATGCATTCCATCAGCGTCAGGCGTGAGTGAGATTGCAGCTTGCCCTCCGTCTCCTATTGCTGAGGATCCTTCAGCTCTACCATCTCCCACCTCCTCATCCTCCTCCAGTCAGTAACTCTTCTTTGCCTGTTCACTCGGTACCTGCCTCTGTATGCCAGCTGTTGTACTGTACTACTGTACTTTTCGAGGTACCGTAAGATTAAAAATGTTTTATTTTTTGTGTTTGTTTGCTTTTTATGTATTATTTGTGTGAAAAGTATTATAAACCTATTACAGTACAGTACCATATAGCTGATTGTGTTAGTTGGGTACCTAGGCTAACTTTGTTGGACTTATGAACGCACTCTCAGAAGAGAACTCATTCGTATGTAGGGGACTTACTGTATTACACTCACCTTCTAAAATCTTACCAACAGAAACACTGTCTTTTGCTCCAAACCTACCTACTGTCTTTTGCTTTGCCCTTTCCTTATTTGAAACCCTGACACCAAAGCCTTTGGGGGAAAGTAAGTATCTGCTTATATGTCACTAGGTTGAGAGCGTCTTGGTGATGAGGATTGCAGCTTTAGTTTCTTTGATTCCCTAGACCCTAGAACAAATTAATAAAAAGTGGGAAAGAAAATGAGCGAGAGAATGAGTAAATGAGTGAAGGAGTACGTGAATGAAAGAATATTTTAAGAAAAAAGACCTTTGTCCAGAGAACAGTCATTCAGTTGAGGAAATTTCATCTAATAACATAACTGTAACTATAACGGATAACAATTGCTGAGTGCTCACCATGTGCTACGTTTTGTTCTGAGCACTTTGTTCATTTAATATTCATTGTACAAGGGATTGTCTTTATTCGTCAAATAAGAAAAATGGGCTCAGAGAGGCTACATAATGTAGGGAGCTGGATCATGTGTAAAAGTTCTCCAGTTGGGGGCTTCCCTGGTGGTGCAGTGGTTGAGAGTCTGCCTGCCGATGCAGGGGACACGGGTTCATGCCCCGGTCTAGGAGGATCCCACATGCCGCGGAGCGGCTGCGCCCGTGAGCCATGGCCGCTGAGCCTGCGCATCCCAAGCCTGTGCTCCGCAATGGGAGAGGCCGCAACCGTGAGAGGCCCGCGTACCGCAAAAAAAAAAAAAAGTTCTCCAGTTGGGTATGTGGCCCCATTGGGGCTTTCAGGAACCTGCACCTAAATTTACATGCCAATTTTTGTGTATTTTTCTGGGGAGAAGGGTCATACTTGATTCAGATACCTGAAGTGGTCTGTGGCATGCCCTCTCCCCAAAAGTTAAAATACTTTCTATGTTTCAATCTCAACTTAGATATTAATCTTTAAGGAATGAAGGAGTCACTAGCACTAAACTGACTATAAATCTAGCAGTAATATTTTAAAATAAGGGTTTTCCACGTTCCAACTCAATTTCCTCCAGGTTCACTCTTAAAAAAAAAATGAACAAGCAAAAAGACCCTTAGAGAAACTAATTCCACCAAACTTCCCTAAATGTCCCATCAGGCATTTCCATAAAAGACAGAGAAAGAATTAATAATAAAACCAGGAAATTGGGAGATTGAGATTGACATATACACACTACTATATATAAAATAGATCACTAATAAGAACCTACTGTATAGCACAGGGTACTCTACTCAACACTCTGTAATGACCTATATGGGAAAAGAATCTAAAAAAGAGTGGAGATATGTACACGTATAACTGATTCATTTTGCTGTACACCTGAAACTAACACAAAATTGTGTTAGTAATGTAAATCAACTATACGTAACTCAACTATATCCAATAAAAATTAATTTTTTAAAAAAGAAAATAATTATAATAATACTAAAACCAGGAAAGCACAACAGTGACCATCTATTTGCCATCCCACAGCATTCTCTCGGGTCTCCTGTATCTTGGGGTGGTACAAGATACGCTTCCCACCTGCCCAGAAACCGACTCCCTCCTCCAACTTCTAGCTCTACTCCTGTCTCTGATTCTCCCTTGGTCACCTTTGTTGGCTTCTCCTCGAATGGTGGGCAGTCCCCAAATCTCATCCCTCAATGCTCTGCTCTTTCTTCTTCTCATATTTTGTCAAAGCTCTCATTTCGTCTCATCACCTCCGTATGAACCTCTAACCGGGCAACTCCCCCGTCTTTGAAAGCCATTCGTGACTTTCCTCCAAAGGGTTGGTTATACACTTTTGACTGCACCCTGGACACTTCCAGTGCAGGTCCTGTTCTCATCTCAAACTCAAAGCATCTGAAAGTTAACTCCGCATCTGCTCCATCAGACCGACTCTGTTAATTATCCTCTAGTTCCATCAATGATACCACCATGATTGAGAGGGTCTGTGCTTAAAATCAATACACCACTTGGTGTGACTTTTTCTCTCTCGTTTCCCCATATCCTTTCACCATATTTGCTTCATCTGCCTCTTCCTTTCAATTCCTCCTGCACACATGCTAACCCAGAACTTCCTCATAACTTCCTCCTCCCAAACACCTATAGTCTCTTGGATTTGTAGGTTGTTTTTTCTCTGCTCGTATTCCCTATGCATCATTTGGGAGTTAACTCAAGTCCCATCTCTTTCACAAAGGCTTCTCTAAGAACTCTGCAATGCCATCTTTCTCCAAGTGAACAAAATACTTACTTGACACTCACCATAAAAACTCAACAGAGTTTAGGAAAGGATGGGATAACCTTGTATGACCCCCTATTTGACAGATGGGGAAACCAAAATAAAAAAAATATTCTGTGACTTGCCTAAGGTCATACCACTAATCTGTGACAGAGAAGTTCTGGAACCAAGGACTCTCTACTCCTTGGAAGATGAAAGTCCAGGTTGCAGTCTCCAGTACCAGGTTCTCTGCTCCTTGGAAGATGAAAGCATGCCTTTTACTTCTTTGCAGGCTCCTAAATGTCCCGCATAGTATTCGGTGCATAGTAAATGCTCAATAAATGAAAATAAGATGGAAGGAGAGAGAGAGAGGTGAGGAATGGGAAAGAGGAAGGGAAGGAACAAAGGCCGCCCAGCTAACCTGGCAAAGCTAAGACATACACAGAGACCCTGGGCTGGCCAGGCGGCCAGGACCCACCAGCATGCCAGCCCTCTCCTGAAAAGAGGAGAGAAAGCTAGCACCTGGATCATACCTAGAGACCACAGGGATGCCGTGTCCTGGGCTCCAAGTTGCCACCTGCCTTTATGAGTACTGAGGGACTTTCCCAAACCTCCAGCTCCCTGTGTGGCTGGTGACTCAAAACTGCTCCTGTTGTCCAAGGTATCATTTGTAAAGTGCTTTCTTGGAAGAGAAAATGTTTGGGACAGCTGGAGGGGAGCTCCCTGTGCTGGCCACAAGGAGCCTTGTTGCGTGCAGTGTGAGAACACAGGTCGCTTATTGCCCTCTCTTCCCCTCGGCTATGTTTCTTTAAAGCTCCCACCGCCACGGGAGGATGCAGGCCCAGAACATCAGGCAGGGCTCGTGGAACCGTCAGGGTGCAGGCCCATCACTGAGTGCAGGGACCACAGCTGTCACGAGCACAGGCCTCGGGGCCCGAGAATCGGGGAGCCTGGCTAGGACAGTGGGAGGCATTGGGAAAAAGTTGTTATTGTGTCTTTGGCAATCCTATAATTATTGTGTTTGCTGTTATGATTTCTGTCTCTATCGCCATTGCCTTTGGTAAATCTGTTCCCACTTGTGTCTTCCACAGAGAGACCTTTTTTAAGAAATGTATTAGACAGTTGGGCCACTGGGTTGACTCCTCAAAGAACTTTGGAATTTACGAGGGGCTTGTCTCCCTGGGGTAGCTCAGGAGAGGGCAGAAGAGAAGACAGACATCTCCAGGGGAGAGGTGCATTCGTCAGCAGGACCAGGACCTCAGGTGGGCTGCCCTCCCCACCCTCTGTCCTTTTGCTCAACTAGCACCTCCCAGTGGACTCACTGCCACAGACATCTCACAGGCAGAGGGTGTCCAAATGCACACGGACTCCTCCCTACTGCCTTCTGCACATTAGCTTCTGCTCTATTAGGAAGTGAGAAAGAGGAGGGAATGGGGCCCAGAGTCTCTTTACGCTCCCAGCAAAGGGGCCCAAGCATCCCACCTCACACATCTCGGGACAAAGGGTAAAGCCACAAAGATGTCCGTGACTTACAAAAAGCAGCCAGACTGTCCTCTCCCCGTCGGAGTCTTCTGCACACAAATAAACCGCAGCCCAGATCTCGCCGATCCTCACCTGGTTTCGTTCCCGGGGCATCTTTGTTTGCCAGGGGCAAACATTAGTAAGGCTGGGCTTTACTTTAATCTTTTTTTTTTTTTCTTTTCTGTTCCCCCAAGAGAATCTCCAAAGGCAAGCAGGATTGAGGCTTTTTAGAGTTAGGAAAATTGTCTTAATAATGACCATAGAGTGCTTTCCAGACCAGGGAGAGAAAAAGAAACTTATGTTTACATCTACAAAGATGATATGATTCCACAGTGGTGAGCAGATATTCAGTTACAGCCATGCTCCGCCTCAGCTTTTTCTCATCAATTTAAAGCCAAATTCGATTTTTCTGTTCTTATTCTACCGGGGGGGCTGGTGAGATGTTGGCATTTATGAAAAGACGAGAGCTCTCATCAAAGATAATTACTAGGTATTTGTAAACTTAGTACCAACTTTTTTTCCCCATTAAGACTAATAATGCAATAAATATATCCTTACATATAGTTTTTTTTTTAAGCTGAATTTTTTCCTTGGAATAAAGTCCTAGGGTCAGTGTTACTGGGTCAAAGAGTAGAAACATTTTTATGACTCCTGATAGATATATATAATATACCTATATCTCCTCACACTGCTTTTTGAAAGACTTGTACCAAATCACAATGCTACCAGCAGAGTATGAGGCTATTCGTTGTTCTAGAAGGTCACCAGCACCAGTCATTACCACTTGGTATTAAATGGTATCTCAGCTGCAGTGTGTTATTGTATGTCCTTGTCTAATATCTGGTGGAAACAGATTTCCACCTTAACTGGTCTTCTTGCTCAGAGTTGTCTTTGGTTACATGCCCCATTATTGTTTCCAGAGGAATTTTGGGGAAAATTTTTGGTCATTTCCGGGGCAAAAATGCTATGGTTATTTTGATCAGATTTGTGTATCTATACATTAAAATTATAAATCCACAAATTAACTTTAAAAGTAATAGACATATAGAAACATTCTGTGTTCCCATTCAAAAACAACATCCATTTATTCTTTTGATTTTTTCCCTACCCTTATCATGTCTGCAGCCACGTTGGCAGGTGTCGGGTATGACAGAGAAAGCCCAGTGGTCTCCAATAAATGCATTTCTCCTCTCCTTTCTGGGCTCTCCCAGGAAGAATACATGTCCCAGTGTCCTTGCAGCCAGGAGCCACCACGTGGCGCGGCGGAGCTCTGGGCAGTGGAATATGGGAGAAAGTGTGTGCCACCTGCAGGCTTGGCCTCTAACACCCCTGGTGAGAACCTCCACGCCCACTGCCTCTCCTCCCAGCTCGATGCAGAGGATCCGGTGGGGGGAACCACAGGACTCCCGAAAGACGGCAGAGCCACTGGGTAGAAATCTGGTTCTCTAATTCACCATGGAGAAGGCCAACCTGCCAATGTTTTGGTGGATCATGATATGTGGGAAATAAAAATTTTAATTGTGTCCCACCCATGGAGTTTTGGGTATTGTTACAGCAAGTAACTTACTCTAATGCAATAGTGAAACTTCCTACCTCACAAGCTGAAGACTCAATTTAATTAAAGATTGTATTAGTTAGGTTCTCCCTAGAAACAAAACCAATAGGACAGAGAGAGAGAGAGATTTTCAGAGCTGGCTCACACAGTTGTAGGGCCTGGCAAGTCCCAAATCTGTAGCGCAGGCTGGCAACCTGGAAATTCAGGTAAGACGTGATGTTGCCGTCTTGAGCCTGAAAGCCACAAAGCAAGCGAGCAGGCTGGAAACTCAAGCAGCTTACCACGCTTCAGTCTTGAGTCAGGATTTATGCTTCTTAGGGAAACCTCAATCTTCGCTCTAAGGCCTTCAACCGATTGAATGAGGTCCATCGAATAAAGAGAGGGTAATCTGTTTTACTCCAAGTCAACTGATTATAAATGTTAATCACATCTAACAAATGCCTTCACAGCAGCTACAAGACTGGCATTTGACTAAACAACTAGGCACTGTATGCTAGCCATAAAAATTAGTATCATAGGGACCAAAGCAATAACACTTAAAAAAAAAAAGAAATTAGAGGCATCATGGTGTAATAAAAAAGCAATATGGAGTTTGCATACAGGTAGAACTATTTAAGTCACAAGTTCTTACCATTGCCACGCCCTCAGTCTTCTCATTTATAAAGTAACGATAATATAAGATGTTATGCAAGTTTGTAGTAAAAACAAAAGGAGACCATGTGCATAAAGCTGAGCCCACAATGCTTGTCACATGAGAGCAATGGTTCTCCTCCCCTCCCACTCAGACGGGAGGGGCGCCCTCTCTTCCAGTGGCAGCCTTAGAAGGACAGCTCTGCTCCCCAGGCCTCCGCAGCCCATTCCTCAGAGCTGATTCACTGGATTTTCCAACCACTTAGTACACGTAGTCCATTTAGGCTACAAAAGCTACTTCATTATAACATGGGGAATCACAACAATTCAAGAACAGGGAATCTATTTACAGGTAGGTAAATTACAGGGAAGTAAAATTCATGAGACCTTTCACTTGACCAGCTTACCAAAAATGTATGTAATTCATTTCAAAAGTCCACCCTGTTTTACCCACTTCCCACCTGAATTAGATCCCTGGCGCTGCCATAACAAAGTACCACAGGCTGGGCGGCTTCAGCAACAGAAATTTATTTTCTCATCATCTGGAGGCTAGAAATCTGAGGCCAGGATGCTGACGGGGTTGGCTTCTTCTGAGGCCCTTCCCCTTGGCTTGTGGATGAACCATTTTCTCCCCGTGTCTTCACATGGTCTTCCTTCTGGGTGTGACTGTGTCCTGATCTCTTCTTATAAGGACACCAGTCATAGTCTCCTCATTTTAATTACCTCTTTAAAGACACTACATCCAAATACAGGCACACTCTGAGGTACTGGGGGTTAGGACTTCAACATGTGAATTTGGGGTTGGGGGTGGGTGTAACTCAGCCCATAACTTACCCACTACCTATATCCCAAGCACCCTCCCATGGTGACCCGCACAAACCTATCACGCTCTGTTCTTACCCCCTGGCTTAAAGGGACCAGACGCTGCCTCGCCTGCTACCTACTGAGACCACAGAAGTGATGAAAGATCAGAAGGGAGACACACACACACACACACACACACACACACACACACACACACCCTTTGTGATCACTGTTCCATATCACAAAGTCAGAGTGCAAACTTTGACCATGGAACTGAGACATCTAGGAACTGAACTGGAGACCTCATCCACAGAATTTGCTAACTACCCACAAATGGAAAGGGAGCATATTGCAAAATAATCAGAACAGGTCAGGGTTTCCTATTAGCCTATTTATCTAGGGATACCAACCATATTGCATTTTACTAGGAATAACCAATACCTAAATTAAATGGTCTGGAGTGCATGAACTATATCAATAAGGAACATGTATTTTAGATGAAAGACCCATAAGCACTTAATTATCCAAAAACAACCCAAATGAAAACGCATCTCAAGACTATGCTCACAAAGAGGCCACTCTGCATTTTGAACAGGTTTCTAAATCAAAAAGGGCAGTAAATCATGTTACTTATCATTTAAAAATAACTAGGTTTTAAGAAATGAAATTAGACAAGTGATTAATGTGTCCGCTTCAGCCAGCGTTCCTTTGATAGTTGGAAGAAAATAAAAGCCAGCCAAGAAATAAACATTTCAAATTCAGGTGCTTTGCAATCTGTGCTCCAAATGTTTCCCCTGAGCTCGTGAAAAGGTGGCTTGCTCTGGATACACAGCAACCAGATTGCTGGCGCCAGTGAGTTATCCTCAGAATAAGAGCGTTGGCACAACAGACAAGAAGCCACAGCCACCGTGGTCAAAAGTCCGTTTGAGAGAAATGGTCTTGATAGTCAAAGGGCAGGAAGGCATTGGGGATGGGGGGAATGCCACTGGCCAAAGGCTGGGGGTCTGTTAAGGTGCTGTTGAGAGAGGTTTGGGTTTTGTTTTTTTTTTCTTGCTATTTCCATTTATATTGGGAATCCAAAGATGGAGTAGAGTCTTCCACAGTGAAACTGAAAGATGTCTATGATAGAGTAAGAAAAAAATGTAGGTGACAGGACAGCGTGTGCAAAGAGAGAACGAGAGAGAGGCAGAATTACGTGGTAGGTTAGAGCACGCGTCCTAGGAGCCCCACTGCTTGAGTCCAAATCCCAGCTCAGCCGCTTACAGGCTGGGTGGCCTTGAGCACTTTAACTCTTGATACCTCACTTTTTCCATCTGTAAAATGGAAATGATATAAACAATACCCATCCCATTGGGCTATTATGAGGATTAACACATGGAAAGCACACAGATTCTATAGAGTTATACAGCAAGTGCTGTAGATGTGTAGACTCGTCTTATTATAGTATGATTTGTGTGTGTGTGTGTGTGTGTGTGTGTAAAACAAGCCAAATAACAAGCTTTTTAATAAAAATGTGTGTATTCCAGGGCCAGGGCTAGGGAGAGACAAATGAGGCAGGAGAACAGCAGAATTCACCTCAGGCACAAAATTTAAGGGGTGCCAAAAAGTTCAGTGATCCAGATAAATAACATTTCAATGTAATGTTCTAAAAATCAAAGTAATGCCAAAAAATCCATGAACAAAATATCAAAATTCTAAACAAAGACAAGATCAGTATCTGATTTTTTCCTTCGGCCTCAGGCAGAAGCCTGTAGGGGTGTATTCATTCATATCATAGTGACACATCTAGAAAGTTATACCCCAAACTTTGCTTTCTGGAGTGAGAAACTATATCAAGTTTCATTTTCTGTTTTATGTTTCTGTGTATTTTAAAATTTTTACCATGAGAATATATATAATAAAACAAGTGAGCATTTTTAAAGCTTAATTTCTTCATGAAATCTTGGAAGAAATACATAAGATGATACTAAAGTAGATCTAGGCAATTGACTGATAAAAAGAAAATGAGGCCACACAGCCCACAGAGAATCCACTGGCAAACTATCCCCCTGCATTGCACAGATCATTCTTTAAACCTACACAAAGAGAAAAGAAAGAAGAAACTGGGGATATAAGAAATAAGAGTAAAATTCACGTAAGCTTGCTGGGCCTCATTTTCCCCTTTTGTAAAAGGAAGGGGTGGGGGAAAGCCCGCAAGCAGTAGCCCTGGAGGTTCTAACCAGCATCGCCCTTGGGTTGAGTGAGGATTCGCCTTGTCCTGTTTCCAAGGAAAGCGCAGGCCTTGGCCTGCTGTCCCGCTCCATCTCACCATGTCCCAAAGCCTGGTAGCCCGAGGGCCCTGCAGAGCCGGTGGCTGTGAACACTGGCAGAGGCTGGGATGAATACGTGCCTCTGAATCCAAAGGCCTGGTAATGCATCCTGAACCCATCCATACCCTGGCTGCTAGACTTTGAAATTATCCCTTAACCTCTTTGATTCTGTTTTTTCATCTGTAAGTGGGAAACAATAACACTCACTTCAGAGGGTGACTGTGAAGGTAACGTGAGAGAATATATGTCAAGCATCTGATGCATGGTTGGCCCTCAGTACATGTCATTTCCTTCCCTTCTCCTTTGCTTGTGGGGTAAAACTGTGAAGCTATTCCAATTCAAAGGCCTCTTTGCTCTTTCAGGGAAGTAGTAACATGTCGGTGCCCAGCAGCAAATGATGGAAAAATGATCAAGATTTCACTTTGGAGAAAGGTGTGTAGCTTCTCCTTTGCAGTCCTCCTAATCCCACATCCTCTGAACAAATGTTAAAATTCTTTGAAATTTAATGAACAGGCTGAAGATCTGAGGTGGCCTGGGAAGTGGGCTGTGATTAATAATTTGCTATGTTTAAATCCCTAAATCAGATCAACAGAATGCAGATAGTCAGAAGCTGATAGTAACCTCTTTTTTTTCTTTATGAACTATTTCCAGGAAAGAGAAGGCACAACATTTTTCCAAAACAGGTAACCTTCAAGAAAACTTTACAAATCAAAATAATATCAGAAAAGTGGGGATGGGACCACGGGTTATGAAACTTTATAGAAGTTTTTTTTTTTCAAAGATCATCAATACACCACAACACACTGAAAACAATGAGAGAAAGTTAACCATAGACTGCTAAATCTCTCCACATACATGCAACCCATTACCCCTCAGTTTTTTTTTTTTGTTTTTCCTTTTTTAGAATTTTTTTTAATTTTAATAATATTTAGGACGATTTCCATCAGAAAAATTAAAAGCCAAAGTTAAAATGAGGCATAATCCTACTATCTAGGTAGCTCTTGCTGACATTTGAACAAGAAAATAAGAAGCAATGTTTCCACATGATTAGAATATTAAATACAGAAAGGTATAAAAGTAAACTAGAAGTTTACTCTCAACCACCCTTCAGGCTCATCCAGTTTTTTACCCCAAAATTAAGTGTAAGAGTTCTTTGGACAAATTTTCAATGCATATACCAGCCTTTGTGTGTCTTAAGTTACACATAAAAGATTATACTAATCACAAGGTTATCCATCCTTCTTTTTCACCTATGTTAAGGTATGAATTGTGCTCCCTCCAAATTCCTATGATGAAGCCCAAATTCCTACGTTGAAGCCCCAACTCTGAATACCTCAGAATGTGACTGTATTTGGAGATGGGGCCTTTAAAGGGTAATTAAGGTAAAATGAGGCCCCTTGGGATGGGCCTTAATCCAATCTGACTGGTGTCCTTATAAGAAGAGGAAATTAAGATACACAAAGAGACGCCAGGGCTCATATATACAAAGGAACAATCATGTGAAGGGGCAGCAAGGAGGCGGCTGTCTGCAAGCCAAGGAGAGAGGCCTCAGAGGGAACCAAACCTGCCAGCCCCTTGACCTTGGACTTCCAGTCTCCAGAACTGTGAGAAAATATATCTCTGTTGTTTAAGTCACCTAGTCTGTGGTATCTTGTTATGGTGGCCCTAACAAACTAGTACCACATGTCAGTACAGTAAGTCCCCTACATACAAACCTTCAAGTCGCAAACATGCGTTCACGTGTCCAATCACGTTAAGTTAGTTCACGTGTCTGGCGTACACTGTCACATGCGTGCATTCTCTACAAGTGGTTGTGCTTTTGTCTACTGTACAGTACTGTATAGAGTACAGTAGTACAGTGTCTTTATTTCAAGCTAGATCTGCAAGAGGACGACTTCATTGAACTCCTTGCTGTGCAAAACACAGAGCTTACTAATGAAGACCTAATAGAATTGGAGGCCCAGAGAAATGACGAAGAGAGACAAGAGGAAGAAGAAGTAACTGAAGAACCAAAGAGATTCACGACACAGGAAATGGCAAGGGGATTTTCTTTATCTGAGGAGGCACTGTTAGTTTTTGAGGCACAGGACCCAAACGTAGGACAGTACATGAAGACTGCAGCAGCCGTTCTGAATGCAATCCAGTGCTCCCATGTCATCTATGATGAGAAAAAAAGAGCTACTACCCAGACATCACTGGATCGTATGTTCAAGAGGGTAGATAGACAAAAAAAAAAAGAGGGTAGATAGAATTGAATCCAGCAAGGAACCAGAACCTGTGCCATCCGCGTCAGACGTGAGTGAGATTGCAGCTTTCCCTCCATCTCCTATTGCTGAGGATCCTTCAGCTCTACCATCTCCCCGCTCCTCTCCCTCCTCCAGTCAGTAACTCTTCTTGCCTGTTCACTCGGTGCCAGCTCCTGTATGCCAGCTATTGTGCTGTACTACTGTACTTTTCAAGGTACTGCACTGTAAGATTAAAAAGGTTTTTTTTTATTTTGTGTATTTGTTTTTTATGTATTATTTGTGTGAAAAGTATTGGTATTATAAACCTATTACAGTACAGTGCTATATAGCCGATTGTGTTGGTTGGGTACCTAGGCTAACTTTGTTGGACTTATGAACGTGTTCTCAGAACAGAACACATTCGTATGTAGGCGACTTACTGTATATGTTTGTGATATTTCTATATCAGTATTCACATTTCATCAAATTATCACAATTTCTTTAAACTCTGCCCTACTGATCAACATTTACATTGACTTTGGGTTTTTGACTAATTCAAACAATGTTGCAGTGAATATTCATGCACTGATATCTTGGCATAATTTTGTAAGGAAGTGAATTTCCAGAAGTGGAATCGTTGGTTCAAAGTATAAAAACACACATACTTAATTTCAATAGATATTGTCATATTGCCCTTCAAAAGTTTCTACTTCCACCAAAGGTGTGTAAAAACGCCATTTTCCCCACACTCTTGCCAGTACTAGATATACCTCACTTTTTCATTTTTATCAATCCAATAGTTAAAAATTGGTGTATTGTTCTAGTTTCTACCCGTGGACAAGTCTGAGCATCTTAGAGAGTTGTCAAGAGTACAGGCTCAGGGGCCAAAGCCTGAGTTTGAATTCTGGAGCTGCCTTTTCCTAGCTGTGTGACTCTGGCCAAGTTGTGTAACTTCTCTCTGCATCAGGCTCGTCTTCTGTCAAATGACATAGCAGTGGCAGCTACCTTGTCACAGACTTCCTATAAGAACTTCATGAGTGAAGAGATGTCAAGTGCTTAGAACAATGCTTGGAACAGGGTACTCTCCAAATTAATGTTAGTTATTATTATTGTTATTAAAAAATAAGACATATTTACTCTATGCGTGACTGCCCTGTGTTATGAACTGAATGTTTATGTCGTCCAGAAAACTCATATGTTGAAGCACTAACCTCCAACGTGGCTGAATTTGAAGATGAGGCCTCTGAGCAAGTAATTAAGATTAAATGAGGTCACAAGGGTAGGGCCCTGATCTGATAAAATTAGTGTCCTTATAAGAAGAGACACATGAAAGCTCTCTCTTTCTCTCCCCATGCTCACTCAAAGAAGAGATCATCTGAGCACACAGTGAGATGATGGCCACCTACAAGTCAAGGGAAGAGGCCTCAGAAACAAACCTACCTTGTGGGCCCCTTGATCTTGGACTTCTCAGCCTCCTGAACTGTGAGAAATAAATTTCCATTGTTTAAGCCACCAGATCTGGTATTTTGTTATGGCAGCCAAAGCAGACTAACACACCCTGTTTACATCTTTTACCCATATTTCTGTCCAAGTAGTCTATTTCTTATTGATTTGTATGAGTTTCTCTCGTCCATGCTCCTTGATTTATAAGGACAGATGTGTTTGCCAAAGGACCATGGCTGAGAAATGAGGGCAAAGGATATCGACTTCCACTAGGGTCTCCCAAGCAGGAGAAGACTGAGAATGTGGATCAGGCAGCATCTGAGGTAAGATTTGGGGGCTAAACAGTCTAGATTTAAGGAGGCATCTGTAAATTCTGGTCCTCGATACCAGCACAAGTATGGCATTCCACAATCTCCTTCAAAGATTAAGAACAAGTACCAGGGCACCTTCCCTTGACTCTGTTTTTTTTTTTTTTACACATCTCCCTCTTTCAAAGAAAAATACAGAGGGTATCAGTTACTTCTTACCCTTGCTCATTTCCACATCAAAGTCTTGGTACTGAAACGCACTTTTTCAAATTTAAATTCAAAATTGTAATTTAACGTAGAGCAATTATAAGTAACAGATGCTGGAAGGTTTTCACTTTTTGCTTCCACAAGAAATATACACATTGGATCCAAATTTTTGGATATGATATCCAAACTAACTTAGGAGCTAGCAATGAGAGACTGCTAAATGTAAGCTCAAGCATACAACCTTTAGAACTGGAAAGTATGGGGAAACTGGGAAACCAGACACATAAAAACTACACTGTATTTGACAGACACCTCCACCCCCAACTTGAATGGCACATCAGACTCCAAAGGTAAAGTGACAGAATGTCATGGTAGAAGCATAAACCTCAGAATTGAAGTGCTGTGAAACCCAGGCCTACCACCTAACTAGCTATATGATCTTGACCAGGGTAATTTAACCTCTAGGATTCAGTTTCCCCAGCTACAAAATAAGAATGATATTACCTACCTTACTGAGTTGTAAAGATTCTGTAAGTTAACGACTAGAAAGTCCTCAATCCCATGCCTGATGGATGCTAACTGTTCTGCAGATGACTAAATGTCTCTAAGACTTTCTCTCAGTACCTGAACCCTTTTATTTCTGAGTTTCTGTGATCCGGCCAATCCAGTTCCATATTCACCAATCGACTGTTAAGTGATTACTGAGTTCTAAGTGCCTAATACCACCCATACAAGGAATAAAAGAATAAGACCCTCGAGAAACTTCCAGCCTCATTATGGAGGCCAAATGGGTACCTATGAAACAATTCATGAACGATACAAGGCAGGGAAAATCAAGTGCGTCAGACTATAAATGCCCCCTGGAACTTGAGCTGGGGGGTGTTTGGGTGGAGTGGGAAGGAAAGTGGTTTCAAACCGTCAAGGTGGGAATGAGTCCCCAGGTCGGCACTGCTAACGAGCTGTGGCCAGCCGCTCCATTGACTACAATACTCCATCCTCACCAACCACAAAGCAGGACTCGTTTCTCACAAAGAGAATCCAGGGCACCGAGGGGCAGTGTGGACTCAGGCCAGTTAGGTCCCCTTGAGTCTTCTTTTCCGTGTGGCCTGGGAGAGGGAGGGTGGACATTTCCTTTCCTCTGAAATACTTCCTAGATGCCTTTCCTGTGGCATCACCATGTGCGGTCATTCCCTTCTCCTTATGCACAGGCTCCCTGACCAGGGGCGAGGCTCATAGACGCAGGGCAGGCGCTCCCTCTTCTTTGACTCCCCACAGTCAGGAGTCCTGGGCTCCCAGTAATTGTCACATCCGTAAGTAAACACCTAAATAAATACAGCAGTGAATGGAGTTCCTATGTTCCCACGTGTCTGATGTCAGAGTGGAACAGGTAGAAACAGGATAAAATGGGAAATAAGGAAATACAGTTCCAAAACTGCTTGTGGCAAAACTTGGACACCACTTACCAGGAGTCTATTCCAATGAGACTTGGTCACATCCTATGTTCTTTGTTTCCTCCATGGCTTGAGTTCCTGGCAATAAAGTTGCAGAAGCCAAAGAACATTCAGTTTGAAACATGGAGTTTTGTTTTCAGAGGAAGTGGCAGGAGGCAGGGAGAGTATTTTTGCTGTCATTGCAGCAAAATAAGCTCCCCCAGAACTTTAGTGGTTTAAAGTGACCATGTTTCTCTCACACAGTCCTGCAGCCGCTTGACCAGCTGCAGCCAGGCGCGTGTGCCTTGGAGACTCTCGTGCGGGCACAGCCAGAGGACAGCTGGGGCTGGAGTCATCTGAAGGCTCTACTGGGCTGCCATTCTGAGACAGGTTCTCCATACAGGTGTCTGCACCTCCCTCCTGTGCCCCTTGACCTCTCCCCAAACCCCACTCTCACATGGCATCTCCTCCTCCAGGGTCCCCGCACACACACATGGCTTCGGTTTCTCTCAACTTGGTGATCACACGGGAGTCTCACTCTCTCCACTGCAGCCGTCCTCCAAGAGGCTGAAAGTGGAGGCTGCCAGGCCAGGTAAGGGCTATCCTGGGAGTATCAGTGTCACGTCCACCATATTCTATTGGTCAGAGCACTAGCAGGACCCCAGGGATGGGGAATCGGCTCCATCTTCTGATGAGGGAGTGGCCAGTGCACACTGAGAAGGGCACGCAGGATGAAGATGCTTTTGCAGCCAACTCTGGGAAATGCAAACTGCCACGGTTTGCTGTTGTCATTGTCACTGTTGATGCTGTAATCGTTCTTAAGGTTCCCTGCTTAGTCAGACTAATGCGAGAGAAGGCAGAAAACACCTCAAGCCCAAATCCCACTGCCATCATGTTTGACGGCTGAATGACAGTGAGACCAAGATGCTCCTTGAAACAAAGATTCTCTCACTGGCCCCCAGTGCTCCTAACCAATGCCCCCCTCCAGCCGATGAAGCTCCCCTGTGTACATCCGACAAAGGTCTCCCTTCCTCTAGGTCGAGGCATGGCTCGGGAGGGCAGTGCCTCCTGGGAGGCACACCTGAACATGCCACAGCCTTCCTCCTAGCATGAGGCTCCCGATGCAGCAGAAACGGACAGTTGATAATCGAGTGCATGATGGAGCAAGAAATAGCCACGCTTTCCTTCCAACGTGGTGGCCCATGTAGTAGGAAGGGGAGAGCGACCAGGGAGCTGGGTCAGAAGAGAGTATCCCCAAGCCCCTCAGCTCCCACACGGGCACCTGAGAAGCACACCCCACAGTGTCCCCTCGAGGTGACAGGAACGACAGTGCATTTACAGCGGAACAGAATGCAGTTCCATTAGAGCCAGGAAATCAGAACTAGTGGCAACTGGCTAATCCAGGAAAATAAAAGTAAGAAGGACTGTGTTATTCATAACCTTAGTGAGGTGACAGGGCCAAAACAATAGTGACTAAAGCATTACCAAAGAACCGAATTTTTCAGCTGCATAGTTCGTTTTTCAGAAACACATAATTCACTAGGGTGATTTTAAAACACTGCCCTTTGCAGCTGTAATTACCATTTGTAGGTGCTTGACTTATCTGTCGGCTTATTAAATCAGACCTTCGTTTTCCCCTCTCCAAGCTACAGCTATCAGTGTATAACTAAACTTTGGCAGGGTGTTTGCTCTGTCTTCATCATGGCTCAGAAAACTAACCAGCTGCAAGTTGAAATTTCTAGAAGTTGCATGCCTTTAAAATTCCTTTCCATATAAACAGAAAAATTAATCTTTTGTTTATGTATAGGTATATCTACATATAAATTCTCCCCCTACTCCTGTTATCAAAAACTTGAGGGACTATTCACTTAGGCTGTTCACTCAAAGTGCCACAGCAGCCTCTATTCAAGCTCTCCCAGAGCCAATGGTGTCTCCTGCACACTCCCATCCCCAATTAAAAATAACCTAAGCAGTAAAATGTGCTTTCCGTGCAATCTATGTAGTGTCAGTTTGCATCAGGTAAGGCAAAACCAGAATCCCCAAAGCCTCGTGGATTTGGAAATCAACCAAATCACTTCACTCTACCCACCCAGTACTTCTAGGTATGTAAAAATGTAAATATTTTATTTTAGAGTTTATATGGGGTGTTTTATAGAGCAGAGAAGTCAGAACACCCTTAACATGACACCATAAACCCACCAGGCTCTTATATTGCTCGGCTGTATTCCTCTCTTTCTTCCCCTTATCAGGGATTAAGGGCAGCTCCTACACGCATGAAAGATTTTGACATTCCTCACAGAAGTTCCTGGAGAAAACTGGGTCATTAGAGTGAGTGTGTGGAAAGGAGAAGCAAGTCTGGAGCCCTCCCTCTCCTAAACTTGTAAACTTCACCTTAGGAAGCTCACCTAGAATTAAATGCAGCATCTCATATGCTAAGTTGAGCCAGTGTTTTACGGGTAAGAGCAGAAGCTGAAATTCACCACACGCCAGCAACCTCTCTGTCTCCTTCATTCTCACATGGCCTGTGAGGTGGGCATTAATGGTAATAACATCAACAGTAATAGCAAATATCCCTGCAGTGCTCATGCTGTGTCAGGCACCGTTCTAAGTGCTGCTTGTGTACCAACTTGTGTCATCCTTACAACAAGCCGATGATGTCGGTAGACCATTATGATCATCCTTTGATGAGGAAACAGGTGCAGCAAAGAGAAAGAACTTAGTCAAACTCACAGAGATAGTAAGTGACAGAGTCTGGCTCTGAAGTCAGTGCTCTTCACTGTTATTCTACCCATTTCACAGATGAGGAAATCAAGGTAAAGAGAGGCAATGAGACCTATGTTCACAAACCTGGTATGGGATCAGATGGGGTTCCACACCAAGTATGCCTGGTTCCAGAGCCTAAGTCTTGTTGTGACTGACAAATGGACACACAGATCAACCCAACCTCCTCTTAGTTTGAGAGTGACTCCCTGGGTTTTACTTCCTGGTACAGCTGCTGCTGTTGGCCGCAGCTCTGCCTACCCCGGCAGTACCAAGCACAATATCACGAAGGAACAGCTATAAGCATGGGTGAAAGTGAGAGCTGCCTACATTATATGAGTTCAAGAACATCTAAAAATATGTTCCTTCCTACACTTAAGGAGTCATTCCCTCGACTTTCAGCTTTGCCTCTTGCAGATGTAAAACATTACGCTGCATCAGTAATCTGTACCTCAAATGCCTTTACCAGACTCTTCCTCAGAGAGGGAAGGAAAAGTAAAGGCTTTTGGGGTGCGGGGGAGGAAACAGAAAACAGCCTCAGACCTATCAGGCATCCCAGACAGAGCCTAAGTGGTGTCCACCTCTGGGATTCAGATACATCTAAACAGATTTAATGAGCTAGTGGGGTCGGGTGCCAGCAGAACATTTGCATAAGGGAGTGACAGGCCTTCTGGGAAAGCTCTCACCTTAATTGGGAAGAGGGTCAGCAGACAAGCTTGGCTCAGTGACAAAGCCCTAGTCACAGGGAAACAGATTCAGTTTTGAGCACTGGGTTCTATCACTCACCAGTCTGTATCAGAGAGAGAGGTGCCTTGGGGAGGGGGCGGAATTAGGAAGTGCTCCATTTAAGTGGTGGCCAGACAATCTGAGGTGAAAACGTGCTGATTCGCTACCCGTGGAACAGAGCTTGACATAAGGTAGGGAGGGGTGTGCCCCCCAGGTGGCAGCTTGGATCCTTGAAGACCCCAGTTCGTCAGTCCTGTGATTGGGTGAAAGAGACAGCCCAGATGGGCAGCTATAGGTATTGAGAGGAAGTGGCAAGAGGGATGTTACCCCGTGATGTGGCAACCCTGTCCTGTGGAAGCAAGCACCCAGCCCAGGGAACTGGGATGGAGACGAGTAACAAGAACCAGCAGAACTCATCTGCGGGGTGATTGCCCGGCCTGTTAGAATAGGTCCATGTGCCATGGTCTGTTGACAAAACTGGGATGGGGGTAAGAAGACAAAGAAAAGTAGCACCAGAAATTCTCTCTTACCCTGTCATAGTCCAGCTCTTAGCTGAGGACCAGAACTGATGTCAGCCTTCCAACTATGCATTCATTGTATCTGTGATATGCGCGGCATAGACACGAGGATACAGCAACTCACAAGACAGCTGTTTTCTCCAAACACATCCCTTGCCTCCCACCCTTTAGCCATATTAGCTTTCCTTCAGCTCCTTCTTTCACTCAGGCTCCACACCCCCTATTCCTGCTGCTTATAACACTTTATCCAAACTTCACCTTTGTCTTTGGTCTCAAAGTAGAAGTCACCTCCTTGCAGAGGCCTTCCTGGCTCACCTATTAATAGGGTCTTCTGTTATTCCCTTTCATATCACATATCACAGGTTGTACACAGGAACATATTTGTGAGTTTCCCTGATCAAAGCTCCACTCCATCCTCAGCACCAGCTTCGTGCCCAGCATGCAGTAGGAACTCTATAAATACCTGTCAGGTAAATGTTATTCACTGAACCCCATTCGATAGAGGGTCGCACAATAATAAACAGTTGAACTCAGTATTCAAATGCAGACCTGATGGCGTGTTATAACCAGATTCCACCTTATCGCATCACCTCAAGGCCCTCATAGTTTAGCTGTGAAAGAGACACATAAACAATAAGTAGAATCATGTGACTCGTGCTATCATAAAGCTCTGTCCAAAGTGCTGTGAAAATATGGAAGACAGTCTGATGAATTCGGCTAGGGAGTGATGAAAAGCTTCTAGACAGCTGACACCTGGATGGAGCCTTGCAGGATGAGGTGGTGTGGAGGTGTAAAGGCATGGTGGCATTCTCCCTCTTATCCCCATCTGTAAGGGTTGCTAATTCTGGACAGCTGCACAAAGATTCTTCAGTTATTCATCCAATACGAGTTGAATGGCACTTATCAAAACACACATAGTCCCTGCCCTCTGAGGGAAAAGGGACAAATAAAAATGGTTGACCCACAGGGTCCATGGACAAAGTATTGAGAAGGTAACTGGAGGCCGGATCATGGAGGAGCAGACAGGGGAAAATCAAGGTGACCCTGTTTGCAGCCCGTCAACCCCCAAACAAGTGAGTGATGCTGTTCGAGATCAACCAGCCTCCAGCCTGCCCGCCCGCTATCCACAGACACGCAGAAGAGCCCAGCAAAGATCACCTGCCCTTCAGCTCCTTGCCCAAACCAGAGGAGCCTCCCAGACAGTCCACAGAACCATGAGCTAAATTAAACGTTTACTGTTTTTAGCCACTGAGTTTTGAGGATTATTTGTTGCTAATCAGAAGTATCAGTGTATGGTAGCACCATGCTAGGTACTATTGGGGTGGCACACATACACAAAGCCCGCCTTTGCTCACTTCGCTCCATCCTACCTCGTATTTACTTATGTACAGCTCTGCTTCCTCATCAGCTCAAGAAGGAAACACAGTTGTACATAAATGAATATGAGATAGGATAGACCAAAATGAGTTCTCCAGAGAAGGACCAACATCTGCTAAGGGAGCATGGAGGATGAGATTAGCCCTGCCTGGGGGTGGGGGAGCATGTGTGAAGGAGACCATGTGACGGGGGTGCAGAAACACAGGTGTAAGATCATCAGGCAGAGGCTGAGGAAACAAGAGCCTCCAGGTGGTGAGAACATCCTGCTTAAAAACACAGGATGTGAGTAATCTGGGATGCTCAGTTGGAACATTTCTCATTTTCTGCCCCAATCTCTCCCCACACAATCTCCCCTTCCCAATATACTCCTTCAGGAGGTGTGAGCTCAGATTTCACTTCTTCCAGGAAGCCCCTGCTATGCACAGAATTGTGCACCTCCCCAAATTCATACTGAAGCCCTAAGCCCCAATGTGGTGATATTTGGAGACGGGGCCTTTGGGAGGTAATTAGGTTTAGATGAGGTCATGAGGGTGAGGCCATCATGCTGTGATTAGTGCCTTTATAAGAAGAGATTCCAGAGAGTCCTCTCTCTCTCATTCTCTCTCTCTCTCTTTCCACTGTGTGAGGGCACAGTGAGCAGGCAGCCATCTACAAGCCAAGTACAAGGTTCTCACCAGGAACTTAATTGGCCAGCACCTTGATCTGCAATTTCTAGCTTCCAGAACTGTGAGAAAATATATCTCTGTTGTTTAAGCCACCCAGCTCTGGTATTTTGGTATGGTAGCCCTTGCCAACTAAGAACCTTCCTTGATGTGGTCCCCTCCACATCTGAGTTAGGCTCTCTCCTCTGTATTTCTTCTCTGGAAGTTCTTCCCACACTTCATTGTGACTCTTCCCTTGTCTGTATCTCCCACCAGACTGTTATCTCTATGAGGACAGGGACCTCATCTAGCTTCTTATGTTTGCTTTCTTATCTCTACTGCCTAGCACAGAGGCACATAGTAAGGGCTTAATAAATGTTTGTTGAATATGTGCTCCAAATTTGTCTTTCTGTGTGGTATCCCAAAGAATTCATGAAAATAAAACATTGGCTAACTCTAGATATAGTTGCAGAAATAACTCACACTCTTGCCCTTTTGCAAACTTCGCTATTTCTCTATTATTTCAATTAAGAGAATCCGTTTTGGGGCATCTAATTGGCTGTTTATAAAGACAAAAAATAGTTCACAACCTAAGCCACCTCATGGATGGAATATTTTGTCTGATGACCCAGAACAGCATGATCCCTAAATGCTCCTGCTGGTTTTCTATATTCTTTATAAATACTCCCTAGCAGGACTTCCCTTGTGGCACAGTGGTTAAGAATCCGCCTGCCAATGCAGGGGACACGGGTTCAAGCCCTGGTCTGGGAAGATCCCACAGATGCCGTGGAGCAACTAAGCCCGTGGGCCACAACTACTGAGCCCACGTGCCACAATTGCTAAAGCCCATGCCCCTAGAGCCCGTGCTCCGCAACAAGAGAAGCCACCACAATGAGAAGCCCATGCACCGCAACAAAGAGTAGCCCCTGCTTGCTGCAACTAGAAAAAGCCCTCGTGCAGCAACGAAGACCCAATGCAGCCAAAAATTAATTAATTAATTAATTAACTTTTTAAAAGACTCCGTATCTATACAAATTTTACAGAACACTCACAAGGTTTCTGCTTCTGGAATATTGGCTAACCTTTACATCAAGCATCACCAATCCCCCACTTTTTTTTTTACTAGTTAAGAAATTTAAACTCAATAAGGCTAAATGACTTATCCAGGATCATCAGTTAGCAAGAGAGAAAAGGGTAGAGCCCAGGTCTTCTACTTATGAGTCTAGAATTTATTGGAAGAAAGAAAAATGGAAACTATACAGAATTCAGAGAACCCCTGATCTAAAATATAGACCACATATATCTTCCTGTTAAAATGGTTAAAAGTACACAAATATAAATGTATAAGAAAAGAAGGGGTAGACAGGGGAACTCCAGTATTTATTATCAGCATTTGAGTATGTTCTTACAAGAGACAGAAACTGAGTGTCAATGTCCATTCTCTGACCTCTTACTGATGCCAGCACATGACAATTCTGGCTGTACCCAAAGGATGTCACCTGTATTTCACTTGCTGGAGTAATCACTGTGTAGGTCTCCTTATATGACACATTGTCAACTTCACTTCTAATCTGCACCCCCTTAGATTTCAAGATGATTTGCTGCATGATTTCTGATCTATGCAATTAGCTTGAGGGCAAAGTTATATATTTATATCCATAGGCGCCATCTTGATTTGGAAGTAGAAAGTGGAGGTAAGATAAGGAGAGCCAAAAATTTAAAAAACCACAACTCTTCTTTTTGATCTGTCACACTCTAGTGTAGTGACCCATCCTCTCGGTACTGGTGTAGTGTAGTGACCCATTCTCTCTGTACTGGTGTAAGGTCAGGGACAAAATTAGACAAAAATTTGGAACACGGCAGCATGCCCCTCATATTTCCAGCAGCAGTAATGCTCCTGGGTTTCCTTTCTTCATGGGTTAATTGCCAAGCATTTCTATCAGATGAGGTGAGGAGGCTTCCTCTTAGTCAGATGCTTCCCTCTCTCCCCCAGCTGCCTGTCTGGTTTCTTTCTTCTCACAGTAAGTTCTAGGAAGCCACCCTCTTATTGTCAAAACTCACAGTCATAAAAGGGTCATCCTTTATTTGATTCAGCCAACAGTTTAGAAATGCTTGAGCAGTGCGGATTAGATTACCCAGTTAGGGTCAGATCTGAGAAGCAAAGCAGAGAGATGACTGTTGGTCTACTACGAACACATGGAGGCTAAGTGACTGAATAAAATGTCTGGCAAGTACCAGCACACTGCCTGGCGTGTTCTCAACATGCCTCTCTGAACTCCAAATGTCAGTGCACCCAACCCTGTTACAGCCTTGCCTCTTGGTCTACACTATCTCTTCACTGGTGACTCACGCAGGCCTGGGGCTCTAAATGGCCCCAATGTCTTCATGACCCCTGAATTTACCATGTAGTCCTGACCTCTGCTCTGAGCTAGAGTCATATATGCAATTGCCTATCTGACACTTCAGCTTGTATGTCTAGCAGGCCACCCCAAACTCAGCATTTCCCAAAGAAAGCTCATGATTTCCTGCTCTGCTTCCAAAATCTGTGCCTCTCTATCTCAGTAAAAGGGACCAGCATGTATCCAAAAGCCTAAGAGTCATCTTCAATCGCTCCCTTTCTTTCATCACACCCTGCCCTTTCCATACGCACATCCAATCTGTCTTCTAGATCCATAGGCACGTCCTCCAAAAGGTCATGAGCTTGATAACTTATATCCACCTCTCTGGTTACTCTCCTAATCCAGACCACCATTCTCCTTTCCCATGACTATTATAAACTAGCAAAATGGGTCTCCCTGCTCCCATTCTTGCCTTCCCATGATCCATTCTCCACAGAGCAGCCAGTGCAAAATTCTAAAACAAAACTCAGATCATCTTACTCCCTTGTGTGACAAATGCCCACAGCTTCTCCTTGCACTTAAAATAAAATCTAAACTCCTTGTTCTGCCTCTGAGTCATGGAAGGCCCTGCACTGATTAGCCACCTACTTCTCTCTTTCAATCACCCTTCTGCTTTCTCACTAGCTCCAGCCACGTTCCCAGCCCATCCGTAACTGGTGAACTTCTGCTTTTCCTTTAAGACTAAGATACTGCTTCTTCCAGAAAGACTCTCCTGAGACTTGCAGCCTGAGTTGGATGCTCTTCCTCTGATGTCTGGTAACACATGTCTCTCTCTCTCTCTCATTCCACTCACACTGCCCACATCAAACTGGATTTACTTCTCTGTTTAGGAACCATCAACCCACCATATTGTGAGCTACCTGAGGATGAAAATCATGTTCTGTTCATCTCTGTGGCCCCGCATAAGTGGTGCGCTATCAATGTTTATTGAATGTAAATTCACCCCTCCTTCTGGCAATATGAACACCAGCATGCAGGAGCAGAAAACAGGGAGTTAGGTAGGCAGTACCTGCTGTTGCAGACTTTGCTTCTTTCCACGTGGCCAAGTCCGATCGGAGACCCTTACCTCTTCCACAGGGCACACGTGCTCCACCCACAGGAGTTCTGGGTCTGGAGAATGCTGGGTAGTCATTGAGCCGAGGCAATGTGGGCAGACCCTATGCAGCTTGAGTCTCTGAGTTCCACCAGGTGCTCTGTCGTGCTCTGCGGATCACATGTGAGGCTCAGAATCCACAGTACACAACACATGTTTCTGTCCCCCATCTGCCCTGCAGCAACCCTGACTTAAAGGAGTAAGCAGAGAAACATATGGAAATCCAACGATGAAGAAGTAGCCACATGGCTGTATTTGGAATTTGCATAAGTTCTCACTTAATACAACTTTCTAGAAAATGTCAGTGAGCTTAGCCAGCTATCCTGTTGACTTGCCTCCAAACAAATGTGGAAAAAACAGGTAATGCCATTGCTTTGATTCCATGGTTTACCTTTAAGGCCATGACTGTGAGGTTCAAGGACTAGACCTCTCCCCATCAAAGGGGGCACCTCGATTGCTTTAGCTGCATGGCTCAAAATCCACTGCAAAGTTATGAGAAATGGAAGATTCAGCCATGTCAGTCCCCACACAAAGAGTGTACCTATCTCCCTACTTTCTATAACAACACAGACTGGATGCACACCAGCATAAATGATATTTAGGATAAAAAAAGTTGGCAAAGGATCGATGCCAGGTGTGGCGGCCATGGGAACATATCTTGTAGACCTCTAACTATTACAAGGAGCATAGTTCACCAAGGGATGCAGCTCTGAAATCCACTGCTGCATTTGTGCTGAGGCCACAATTCCTGGGAGCTGCTGGTGCATTAGGGATACCAAGGCCAACCTATTTCTGGGAAACATGGGTCTCCTGTGATGGCTAACTGTGGTTCAGAGACTTACCAGCAGCCTTGCTGGGGCTTCCTTAGGCTAGACAGTAGGCTAGGACATTAGGACATTTCCGCCCAAACTTCCCTCCCTCTTTTCTTCACTTGAGTCAGACTTGTATCACAGTCTGTCAACTGTCCCGAGCTTTTCCAGCTCCCTCCCCATTTTCTCTAATACAGGCGTTTCTCCTAAGAAAATTCTTGCACATTTAATACTGTCATGGCATCTACGTCTTGGGGAATCTGGACTAAAATACCAGGCAACATCAAATACCATGCTCGAGAAAAACACCAAACTAGAAAGTTGGAAACATGTCATTATCCCAGCTCTGTCCCTTTCTAGTGTGTCAGTCCACTTCTAAAAACCTCATTACCTCATCTTTCAAATGAATCAGCTAGAGTAGATGTCTCTAAGTTCTCTTTTGGCTTCCACATCTTGGATTCTATAGCTCCCATCCTGCCATTTATGACCACAGGACTACCAGCACCATAGGAGACAGTATCTCTCAGCATGAGGATGTCTCAGGTGAGGAGGTACATTTCCACACACTGCCCTTGTCAAGAGAAAGCTAAGAGTTAGCCAAGCCCTCAGCAGCTAATGTAAGGGTGTCCTTGGGCTGGGCCCCACTTGAGAACTGAGTGAATGGAACCTACATTTTGTAGCCCAAGTTGCTGTGTGAGAGCCTCAAAGCAATGAGCTCACCTTGAGACTAGAACACTGGTATGCTACTCAGCTCAAAGAGATTCTACCCACCTCCAGAAGAAATGAGATGTGTCCCCTTTTGACTCCCTACAACACTGTGTCAGACCCATCTCTAGGCACTTAGCACTTGGACCTCACAAAGACCTTGGAGTCTGACAGATCCAGGCACCCCTCGGAGATATTGCAGGTTCAGGTCCAGACCACGATAAAGTCAACATCACAATGAAAACAAGTCACAAGAACTTTTTGGTTTCCCGGGGCATAGAAAAGTATGTTTACACTACACTGTAGTTTATTAAGTTTGCAACAGCATTATGTCTAAAAAATATGTCATAGGAGTAACGTCAAAGATCCCTGATCACAGATCACCATAGCAAATATATTACAATGAAAAGTTTGAAATATTCCAAGAATTACCAAAATGTGACACAGAGACACAAAGTGAGCAAATGCTGTTGGAAAAAATGGCATCTATAGACTTGCTTGATGCCGGGTTGCCACAAACCTTAGATTTGTAAAAAATGCACTGCCTGTGAAGCACAATAGTGAGGCACAATAAAACAAGGTTATGCCTGTACAAGTTAAAATCATTGGTGAGCCAGTGACAGGTTACATCAGTTAGAATTAGGTGTGGCCACCTGTGAGAGAAAAATCCACATTCACAGTAGCTTAAACACTCTAGATTTTACTCTCTCACAGAAAAAGAAGTCCAGAGGTAGACAGTCCAGGGCTGATAGAGTGATTCTCCAACTTCAGGACCTAGATTCCACTGGCCTTCTACTCTACTATCTGTTGATCCAAGGTGGCTGCTAGAGGTCCAGCCATCACATCTGAGTTTCAGACTACAGGGTAGAAAACAGAAGAAGGGACCACTTTCTCTCTTTAAGCACATTTTCTACAATTTTCACCATCACTTCCACTTGCATCTATCTTATTGGCCAAAACTTAGTCACATAGCTGCAAGGGAAGCTGGAGAATATAGTCCTTTAGCTGGTAGCAATGTGTTCAGCTGAAAATCAGGGTTCTTGTTACCAAGGACAAAGAAGAACTGGATATTAGGAGGTACCTAAAGAGTTTGTATCACAAAGACTGATGCGAAAAACATACCTGGAGTGGGAAGAAAAAAGCATTCACAGAGAAGGGGAATGACTCTAACATGGAAAAGAGGTATCACTCACCATTTGTGGGGACCATAGTTTGTGCCTGTCTTGAGTTTTCATCATAACCAAAAAAGAATTGGCAATATTTACTCTAAAAACAAATATGAATATGCCTTATATTGTACAATACGTGGAGCTAATTCGAGTGCCATATTATTTTATGTTGTTATGATTCAGACATATTTTTATACTGCTTTCTCTCAGAGTCAAGACGTAAAGTCACAACACAGGTGGCGAAGGTCTGTGGTATTAGAAGTGGACAAGAGCTTCTCGGCACATACCCTACCACCCCCACCTCTCCCACCAGTAAGTGAGATGCTCTTATGACTTAGATTCCCCAGTCTTCAGGTTCTTCACCTGCAAAATGAAGATAGTAATGCCAGGATGGTTTAGCATGAGGATTAAAAGTCATGACTGGGGGCTTCCCTGGTGGCACAGTGGTTGAGAGTCCGCCTGCCGATGCAGGGGACATGGGTTCGTGCCCCAGTCCGGGAAGATCCCACATGCCGCGGAGCGGCTGGGCCCGTGAGCCATGGCCGCTGAGCCTGCGCGTCCAGAGCCTGTGCTCCGCAACGGGAGAGGCCACAACAGTGAGAGGCCCGCATACCGCGAAAAAAAAAAAAAAAGTCATGACTGAAGAGCAGCCACTGCAGGTCTGGCTCATAGCTAAGTATTCAGTAAAGGCTTTTGTTAGTTCTATATTGTTATTTCTGGTCTCCACTTCTAGGTGGAGGTTCCCAGAGAGGAAGAATCTGTCTTCTTTGTATCTCCTCCTTTTTTGTTTTTTGAATCATAATATTACAAAAAAAATTCTATTAAAAAGAACTTGTTGTGTCCCATTTAACATTTTTAAAGCTACATGCACAAAGAAACTATTTTCAACAAAACACAAACAGGCTTGGAAGGGAACTGTTGGGATAGTTACTCATTTCTTCATTTATTCAACATTTATTTGAGAACCAAGCATTGCGGACACAAAAATGAAAATGGCACAGCTCTGTATTCACAATGATTAACCTAAGAGAAGGCACAGGCAGAACAACTCATGAGATGCAATAATAACTACAAAGAAATGTAAATGGTGCTGTGGGAGCACAGAGGAGGGGCCAGTGATGCCCAGGAGACTCAGAGCTTCCCCCAAAAAGGTGAAATTTGTACTGGTGTTTTGAAGGATAAATAGGAGTTTACTAGATGGAACAGGAGGGATTAGGAACTAACCTTAAGTATTAGATCTAGAAATCATGAATAATCAAGAGGGAAAATGTGGTTAATGCACTGAATCAGCAGATAAGGAGAAAGAACTCTCTTCTAGTTAGAACAGTATGGAAATGAAGATTGTGCTTATCGTCGTCATCATCATCATCATCATCACCATCATCTCTCTCTCTCACCTCATGTTTTGGAAGCCAAGCTGGTGGTACCCAAGGCAGTGAGCCCCTCACTAAGAAACAGCACAGGGGCTGAGTTATTCCATGCGTGGTCTGAGTGCTTGCTGGCAGACTGAGAAGAAAAGACTCTTGAAAAGAACTTTCAAGACCATGCCAGGAAAAGACTCACAGTTAAAACATCTTCCCACTGCAGGTTTCAGAGACCCATATAAAAGCTCCATCCCACCAACCACCTCGTAGCGAGAAAGAAGAGCATGGCAGTGATAGATGGCCTCCTCCATGGTGTGATCACTGGGTTCAGAAATGCGTTCCCACTTCCATAATCCCCACAGTTCAGAACACTGCATTGGAATAAGGAGTAAGGAAACAATCGGAGGAGACCAGTGTGAAAACTCGTACATCCTCTTTGAGAAGAAAGGCAGTCCAACCAATTAACACACATTCAGTGATTTGTCATATCAAACCATTGCAGCAACTTGTGAAAGTAGAGGAGGTTCTCGGATCTAGGAGCCAAGACAGTGCCACCTTACGGAATCTAGAACTCCGTAATGCAGAAACGCCTTTCCAGGAAAGCCCCTATGCAATGGATATGGTACACTAGGGCCAGCAACCCCTCTCACTCTAGCACAGGGTTTATCAACGCGAGACTACAGTCCCTTAGGAAATCTAAAAGTCATTTATCACAACAAGCTTTCTTAAAATCATGAAATAGAATGGAATGGAGCGGAATGAAACATGATGAATGGCATGAGATAGAATAGCATAGAATTGGCTACAGTAGAGTTGCATCGGGTTGGGTAGGGTGGAGCAGAGTTGAGCAGAATAGAATAGAAAGTATAAAAGTGCATTACATATAAAGTTAATACTGTTTCATAAAATGTGAACCCATGCGTGCACGTGCACACACACACACACATACACAATCTGAGGGCTGATTAAAATGTAGTTTTAACTTTGGTCTCCAGGCAAAAAAGTTCTATACCCACTATCCTAGCATGTCTTCTAAAACTGCAAAGACTGAAAAAACTAAAAACGGTATTTCCCATCATCTATTATAGCTAAAATTTGAACGTGATTTAGGTTGGCCAACCGTATATAACTGCATGACATTTGTTACATGTAATGAAGGTAAAGGTCTCATTTCAGATCCTTCTGATGTTCCTGCTGATCAACTTCATGGCGGCACTGGGTTTCCTGCAGTAGCAATGCCTGAAGTCCCAATATCCAGTTGCTGACTTCACGGAGGTAAGAGAAGGAGTTTTAGGGTTCATGTTTTGCAGAGGTGGATCTGGAAGCTGTGGCATAGTTCCGAAGGCAGTTGTTGCCGTTGAAATCTACGCTTGGATTACAACCCAGAGAGTGTATTCCTGGACCCGTCATTTGCTGTGTCAGCTTCCTGATTTTCTAGCTTCATGATCGAGGCTGAGGCGGTAGCTACCCAAGCAGGATGATTCGGGACATCACTCCTGAAGTCTCAGCCCACTCTCCCAACCATTCAAGGATTTTATGAGCACCTAATTCCCTTTCTGATTAAAAATAGCTAAGTTGGTTTACGTTAGCTACAACTAAATCCTGTCTGATAACGGAAAGCGTTCAGAGGCATTAAATAATTCACCCGAAGTTTCATCTCCAAGTTGAATTCATGGTAAGGCTGGTACTAGAACCCGGTTCTTTCAACACTAAGTCCTCTGTGCTTGGTATCCACTCAACTACATTTGGTAGGGATGGAAAGGGGGAATGAAATTAAGCCTAAGGAAAGGGCTTAGGTTTGGGATCGGGTTTGGTACCCAAATCTTACTCCCAACTCCCCCTCTCCTCTGGAGTTGTTGGCTAAGAAAGCATTCACACAGCAACAACTATCAAATAAAAACAGAACATTATTCTTTTAAAAACAGAACAAGCCTCTGACACTCCAATAACGTGGCTTCTAAGGTCAATGGAGGAGGTGCATGAAGTTTAGGCTTCTTCCCCTTCCAACAGAGACGGTGGGATCTCTGAGCAGACCCCAAGCTTCTGACCTGGGCGGCCAAATGAATGAGGATGGCCAACCTGTAACAGGGGTCCTTGGGTGTGGTTACCAACTGGGGGCAGGATCCATAGGAGAACTTATCATACACATAGGAAGCAGGCAGAGAGAGAATGAACAATGAGTTCCATCGATGTCTCAGGACCTGACCACCCAGAGTCATAGCTCTTTCTCTTGTATTGCGGTGAGAAAGAGGAAGCTAGAAAATGGGTGGAAAGAACAATGGGAGGACAGGCAGAATTCTGCACCATTATTGGGAGGAGGTGAGAATATGGGCAGAAGATCCTGAGCATCCTTCTCCCTCTACAGAAAGCAGACCTGATGGGAAACTCCAGGTCCTGGAGTCTAGGGCATCTAGACAACCAGGGGAAGCATGAGAGTCCCATATTCTGGAAGAATTGGAGGAAAATTTGAGGAGAGAAAGGTTAATGGAAAGATACAGGGCGTTGCAAAGATCCCTTGCCCTGTTTCACCATCATGCTCAAGAATCTTTCAGAATTTAGAACTCTTACATCACATGGCTGTAAGAACACATAAATGTGGAGATGATCATCTCCTCCAGATTGGTGTTGAGGAATGCAAACCTCTTACATCTCTTGCTGGGCCAGCTTAGCTCCATCCCCGTCTAAGTGACATTTGTTAATAGGCTGGCATTCATCTCACTCAGGCGAGTTTATTTTATCACAGACGCACTGAGGGAAAAAAAAACTTTGCAACTTACCACAATAAAGTAAATATCACAAGATAAATGACATTGTTGGAATGGAAACCACTTAGGCACTCAGAATGGTCAGATGCAAACAGTTTTTAGACTATTAGCTGTTAAAGGTTATGCCTTACGTCACCCAGAAGGGTTTTCCCCTAGATTTATAGCATAATCTCCAGGAAGATTTATTGCCTTCTTAATTTTTTCCCCCATTTTAACTTTATGAACCATCAGCCTGGAATTCCTCCTAAGTCATTTAGGAATGAGGAGTTGCTGGTTTTTAAGAAATGCTTGTGGTACATTTTCTGCAATGTTAATATTCTTACCATGAATCAGATTATGATGCCCTTGAGTAAGAACCAAATCGTCTTCCATTTGCTTCCCCAGATTTACTCTCTAATGTTTTCCACCCTGCTGTCTATCCCAGGAAACTGACCAGCAGAGATACAGAGAAAGCGTTCTTGCCTTTGGTTTCTAGTTGGGTACAGACACAGGAAGAACTGGCCAGAGACTGCAGGGAGGGAGGCATTTATTCCCCCATTTCCCTCTCCTGTGCTCCACGGCTGACGGCTCCCTTGATGCAGTCACCGCTCCTGTCAGGCAGCCATCTCCTCACAGCTCTCTCTCTCTCTCTCTCCGGGTTCCAGTAATCACTCCCTCCCCGTGATCGACTGTATCATTTGTTCACAAATTTCCATTTTCACTCTCAAGAGTATAACCCTCACCCTGCTGATTTTTTTGGACTTGGCCATTTGCCTTGCTTTGGTTAATGGAACATAAGCAGGTATGACATTCATTTCATCAGAGCAGAAGCATTATATGTGTTCTTGCATAGTCTGGCTCCGCTCCTCTTATTCTGCCTTCCATCATGAGAATAGTCTCAGTGAAAGACTACTGTCAGCCTGGGTTCTCAAATGAGAAGATATATGGAGGTCACCCAAGCCTAGCTAAGCCCAGCTGAGCCCAAGTGAACCCAGCCGAGGCCAGCAGAGTCAAGCAGAACCACCACCATCCTACACCCTTCAGGTAACACGCACAAGGAATGAATGTTTGTTGTCATAAACTACTGAGATACTGAGGTTGTCTATTGTCACAGCAAAAATCAACTGATACACTCTCTTCGCCCCTCCAGACCTAGGGGTTTGACCAGTACCTACTGCTACTCAGTTCAGAGATTTGCAACACTCCTTGTGGCTGCCCTACATCCTTCCCAAGCCTTTATAAACAGTTTCTTTATTAAAGACTCCTCAATCTACACGATATGATTATGATTCCTACTGAGACCCTGACTGGTACCTGTCATGTTTAGAGCAGAGAATATTAGAAGAAACCACAAAGAAGCTTGATATGGAGTAATGTTTACCAAACTCTAAAAATAAACAATAGTAAGGAGAAAAAGAAAAAGAGAGTAAGCAGCTTTTTCAAGGTCACCCCCAGGAAAGTCCAGACAAATTGCTCCACAGCCTCAAAAAAACAGGAGAACACATCTAGTAATGGGTGGTAGGAAGGCCTCCTGATGACAGCATCTTGAAGGATGGTGGAGTGAGGCTGGTTATCCAAAACTCTTGACCAATGGATACCATAATACCTTGCCAGCCAAGGGAAAAATACATCAACAACTTTGCAAAATAGAAACAGATAAGTAAGCCGGTTCTTGCCTTTATAAAATGAGTCTCTGAGTAGCTTGATTCATTTGGGTTCTCAGAATTTTGTGGAAGAAGCTCCATGAAACTGCCAAACATATGCACAAGTGATGCTGGGATCATCCACGGCGCTGCAGAAAATAACGAATCCCAGGGCTCTGCTCTGAGTGAGGGACTGACAGACAAGTTCCCATTGTCTCTTAGCGTTTTATTTCTGCTTCAAGAGTGTCCTCAGAGAGGTGACGGAAAGAAGGCTCCACCTTGCACTGGTCTTCCAGTCATGTGCTGTCCATTCACCAGCCTTTCATGGAAGTCTGCCTCTAGAAATGCAGGCAGATGAGCCACTATTCAGTTCTCACAAGCTTTTCGGAGGAAGCCATGCACAACCAGCTCTGCTGCATCACCAATGACCGCTTACAATCAACACTTTATCCACCAGCTACCGATTCCACTGTTGAATCCTCTAATTTTTCATTCCTTTCACTTTCATCTCCTTGCTTGTAAGGACTTTCAATCACCTGTATATCTGCCAAACTCCTTCACCTTCAAAATGTGACCTCCTCCCTTGTTTAGTCCTTGCTGAGCCGGGATGAATGGCTGGTTGAGAAACATAACATTTATTGACCGCTTGATACGTGCAACCATGTATCTACAATCTCCCTTGATCCTCAACAGCTCTGAGAGCACGATATTATTACCCCCACTTTACCAATGAAGAAACAGGATCAAGGGGTTAGGTAACCCCATGGTAACACAGCTCCTGGTCTTAAGACAGTCTTTCTGCCCCTCTTCCCATCTACTGTTCCTGTTCTGGTGTAGACCACCTAGAACCAGCCATGCACCAGCCGCACCCAGGGCCAGATGGTCTCAGGGAATGGTGAAGTCCCATAGAAACTTCTTCGTTGCCTGTATTCAGATATATTGATATTCAAAAGCATTTAATGCCGTCCCTGGGGGAAGACTTACGACCCTGCCCCATTGGCAGCAGCCTTGACAGTGCCACTTGATTTTGCCAGAGAAACACGAGCAAAGGAGATGTGTTCCACTCCCAAGCAGAGACTTTAAGAGCCAGCTGAGAGTTCGCCATATTCTGTTTTTCTTTCACTACAAGCAACACGACTTTCAAGGTAAAGGTTGTTCCATCAGTCTGCGTCATGGACTGCAGCCACCCACAATGGACACGGAGCACGAGTGCAAGATAAACCATTGGTTTGTAGGTCACTGAGATGGTATCATTTGTCACTGCAGCATGCATTAGCCTATTCAGGGCTCTGAAACTCCAAGGGGCAGATCCACTGCCCAACGTGTGTTAGCTTTTTAAATGTATGATAAATAGTCGAGTGGGCCATGGGTCTACACTCAGAGCGAGTTGGGTTTCAATCCTGACTTGCCATTTACAACCTAGCCATGTGCCCTCTTGGTCAGTTGCTTAACCTTTCTGAGCCTTCATTTCCTCACCTGTAAAACTGAGAATAATGGGGACTTCCCTGGCGGTCCAGCAGTTAAGACTCCATGCTTCCACTGCAGAGGGCACAGGTTCGATCCCTGGTTGGGGAACTAAGATCCCACATGCCACGCGGCGCAGCCAAAATATAAAAAAACAATGAGAATAATGCCTGCCACATACACATTTGGAGTGAAATCTAAGAAGTAACAAACATAGAGATCCTCACTCTGCTTCTGGTGCTCTATAAACATCCCTCCAGCCTTCCTCCATCTCTAAGTGCTGCCGCAACACAAAAACCGATGTGTACACATATGCCCAGCACACCTCTGCCAAGTCCTCATTGCATTTCCCCATGGCCTGTGAGCTCTTTCTTCCTGTCCTGTCCCCATGACCAGTGTTCAGACCATCCCCTGCCGTCCCCTACACTTCTGGACTTTCTCTCCTGTTCCCCTTCCCTCTCCCCTGCACCCACACCCAGACACTCATCTTCCTTCTGACACCTTCCCTCCCTCTCTCCCTCCTCCAATAACAACTGTCTTAACTTGAGAGCCTCAACCTCCTTCCCTGCATCTGTAGTCATCACTGAAATGCTGAGCACAGCTTGATTTTCAAAGCCAATGGTTAACTGCAGGGAGCTAAGGGTGACCCAATGGCAGTTTCAAGTATTTAGAGTGTGAAGCAATGAAGATGCTGGTAAGCAGGCAGCCCGAAAATCAGCGTACAATCCCCCTGAATGGTTTCCAAGGGTTCTGATGAAAGTGCCTCTCCCCGGCTGGTGAGGCTTGTGCTTGAGCTGGGACGCAGACAAGAGCCAAAGACCACCCCAGGGAGATGCACGGCGGGGAGGGTGCATCCTCAGACCTACAGGAGGATTTTGATAACTTCCCCAGTTACCATAGCAGCTGGGCTCAGAAAGGATTACACAGGAACTAAGCAGCAAAATCTTTAATGGGGTGATGACCTTGAGGGCCTAAGTCTCCCCTCACCAGACATAGTGGTCCCCTCCACCCCATCACCATTAATGAGTGACCCCATTAACACCCCTCACACAAAGAACAGGCCTACCCTCCCCCATGGATGAAGAGGGAACCTGATCAAATATGTCATATCCCAGCTGAGAGTTCTGAAAACCTTGAGAACAGTCAGTCTGTGCCCCTATCATAACCTTCTTTGCTTAGTCCACAAATATTCAGACCACAATGGGTAGATAATACCCAAGGAGTATTACCATATTACTCAATGGGCCATAGTATGGTCGTATGGGTTTATCCGAATGGAGGGAAGTTTCCTGAAGAGTCTTCCACTTTTAAAATGCAGCAGTTTTTTAAGTATTTACTCTACGTCAGCTCTGGGAACAAAGCAATGAAAAACGTAAGGCCCCTGCACTCAAGGAGTTTATCATCCAAGGAGGAGAAACAGAAACAAACAAGCAATTTTAACAGAGAGGTAGGCCCAGGAAGTGTGGGGAGTGGGGAATGAAGAAAAGTGCTTAACTTGTGACAAGTGTCTGAGAAAAGATTTAATGTGAATGAATTTTTTAACTGTGGAAATAATCAATAACTGGAACAACACACTAGGTACCTTCCTACGACAGGGCATTTGCACCTTCTGTTCCTCTGTTGGCAATACTCTTCCCCCAGTGACTACTGTATGAGTTTCCTGTTGCTGCTGTAACAAACTTCTATAGACTTAGCAGCTTAACACAACATAAATGCATTCTCTTACCATTCTGGTGGCTGGAAATCTAAAATAAAGGAATCAGCGCAGCTTCATTCCTTCTGGAAGATTCAGAAGCGAATCTGTCTCCTTATCTTTACCAGCTCCTAAAGGTCACCTGCATTCCTTCACTCCTGGTACTTCCTCACATCACTCCAACTTCTTAGTTTGGTTGTCATATCTCCTATGACTGACTGTGACCTTTTTGCTTCCCTTTTATAAAAATCCTTGTGATGACCTTGGGTCCACCAAAAAAACTCAAGATAATCTCCCCCATCTCAAATCATTAATGACATCTGCAAAGTCCCTTCCACCAGGTAAGGCAGCATAGTCCCAGGTTCTGGGGATTAGGGTGTGAATATAATTGGGGGGCCATTATTCAGCTTTCTGAAACCCTCATGATTCCTGTTCTTCTTTTTCTGGGGTACGCGGGCCTCTCACTGTTGTGGCCTCTCCCGTTGTGGAGCACAGGCTCCGGACGCGCAGGCTCAGCGGCCATGGCTCACGGACCCAGCCGCTCTGCAGCATGTGGGATCTTCCCGGACCGGGGCACGAACCCGTGTCCCCTGCATCGGCAGGCGGACTCTCAACCACTGCGCCACCAGGGAAGCCCCAAGACTCCTGTTCTTAACTTCTCTGCTTAGACACTACTTATTTCTGAGGTTTTCTTGGCCAATCTAGCATCAAATCAACATACTACCTGTACCTACAGCACTCCCTGTCTTCCTTACCCTGATTGATTTTTCCCCTTTATTTATTCCCATCTGAAATACTATGTCTTTACTCACTTATTATGTATTGCTCCCCCCTGCCAATAGAATGTAAGCTGCATGAAGACAGGAACCTTGTTGATTCTGATGTCACCAGAGCCTAGAACAGTGCCTAGTACTTAATAAATATGTGTCAAATTAATGAAAACCTATAAGCTATAGAGGAGATGGCACTGATGGTGAGAACTTGGCCAGGCAAAGGGCTAGCAAAGAGAAAATGGGGGTAGGGAAAGTTCCAGGCAAAGCGAAATCATGAACAAGGCAAGAAACATCATTAGTTCCAGAAGCATAAAGAGATTAAATATCACTCTAAGGTGGACACTGTTGGTTGCCCAACAGTAATCCATTCTCCCATTTCTCTTCAAATGGAACCCCAGTTCTGAGCGTAAACCCACTACTCATGTACAACACCGCACATACAATGACCTGATGCTTTGTCCTGTATCACACAGCCCCTGGCCCCAATGGGCTGCACTTCCCAGGTTCCCACATCAGCCACTGACTTGGCCCATGGAGGTGCTGGTAGGAGATAGGAAATGTAAACAACTATATTATGTCCCCTCAAAATTCATATGTTAAACCCTTACTCCCAATGTGACTGTACTTGGAGGTGGGGCCTTTAAGGAGGTAATTATGGTGAAATGAGATCGAAAGGGTAGGACCCTAATCTGATAGGACTGGAGTCCTCATAAGAAGGGGAAGGGACACCAGAGCGTGCTCTCTCTCTCTGCACACACAGAGGAAAGACCATGTGAACACACTGCAGGAAGGCAGCAGTTTGCAGGCCAGAAAGAGAGGCCTTGGGCTTCCCTGGTGGCGCAGTAGTTGAGAATCTGCCTGCCAATGCAGGGGACACGGGTTCGAGCCCCGGTCCGGGAAGATCCCACATGCCACAGAGCAACTAGGCCCGTGAGCCACAACTACTGAGCCTGCGCGTCTGGAGCCTGTGCTCCACAACAAGAGAGGCCGCGATAGTGACAGGCCCGCGCACCGCGATGAAGAGTGGCCCCTGCTTGCCACAACTAGAGAAAGCCCTTGCACAGAAATGAAGACCCAACACAGCAAAAATTAATTAATTAATTAATAAAACTCCTACCCCCGACATCTTAAAAAAAAAAAAAAAAAGAGAGGCCTCATCAGGAACCAACCCTGACAGCAGCACCTTGCTCTTGGACTTTCAGCCTCCAGGACTGTGAAAATAAATGTCTGTTGTTTCAGCCACCCAGGCTGTGGTATTTCCATTACGGCAGCCTGAGCAGACTAAGATAGGAAGGAAAGAGAAAGAAAAAGCCAGGATATTTCTCTCCCTTCTTCCCTGACTCAGACAGCTCTGTCCCATCCGTGGCTCCTGCTGGACAGGCCCACGTGGTCCCTGCTTCTGCCAGGTGCCCGAAGCCCCATCTGTGGCCTTTGTCCCTACACCTATGACTCTCTGCTGCCTAATCTCTGGGTGGCCACATCATCCCTTGATGGCTTCTCAGCCCTTTTGTGCCTGTCTGATCAATTCCCTGCATTCAGTCCCCTCTGTTTCAAGAATTCACAAGGGTTCCTCTTTTCCTGGTGGGACCTTGCTTGACATCTCTTATGGCACATAAGGTGTGTGCAAAGGAAGCTGCACCAGAGGATGCTAGAGGGTATTGCGGGGGCTGGTTCACCGAACTCCTGGCCCATCAAATTGCCGGCGGCAACATCAGAGCTCAAGGTGGGGTGTATCCAGGAAGGAATAAAGGCCAACACAGAAGCATTTGTAGCAGGGGGAGGACCATTTTCAGGGCTCCCTTTTAGAAAGATCAGGTCACAAAAGTCATCTACCTGCAGCACCTGGAGGATTATTATTCTCTGGGGCTTACATTTTCCACATGGTTTCTCGAATGCTATATAGACACTACCTAAGATTTCTCTCCCAAAAGGAATGATAGTGGGAAGGAGAGGAGAGACAACACAACGATTAGAAGGCGAGAGCTGGCCCTCCCACTGTCTCTGGACCTAGGCATTCTGACTCATAAATCGTGTCTAACTCCTAAATCTTGACTAAACCACAGCTGACATGGTTGGGCATGCAATGGAAACAACAGTGTCCCCATATCCACGCTTCCTTCCTTTACAAACCCCGAATTCTTGTGCTTAAAAGCCAAGAACAGTAGGGGCTGAAAAATGCGAGCAAGAAAATCCCTGATCAGCACTTTGAATACAGGATTTATCGGTTCCAAGTAAGGGTGTCATATGGGTGATGCAGCAAATACCAGCTGGTAGCTGTAACTCAAAGGGCCAACATTTTGATCTGTACAATCAATCATATGAAGCAAGTAGAGGCCTATTGGTTCTTTGTCATCCTTCAGCAAAAGTTCTCCACTTGATACACTTTTCTCCCTCTTTCCTCAGCTCCTTCTTTCTCATTCTTTTCGTTTGTTTGTTTTTTTAATATTCTTGGAAACGCTTTTCTGCCAATCACTGTCAGCAGCTACTCAGGCCTTGGTAAAGCAACAGCAGATGCACGAGATATACAGACTTGGAAATGAGCTACGGAGGGTGCGTGGGAGGGAGTCTTCCCCACAAAAAAGAGCAGATAAAACACTAGAGGCTAATACAGCCTAAGACAAATTCTAATCTAGTAAGAAACATTCTTCAGGTGCACAGACGGGCAGAAAACGGAATTGAACGCTTCATCATGCAGAACTGATTTCTTTTAATATTAGAAATGTTATTTTCCTCCAAAGGAAAGCTGCTGAGATTTACACGTATTGCTAATATATTTAAGGCAGAAGAGGACAACAGCCTTCAGCAGGATCACGGGAACTAAATGGAAACAAACAACATCAGAGCTCAAGGTGGGTCCTCCTGTCCCGAGAGGCCAGGAATCATCTGAGACGCTCTAATGCCAGGTGCCCTTGATTATCAAGGTCAGAGGGTCCAGCTGGGGTGAACAGATGAAGGGAAACAGGTTTTAAGGACATTAGCCTATTTTAGAAATCAGCTAAGGTTTAAAGAGTTTAAGAAAAGCCATGGATTTCAGAAAAAGGCTCAAAAGAAATCTGGACGATCTCCTGGTCCCTTCTCACTCAACACCGTCCTGCACGAACCTGTTTGTCAGTGTCCACGAGCCACCCACACGCCGAAGACTCAACAGGGCCTGTGGCTAGGAGGTAGCAGGGTTGGGTGGGTGAGATGCCATCGGCCTCATGCTTGGACTCTTGCTGTCAGTCTCCAAACATTAGCGTGTCATAGTGTGTCCCTGAGATACACTCGCAAGACTAATTTTATAACCTGTTTTGGCATTTCATCATTTTTTAATAGAGATCATTGGGACTTCTCCTAACACCGAGAGGCCTTTGGTATCAAGGATTTGATAAAGTCTCATCAATAAGACCTGCATGTCCCAATGCCCCCCTGAGAAGCAGATAAACCCAGACTTCTCTGATACTTTATGTACGAGGTCTGGGTTGGGTCTCCTTAGAATGTATGCTTGGGGTGGGAGTGGGGGTCTTTTTCCTGGGAAAAAAATGGAACCACTGAATCCCAAAGGAGAGAACATGAGGGAATTTTTTAAACCCCCAGAATTTCTATGACAATTTGTCAGACATCATCTCTGCTATCTCTACCCTTCTCTCTTTTCTATTCTCTCCCTCTCTCTCTCCCGTCCCCCTGCCGAAGGTCCATAGCCCCAGCCTCTCACTCTCTCTGGAATACTCTTCTAGCCCCTCTTTACCTGGCCAACTACTGCTCATCTTTCCACCCTCAGCCCCAGGAAATCCCTTCCTCCAGGAAGCCTTCCCGACTTTCATAACACCAGGCTCTCTGTGATACCACCTTGTGGTCTCCGATACTTCTCCTCCGTGGCTCTAATCACAATTGCAAATCACTGATTGCTCACGTGACTATTTGTTTAATGCCCGTCTCCCCCTCCAGACTGTCCATGCCAGGAAAGCGGTGTGGTAGCCCCTCAGGTCTCCTGCTGCAGGGAGGGTGAGTGACTGCTGGCCCCAGCCGCTGTGCTCATCTGCATCCACCATGGTGTTGCACCAAGGCCTCGCTTCCCATGGGCTGTTCCCAGCCACTGATCAAGGTCAGCACAAAATGCAGTTCGTTCCTGCCAGATGTGGGACTCCTCCAGTAGACGACTTCACTTCAAGGGCTCCCTGTTCACCCGGCCAAAACTTTCTCAGAACCGGGCTGCAGTCCGAGACTCTTGCTACCCTGTGCTCCCCCCTGCCCTCTCCCCTTCACAAGCCCATCAGAAGTTTCTCCCCGCCCCTTCAGCTCCCTCCTCTTTCTCTCTCGAAGGGCATCTGCTTCCTAAGGACCTGGAGGACTCGTACTGACACAGGCAGTAATTCCTGCTTATTCCCCACTGTTTCCCCAGGGCCTGGAACAAGGCCTGGTGTATATATAACAGGTGCTCAAATATATGTGTAAAATGAATACATGCTCGCAGACATGGTGAAGATCAGTTGAGAGAGTGTAGATGAATCAGAGCATATCTAATTCATCCTCTGGGAAAACAACAACAGGAATATGCCCTATAGAATCGATACCAGTACCCCATTCCTCAGAGCCTTTGTAGTGTGAGAGTGACCATACCCATGGCTGGAGAAAAAAGCTGTTATCAACATCAGCACCAACACTACATTTTACTGAGCACCTTGTATGTGTTAGGCACTGACCACACAATTTCTAAGCATTCATTTATTGCCTTCTCACAATAGCAGTACAGGGTTGCTCTTACTCCCATTTTACAGATGAGAACACTGAGGCTAATCAGGATAGAGTTTTGCTGTGGTGATAAAAACCCTCAAATCTTGATGGCTTCAAAGTATTGTATTCAATACAGAAATACAAGTTCTGTTCCTGACATCTTGTTCCTCCTTCTAGCCTTTCAAAGAAGGAGCTGATAAACCTTTTGAACCGTGCCAGGGGCTGTCTGACCTCTGCATCCTGAGTTGTTGAGGTCCTGCTTAGCTTGGACCTCGCATCACCAGGGAATATCTGTGACTTACTTGCTGGAGTCGGGCTTCCGGGGCCTGAGGTCATAGTGATAGACATGCTCTTGCACTGACACTCCCGGCTCTCACCAGTTCTGGTAAAACCAAATCAGTTGGCTTTCCATCCACAGTGCAAAGCCCACTTGCTAACCTTTCTTGTCCGTGATAAAAGCTGGCATCAGCCCTTCCAAAGACAAGGCATTTTATTATTTTTAGTCTCCACATCATCGCTGTGACTGTGTCCAGAATCCCCTCACTCTGAGCTTGTTGTTTTAGCCAGGCAACTAGGAAAGAGCCTACTTTTATTTCAGCCTTCCTTTGATAAACATTAAAATCTCCCTATCTCCCAACAACTTTTAGACTGACTAGTTATCCCAAGTGACCAAGAAAATTTGATTGAGCTTCCCTTTTGGCAAGTGCCAAGATGGGCAAGTTACAAAATCAACAGATTCCCTTTTTATTTTAATTTTCCCCAATACAAAATTAAACCATAATATTAAAAAGTGTATTCAAACTAAACCTAACACTCCCACTCCTCCAGCCCTGCTGGGGACACTTCTGGAGGTTCTGCTGTGCCCTCCCAGTTGGTTACTACTGTTCAGTAAGACTGCAAGAGACAAATGATATCACAACCATCTAGATGGGAATCTATTTGGTTCCAGGATACTTCTCCGGAGAGACAACCTCAATACAGGCCACTCAAGGGACGGAAGAAACCAGCTCATGAAAGAAAGAAAAGAGACCCTGTTTCCACATCGCGCCGCTTGTCTTTGACAGACTGCAGCCTTCCGACTCACAGCTCTCATGCTGCCAAACTTCTTTCGCCCTGAAGCAGCATCTGGTTTCCTGATTCAAGTCTCTCCTTTGTGAAAACGGGTTCTCTCCCAGCAGAGTCTCAGGTCCCTCTAATGCTTCTTAAGCCTAATTGGAGTAGGGGGTCTGAGAAGTCTCAGCCACTTTGGAGAGTCAGGTAGTCCCCGGGAGAGAGACCTTGCCCCATTCCTAGGACCCGCCAGTTGTGTTGGCCAGAGTCCTACGTCCGTGATACGAGCCAATCCCATAACCAGTTTCAGTACCTCAGTTTCCCCACTCATAAAACTTAGCTCTGGGACTTGGGAATCTTAATGAGCATTGGCCTTTCCTGGAGAAATTAACCAGGTGCCGGAAACATCTGTGGCTGGAAGAGGAGTCTGCTGTATAAACAGAATATAGTATTCTTATACACAGGACTGTAGCGGAAGCTCAAATACCAGCTAAGCCTGACTTCATCCTAAGTCCTATTTAGTATGTCTCTTGGGAAAAGGCAATCTCTCCTCCTCTGGACTAGGTTATATTTGAAGAACTCACCTCCTCATTTAGCTCACTCTCTTCAACTCAGGACAAAGGGTCTTCTGTAAAAAGTAGAGGAATCAATTTTTTTTTTTTTTTTTTTTGCGGTACGCGGGCCTCTCACTGTTGTGGCCTCTCCCGTTGCGGAGCACAGGCTCCAGACGCGCAGGTTCAGCGGCCATGGCTCACGGGCCCAGCCTCTCCGTGGCATGTAGGATCCTCCCAGACCGGGGCACGATCCCGTGTTCCCTGCATCGGCAGGCGGACTCTCAACCACTGCGCCACCAGGGAAGCCCCAATAATTTTTATATCACCACTTTCCATTGAAATCATGTAACCACACTCCAGGAATAAATACCCCCAAGAGAATGTGTGTTCCATGTGGACATAGACAACATCTGTCTTTCTTACCACGATATCTCCAAAGTGCTGATTCACAGAGGATACTAAAAAAGGATTTTTTGAACAAATGAATAAAGGCACAGATAATCCCCCTAGAAAACGAATACTATATGTTTGCATAGGTTTTAGACTGCCTTTATGGCACCTCCTTCCATGCCGTCCTCAGTTTATGAACTTTACTAGGGCAGAAAATACTTGATCAAGGCTCAACAAAGGCTCAGAGAAGTCAACTTGACACATCCAGTAGCAGATCAAGTCTCCAAATACCCAATTCTGTCTTCTTGCCTTTACAACCCACTGCTTTTCTTTGTCTAAAGTAAGGGTCAGAAAACTACAGCCCTGGAGCGAAATCCTGGCCATTGCCTGATTTTTGTAAATAAAGTTTTATTGGAACACAGCCACACCTATTCCTTTCCATATTGTCTGAGGCTGTTTTCCCACTACAACAGCCCCTGAGTTCAGTAGTTGCCGTAGAGACCACATGGCCCACAAAGCCTAAAGTATCTACTATCTAGCCCTTTACAGACAAAAGCTTGCTGACCTCTGCTCTCTAGCAAACTTCGCCTGGAATCCTGTCAGTCCTGGAGCTCTGTGGTCACACTGATTCAGTCACATAGCTCACACAACCAACTGGCCCTTCAGGAATGCTTGCTCCTAGGAGTGCAAAGAGCTTCACCCATGCTGACCTAAAACAAAGAGACCGCCAGTTATTTGTCCAGCAAAAAAAGGTTTATTTGGGATCAACAGAGAATTGCCATTCTGCAACCATAGTAAGCTGTGTGCAAGTCCCCACATAGCAGAGAGAGAAGAACTCTTTTTAGAAAGGGAAAAGGAAGTTGGGAGGGCAATAGTGAACAGAGTCCACTGGGGCAACTGGGAGTTCAGAGTATAGCGGCTTTTCACTGGCTGAGCTGTGACAGTCTCTTATTGGCTGAGCTCTTGCCAGGCAAGAAGTCGTCTTTCTTGTTGGGCTCTGCTATCGTAGGGCTCGGCTAAGAGCATAGGATGTGAGAGCGCCCTCGTCTGGCCTCCTGACTCTATTTTAAGTGAGGTTTCTACTCACTAATTTTTATACCCACATTATCCTATTTAATTCTCCCAAAAATCCTATGAGGTACGCATTATTGTACAAAGACATATTGTGCTAATAGCACTGGACTAAGCAATAAGAAATTGCTATTTTTTTGTAGGTCAAATACTGGCAATTTCAGGTCGGTCAAGCTAATACTATTATCTCCATTTTGAAAATGAGAACACAGGGGCAACTGGCCCATCCGCACTCAGTTAAGTGAAAGTGCTCAGATACTAACCAGCTCTCTGCCTAGAGCAGCCACTAGCTACACTGCCTCTTCTTAAAACTTTACACTTCACTTTGTGTATTAAGGGTTGTGCTAATACTGAAGTAAAAAACTAGTCTAAGGCTGTTTAAGCAAGCTTTTTTCAAATTTATTTGACCAGAAAAGTTCTGGGGTTCCCCCCCTCCCCCAAGTAGCACCTACGAATAACCCACAAAACCAGTCTTCCTTGGCAAAACACATTTTGGGAAACACCTCCACTCCCTCCATCCCCATCAAAGAGCCTGCAACACTTCACAGGCACTGTCATCCTCAGTCCTCTGGCTGCGGCCACTGCCTGCCTCCCCAGAAGGCCCACACAACTGTTCTGGGCATGCGCAATTTGAGACACACTGCACCTTGCTCCACTGGCAGATGGAAGTCCAATTTCACTAAAATAACCTGAGTAGTTCTTGCTGTTGCTGCTGGCTAATTCCATCTACAGGAATAATGAAGCGCCATCCTTGTGTAGCGTTGGATGTTCATTTAATACACTTTAACCATCCCGTACCTCCCATTTGTAATGCAAATAAACTGCATCTTCCATCAAAACTGCTTGCTCTCCCTCTAAATCCAAATTCTTCATAGAATTTATGTGCCGAATCAGTTTCAAGCTTTTTTCCAATGGCAGTACCCAAAATCTGAGATTGCTTTTTAGTCCAGGTCAATTAAACAACATGGTATATACACGCTTAGCGGGTTTACTTTTTTCCCTCCTTTTTAAAAGAAAATAATGGATGGTATATATAAAGTTTACAGTCAGGGCCTCATTTATTACAAATTTTCTTTAGGAATAACGTAAGTCCATAACTGTCATATGCCTCCTCCCCTGCCCCCTCCTAAAATATTAATTTGGTGGGGAGGTTAGAAATCTATCATAACCAATGACAGACATCAGGGCACAAAAATAGCAAGCCTCGAGTTTAATATTTTATTGCCATATTTTGGAACAACTGGTTAGGCAGATGCTACCGTTATCTTCCAATTACTTCTCATTTTTCCAGAGTTTTAAATGCAAGCTGTGACAAATTAAATCTAAATTTCTATATGCTTTTCTTTGGGGAAAAAAAAGGCAATTTCAGAAAACACTGCAAAAAAAGAATTGAAACAGAGGGGAAGAAAGGGATAATGACAGCAAGCAAGATGAGAACTCTATTCTCAATGCCTCCAATGATTTGTTTCGATGTCCTCAAGAGATGCAGACCTGCCTTCCCCACGCAGGCCACCCAGTCTCCATCCCAAAAAGATTCTTTGCACCCGAGAATATGCGGTTGCTAAAAATGCACTCTCCCTGCCAATTTTATAAAGGCGCTGAAGAAGAAATCCCATCACCGAATGCTGAACCTCTCTCATACTCTGGTGTAACACTCTACCAATGGTGCCCACATATACAAGAAACCTCTCAAAAGATGTAATGGGTCATATTTGGGAGCCATCAGCTCAAACAGAATTGCGCATGATTTGGACTGACCACGGAGACAGCATACAGTATGATTATTTTTTTTCTAACATCAACGTGCTTTTCACCATAAACTTACGGGGACGGTGTTTCAGCAATTACATTTTTTGCTAGAAAAATAATATATATTTGAATCATCTCTGTTTTTTAAAACTCTGACTCCTTAACCCTAATTAGAGGGAGATAGGGGTGAAGGTAGAAGGCAAAATGTCACAACTCCCTCTCCTTTCTGCTGTCGGGATTCAGATTTCAAAACAGAACTCATGTCACTCAGCCTTCGCTCAGTTCAAGGATGTTAAGTGGCACACGCTGGTTTCCTTTCTCTGCAGTGTTAACCCCGCTGCCTCCAGGTGGCCGCTGCCATCAGCAGTCAGGTAAACAAAGCCCTGCTAGAGCTATTGTCTCGGGCTCCCTGCGCACCTGCTTTGAAATGTTGGTGACTCTCACGAGAAGGCTCCCTGGTGCCTGCGTACAGGGCTCTCTGGAGGCGTGGATCCCTCCACCCTTCGCCTTCTCCGTCCCTCTTCCTCTTCCTCCTCCCACTGTCTCCTTCCCCTTCTCTCCCACCTCTTCCTCTGTGCTGGTGTTGGCCAAGTATGCCTGCAGGCCTGGCTTTACACTCTGTCTGGAATCCTTCTCCAGGACTTGACACGACTATTACTCTTAACCTCTAATAGAGGTGACTACTCTAAAATAATTTATTGCATTCTGTCCTCCCAAAATCAGCTTAAAATAAGAAGATTCCCAGGCCTACTTCAGACCTGACTTTCAACTCCCCAGGCAATAATGACACACAGCCAGATTCAGGGGCCACTGTTCCAGAGCAATCTTTCACAAGCCTCTGAAACACCTGGGCACTTGTTAAAGCACTGGTTAGGCTCCACCCTCAAAGCTCCCGATTCTGTAAATCTGGGCGGAGGCCCAAGAATTTGCATTTCTGACAAGCTCACAGGTGATGCTTCTCCAGGGACCACACTTAAGAGAACCGCAGCCCATGGGGAAGTCCCTTAGGGTCAGGACTGCCTGCAATTCCAGTCCCAGGGTTCAGCACCATGTGTGACACATTTGTCTGCTGAATGACCGCCAGAAGGTGCTCCAACATTGATACGTATAGTACGGAGGAAAACACACAACAGTTACCATTTAGAAAGTGTAAGTTTGTGATTCTACTTTCATCCCACAGTGATGCTCCATTTGCAAAGCTAAAACCCACTTGCCAAGTTAGACATAGAGAGAGACTCAGAAGCACTGAACTGACAGAGTAAGCAACACTCAATTCTTTTTAAGGAAAAATGCTGCTCTTAATTGGTTGGTTGGTTGACTTTTCTTCCTAGAAGTAATGAGAGACAAGCATCTACTACATAAGAGCATCAGAAGAAAAATCATCCTGTGGTCCAAGTGTACTTAAAGTGGGAGCAATGATTTACTGCTCACACTAAATATATTCAGAATCCAGGGAGGATTTACATGGCCAGCCTCTAATCACTTTCAGCAGAGCACCCCCCAGTCGCCACCGTCCATCCATACCAGACGGGAGATTGTCATCTGAGATTTGCCACATCAGGGCTTTGTCAAAATGCAAAATCAACACCTCCCCTTTCTCCTTCTCCTACCCCAGATGATTTCTGAATTTCTGTACATTTGTGAATTCACAGAAGCATGAGCAGAATGACATGAACATCACAAATGCAAATGTCTTTGTTCCTAACAAACTGCTCCAGTTCCCCCCTCCCCTAAGTTTGGGAAGGGGAGGGAACGCACTCCACAGGTCATTTCATCCTAAGTTTCAAAGGCAGAGAGGCAAAGGTGAGTCACAGCATTCCAACATGTTTTGTCAGGAGGATCTTTTAAACAGACACATACACACACCCCATCAAGTAGCCTTTTTTTTCCAATGCTGATTTGTACTTTGATAAAACTGACATCTGCATCTCTAAAGAAGTATTTCACTGTCAAAAGAATCTAACTTAACTTTGTTTGCTTGAAATGTTTTCATCTCAGACCAAATTTAGAATACCCCGCCACCTGTTTACACCACCAATCTCCAGCAAAGCAGCAAAAGCTCTCCTCTTCCATCCTCTTTCTAGCTGGAACAGTAAGGGTGACAAGGAGATAAATTACAAAAGGTTTTTAATTAGCCCCTAACATCTTGTTCTTTCTCAAGAGTGTGACCTTTGTGCTCCAAATGCTTCTGAGAACACACCTCAACTCCAGGGGGCATCAGAGAGCATCTCAAAAACAGAAAGGCTGGGCTTCCCAGGTGGCACAGTGGTTGAGAGTCCACCTGCCGATGCACGGGACAAGGGTTCGTGCCCCAGTCCGGAAAGATCCCACATGTCGCGGAGTGGCTGGGCCCATGAGCCATGGCCGCTGAGCCTGCGCGTCTGGAGCCTGTGCTCCACAACGGGAGAGGCCACAACAGTGAGAGGCCCGCATACCACACACACACACAAAAAAACCAGAAAGGTTCAGCATGAAGGGATAACACTTTGAAGAAATGCTGAGACACAGAATAATACAAAAGAAGAGTGAATGATCTAGGCTATTTTGGAAACAATATTTATAGCTCTTGAAGGCTGTTTCCTCATCGGTAAATAAGAGTGTGTGTGGTGCCACTGCTATATTTAACATGGAAAACCAACAAGGACCTACTGTATAGCACAGGGAACTCTGCTCAATATTCTGTAACAACCTAATTGGGTAAAGAATTTGAAAAAGAATAGATACATGTATATGTATAGCTGAATCACTTTGTTGTACACCTGAAACTAACACAACATTGTTAATCAACTGTACTCCAATATAAAATAAAAAGTAAAAAAAAAAATTAAAAAAAAAAGTGTATGTGGTGGCCAACAGCTCAGGCTGGGTTCCCTCCTGCTCTAAAATGTCATTAATGTATTTGCAAAACAACTTTGATTCTTCTATTGCCTTGTAAGGCTGTACCTTCTCCAACCCATTCAGGCCTAATAGCAAATAAGCCTTAGTATATACATGAGTTGGATTAGGCATTTTTGAGGTAAAAAGCAACAGAAACCAACTCAAATTTGAAGGGGAAAAAAGGCAGTGTTATTAAGAAGATTCAAAAGTGTTTTTCTAAGACCCAAGGGCAGGAACACAAACAGGCCTCAGAAAGGGACTGGAAACAGAAAATCCAAGTGTTAAAGGAACTTGGAAGCATTCTTCCACCTTTGTACCTCTCTTGCTTCTTCCCCTAGGTTCTTCTCTGCTACTCAGCCCTATATTACAAAATGGTTAACAAGGTTAGATATTCTCTTGGCAAGAAATGAGCCCAAATGGACACTGGAATCCCTTAATCTCAATTCTTATTTATCAGAAAAGCGTCACTAATTGGGTGAGGTGTACACCCTGCCTAATTACAAACATGGAGGTTGGGGGCTCACCACTGGGATTCTATGAATTTAGGGGGTGGGCTGAATTAGGGGGCAAAACACTTTGCCAAAATTGGTGGGAGGAGGGGAGAGAGTGGCTCACCACAGAAGTGAAGCTTTCATACAAATGGGAAGCCGTGCTGAACTGAGAACTATTTTCCTAGAGTTGTGTTAAGGAGGGAGACTGTGCCGAGTACTCATAAGAGAAATCAAGGCCTGAGCTCCAGTCCTGGTCCTGCCACCTAGCAGTGTGGGAGCTTTAGTTAATCGCACCTTTTTGAAGTTTGGTTTCATCATCCCTGAGCAGGAATTACCAAGTACCAAACACATTGGCTTCATAACACATCCATACTCCTTTCCAATCTCTAATGAGAAAATACACGAGCAAGTACTTGGTGAACTGTAAAACAATGTATTAATGTAGGAAATTGTTCTTCAAAGAGCTGTTTCAAATGCAATGTAATTAGTCTATTCACTTTCCTTTCCAAGTATCTGGGTCTTTCGCCTCCATAACAGGGGTCCCCTTCCACAGGTATGGAATATCAGAGGGACTACAAGCCAAAATAATACTACCCATCAAGACCAGACTAGACATTCAATGTAGGCAGCACATGCATTTTGTATTTCTTTGGCCCACTGCCTCCTGAGAGTGCATTTCTGTTATGGAACGGTGGGCTAGAAGTCATCGACTGTAATTCCTCTCTGTATCTCATCAGAGGTCTAGTTTCCCACCTTTCATTAGCAGTAATGGTGGCTGCATGCATCAAGGAGAAAAACAGACCCTCATCATTTTGATCAGGAGATGAGGTTACTGGGACACTTGCCTGCTTAACTGGACAATTATGACACTCAGAGATGCGTGATTCCATCAGGGAAAAAATTAAAATCTTTGTAACTGTTTAAGAAGAATGAAATGCAATTTAAAAGCCTCAAAATGGAGAAGGGCAAGAATCAAAACTAAAGAATCATAGGCAGACTGAATCTAAGAATGAGTTAAGCAAGTGAAAGCCAAATGACAAGATAAACAAAGGCGGGGAAAGATTACCCAGGGGATCTGACAAAACAAGAACTGTTTCCAATACATACAAAGTAAAACACTGGCAAGAAGAGACTCCAGTCCAAGAAGAAAAGGCAAGGACCATTTACCGTCAGAAGCAGTAAACACTGCTGGAAAGTTCAACAAATCCTTTGCCTCCAGGTCCACAAAGGAAGATGGAAGATGCCAGAAATGTCTGTGCCCTGGAGAAGGGTCAATGAAAAAAAACATTACTGAAGGAAATAGAAATGACACCTGGGTTTATGTCTTGAGGTTGACACAAATGCTAGAAGCAATATTTTCCTACTGCAATCAACTTGACTGTAAATAAGGACACTTGGAAATTGGCCACCCTGCATTAAAGGTCTTACGAAGTGCTAGAGTCCTTCACTTTTGTCCAAATGTAAAAACAGTGATTTTTGGAATAAAAGAAGAGAAAAATCATTTTTACATTTCTTTACAGTACAGCATCTGTCAATTACAATTCTCCTATACTTCTTTTTGGAGTAGGGGAGAATGCACATGGAAACTAAATGTGTATCTGCAACCTACTGAAAAGGACTTCCAACAAGTCCTAGGAGTGAGCATGGATTCAGCACCCCATCTACTATCCACTCAATTCCTGAAAGTTCCACGGAATACTTTTAGTGAGACTCTGAGACTGCATTCAATCTTTGGTAGTCTGCTAGCCATTGATTCAATGAAAGGATTGAAAATGGGCTGCCTAACTCACAGTTTTAAGAAAATGCAACTGACCTCAAAATCAATCCCACCAAATCAAATTGTGATTCTAATAAACTGATCATGTGACAATTCATATGAGAACTTAGTCTCTGAGAACAAGGAGGATACAGGTATTTAAAGAAATATCTAGGACGGACCAAGCCCCTACAGAATGACCCAAACTCCCCAAGCTGGGGGTGGTGGCTCTTGGAAACCATTCCACATCCGGGAACTGTATTCCTAAAAATCACTACTGAGGCTTCAGTATAGCCATTCTGGGTTATGCTGCAGAGCCAAGCAGGCTTAAGGTACATTATAGGGAGTGTGCATCTCTGTAAAAAGGAAGATGAAGGCAACGGGTATTAGGCCACAGCTGTTTGCTCCAGCAAATGTTAATTTCCCAATAGCTCTGGCTCCCCATTCCTCCTTTCCTATCTCAAGTAACCTGGAGTCAGATCAACCCCTGTTCCAATCCATCCAAAGAGGTTCAGACTCCAATTTGGGAGTCATTGCCCAACAAGCAGGTTTGAACTCCTCCACTGCACATTCTTAGGCTGTGGGATGCAGAAACCATCTACTGCTTTTCTCTCATCTTTGTCAATATTAACAGACTCAGATCTTCATCCTTCCCTTCATTACTTATCTACTAACCACTGTCCCCCCCACTTCCATACATGCCAAATAAAGAAAGAATCCTCTGTTGGCAATGACAACTTGATTGTGCTTTCTATAGATGGGCACATGAGTCATTTGCTAAAGTAAGCCTTTATAGGTATTTGGTTTGACCCAATTTGAGTATTATCAGCCCCATCTCTATGACAGAACTATCAAAGAAAAAGATGCCTAATGAAAAGAGAAAACTGATAAATGGTATATTACATATTTAATTTGAATGAGAAATATTTACTATAAGATGGAATTTACAACTTAAATAAAAAATTCTTTCATAACATTCTAATATCCACATCAGAGTTCAATGCCAGCATGGTTTCAAAGTAAAGCTGACATAGGTTTTCCAAAGAATGTTGTAAAAACATACTGTGAACAGTGTAGTAACATTTTAGAAGACACTAAAACTTAAATATTTAGATGCTGCAAATGAGAAGTTACACCGAACTCCATTAATGACATTAACATTAGATAACCACATCTCCATTTCCAAGCTTCAAAAAATGGAGAAAAAAGTTCCTTTAGTTTACCTCCATATTAAAAAAAATAAGGTATTTGGGGGAGGCTAAAGATTCATTCTCAGGTATTTTCAATTAAATATAATGTTACATTATTTAGAAACCTACAAAGTATTATCCATGATTATGAGGTTAAATATCAAATAGGTTTTACTTTTCTTACTTTGTAACATTTAATTTTCCATTAGGTTAATACGCTAGTTTTTTCTGTTCCTCTTGTTCTTGGGTAAGTGAATGATTTATCAGACTTGGTACTCAGTTTACGAGCTTTTCTCATTTCAACTTGAAGAAACTGCAAATATTTATAGAAGATGAACCACATGTATTTGTTCCTGAAGGTTGTCAGAATATAGCACTCAAATCAAATGCCGAACAGAAGCTATTCCCTAACACTACATACTGTGGAGATTTAATTTCCATTGACATGTTTTCCTAAACAGTTTTTCCCACTACAGTAATTCCTAACTCAAAAACTACTTAAATCTTCTTTTAAGTGTGTACTCACACATTACTGAGTTATGAGGACCTAAACAGTCATACAGAATGCAGAAATAGCCGTATCTTTAAAAAATACAATTGAATCCTGTTAAATTAAACATATACCATGAGTAAAAGAGTATATAAGATTATGTTTGAACTGACTTTCCTTCCTTTTTTTTTTTTTTAATTTATTTTATTTATTTTTGCTGTGTTGGGTCTTCGTTTCTGTGCGAGGGCTTTCTCCAGTTGTGGCAAGCGGGGGCCACTCCTCATCGCGGTGCACGGGCCTCTCTTGTTACGGAGCACAGGCTCCAGACGTGCAGGCTCAGCAGTTGTGGCTCATGGGCCGAGCTGCTCCGCGGCATGTGGGATCCTCCCAGACCAGGGCTCGAACCCGTGTCCTCTGCATTAGCAGGCAGATTCTCAACCACAGCGCCACCAGGGAAGTCCCCTTCCTTCTTTTTAGTTTGCTCTTTGATACTTCAAGGGCGCTTTGTTTATCCACAACAAAATTCCAAATCTAGGCAACTAGAATGCAGGGAAATGAACCAAGAATATACCATCCCCAAAGGCAGGGACCATGACCAGCTTTGTTTATCAATATACCCCCTCTGTCTAACACAGTCACACTCAAATGTGTTCACTCTAATAAGGAATCACCATGGGCGGGAGTGCAAATCAGTATAACCTTTCTTGACGGAAATATAGCAACTAAAAGCCTTAGAATTATATATACCCTTTGACCAGTAAGTCCGCTTCTAGGAATTTATCCTAGGAAAATTAATTACATGTGAGCAAGGACTTGAATTCTAGGATGTTCGAGGGCCAGATCTTTTTAAAAGCAAAAACCTGCTAACAACCCCCAACATCCTGAACGAGGGCCCAGGGCGCGCCCTGCGTCACAGCTCACTCTGAGGCTGCTCCACACCGACCACGGCTCCCCGTGGACTCTGTCAGCGCCCACAGCACCCTACACTGGTCTCCTTCTCTCACCTCCTCTGCACGAGGACAGTGAGATACGACGTGTCTCAGGACCCACTAAAGGGAAAAGAGCCAGGGTGCGATCCAGCTGGCTGATCCCAGAGCCCCAGTCTTGCCTCGAAAACAATGTTACTGCAAAAAAAAAAGGATTTCTCAACTCTTCTTACCCACCACCCATTCCTTCGATCATCTTCCCAGGAGCCGTGTCTTCAAAGGGAAAACCATCCATAAGAGTCTCACAGGCACACCTCCGCCGGCTGGTCAATCTCACTGACTTGGGGATTATACAAATGGCAGGATTTTTTTTTTTTCTTTCAAATACAAAATTATTAAAATAGTCTTTTCCCTCCAGTGTAGCACTTGTCTCCCAATTCTTCTTTCCCCACTCATAAAACTTGTTATTAGCATAATTATATTTCACAGTATTAAAAAAATAAACATGAAGCCCTCAATTAAAAAGAAAACACACACACACACAGAATCAATTTCATTTTCATACAAAAACATGGTCCTTTGGTGAAATGATTTTTTTTTTTTTTTAATTCTTGTGCCCGATGAATGGCCTATGAGCATGGGGCCTGGGCAACCATCACCTGAAGAAATGAAAAGGCGGACCCACGGGAAGCACGCCAAGCGATTCTAGGCCTGGGGACCAGGGGTGCCGGGGCAAGCACACAAAGCCTGGGGCTTCAGGGGCGCTCACCTGGGAGCGAAGAAGTACTAGATGCACAGTAGGTACCAGGGCCTCTGGCTCGGGCATCGGGACAAGCAGCACTGGACTCGGTGGCTGAAATGTGGCACCACAGAGGTATAACAAAGGTGATGGAGCCTGTAGGTCTGAGCCTGGTGATGCTTCTGGTCAAGCCTGCTTTATCTTTGGAAATACACAGGTATAAGCTAAATAAAAATAAGAAGATAAATATAATATGTCTAAAACCAAATGAGCAAGCAGTCGAGATTATTTTATTATTATTTTATTATTTGCTAGAAAGACTTTTCAATATGCAAGCGCGTTTCTTCCGAGAATTGCCCCAATGTGATCTCAAGAGTCCACGTTAACTCCTTTTCTGGAAACTTCCTTTTCTTAGCTGTTGTATTCTTGAAGAGCCTGGGCCATGAAGAGTTTGCCTAAGTTTTGAGCAGTGAACTCCTTGATGTTCTGGCAGTAAGTGTTAATCTGGCCTGTGCATTTGGGAAAGTGAGAAAGAGAGTCATAATGTTCCACAAACTGTAAAATGACCCAGAATACTAGTCAAACAAGAAAATCAGCATAACACAGAATCATCAGAATTTTATTTTGTTATGTTTTGAATCAAAAACAAAAACAAAGCAGACACAGATTTAGCGAACAAACTAGTGGTTACCAGTGGGGAGAGGGAAGGGGGGAGGGGCAATATAGGGGTAGGGAATAACAAGACGTACGAACTATTAGGTATAAAATAAGCTACAAGGCTATATTGTACAACACAGGGAATATAGCCAATATTTTGTAATAAATTTAAATGGAGTATAACCTTAAAAAACTGTGATTCACTAAATTGTAAACCTGGAACATATAATATTGTAGGGCAACTATACTTCAATAAAATTTTTTTTAAAAAGAGTTAAGAATTCTATTCGTTCATAAGGGATTAATAAAGAATATAAATTTTTTTTTTAAATAAGCTATCTTCCACTCTTGGTTACATGGATAATGAAGAAAAACGACAACTTTTAAAAAGATTATCAGCAGTCAAGCACATATTCGTTGTCAATCAAAATGTACTGACTGTGCAGACCAGACCAACACTGTAACTAAGACAAGTGAGAAAACAGCAGTAGCTCTTCTTAGCCAGCTAGAAGGGAGACACCAAATCACAGAACTGTAAACTAACCAGACCCACCTGACCCAGATGTTAACTACAGTAGTTTTCAGTCCGTGCTCCGGAAATATTAACAGCCTGCTCCTGCACCCCCAGAGCCCAGACAGAGCATGAGCAAGGAGCCCATGTGAGGAAAGGGCTCCACCACTGCATTAGTCTTAAAACTAATGATCTAATCTGATGCAACAGTTACACATTTCTTGAAAGTATAAGAAATACAATTCTGCTTGAAGTGGCCCTTAAGTAAGTGTCTCAGTTTCCCAAATCTCATTTATACAGGTACCAGAAAGCTTTAAGGAATTTGGAATTTCCCCCACACTAAAAATATATCAACAGAATTGAGAAATTGCAGAAGACCCTCTTTTCTCTGAGTTGGATTTTCACTCTAACAAATCTCTCAGACAACTGGCTGACTGAATCAAACAGTATTCAACAACATTCATACAGAAATAAGGTGATTATAGCTAAATAAGGGCATGAATGTTATATATTCAAAATCAAGTCCTGGCACAGGACACAATGGCTCTACTACCTTAAGGCAGTGTTAAATGTTTATCCCCAGAGAAAGTCCATGGAGAGTTACATTCATGTTGCTACAATACAAGTCAAAGAAAGGGAAATACTTCTTTGAGTCAAAAACTTCAGTTCAATTCAAACACCCACTTACAGACTGGGCTCAAGGCTAGGCTAGAACATCAAAAGTAAGGGGTTTGAACTCAATGGTCTTTTGCATTATGAGATGATAAACACTTTTTCTTGGTTTCCATGAAAGATGACTCACACAAAACCTTCCCATTTTAGAAAGTTTATATAATCCCATCTCAAAAGTGTTTGTTTAGATAAACACAGAGTGAAGCACTGAAAGGACCTCAGAAATAACAAAGACTGACAAATTCTTAAATTTCAGAAATTACAGGTGCTAGATTCAAGTCCATCATTTAACCATTTTAAATACACTAACTTTTAGATGTCTTACCCTGTGAATCTCTCCCTGTCTCCTGCTTCCTAAAGAATAAAGAAAACCAGCCATGCTCTGCACTGGCTAACAATACCTGCAATGAGCAGAGAATCCATCCTGGCAGGGGGCTGATGTGGTTTGAAGAGTTTGGACAGATCCTCCTCAGGGAGCGGGGGTTCTCCTCGACTCTGGCGCTGCATATTCTCCTGCTGGCGACGCTGCTGATACTAAAATTCAGAGAGGAAATGATTGGGTTATTCTTCTCTACCTGGGGAGAAAAAAGACCTCCCTCACTTATGTGATCAGCAAAACTCCACTGCTTTGAACTCCAATCTCGGTTTTATAAATGTAACCCTTCATAACTCTTGCTTCTAAGAGGCTAAATATGGTTAACAGTCAAAGAAAACTTCCTTGTTGTAAACTCTAGTGTCACTCTGAGCTCTAAGATTATATAACTAATGATTTAGAAAAACAAAACTGGTTATGTGAGAAACATGGGGCTTACAGGCAAAGAAGCTCAAGATTCATGAGCGAAAGGGAGTAACTTGACCAATTATGACAATGGGGTAAACAGCACTGCAAGTATGATTCATCTTAACTTGAAGAACTAAGTAATGAAATATCATATTGGGGAATTTTTTCAGCTTTATCCTTATTGACCAAAGTAACAATAATACTGATGATGTTACTATTATAACGTCACCATTCCTGTTATTATTATAACAGTAAATACTATCATTTCCTAACAACAGATAATCAACTGTGCTTTAGCTCTACACCGAAGAAAGAATATTAGCACAGATAATGCTTCAAAAACTTTCAAACTCTGGATTCTTAAGACTCAATGCAGAGAAAGTGGGGTTATATATAAAGGTATATATCAACTATAAACTTATAGTTCAAACTACAATCAAGACGCTAATAGCTGTGGATTGCTTACAACAGCAGAGGAAATAATATCCCACACACAGCCTTAAAAGGTCAGATAATGGGAAACCAGGGTAGGCTAGTAAAAATTTTAAGTCCTTAGATAAGGGAAGTAACTTGCTTTGCAAAAATTTCTACTCATTATGGGGTATGAGAGTAGAAGTGAGACAAATCTAAAAAGGGTTATGAATGGTGCTAAGTAGGAATAAATGTCAAATGCAAAAATTTATATCATACTAGAATTCTAAAAAATATCTCCTAAGATTGGTTTCCAGAATCAACTGTTTCATTGGTGACAGATTTTCAATTTGATCCTCCAGTTGGGTCTTTTACCTACAGGAAGAACCAGCAAGGGAATGGGATCAAGCTGGTTTTATTCTCCCCAGTTTATAAGAGACTTTCACCATCACCATCTTCACCACCATCTTTTCAGTTAAAAAAATGATACTTTATAGATTTATATGTGTTTTAAAAATTCTATGTGTGTAGAAACACAGTATTTTAAATTTCACTAAATATATGAACATTGGTATTAAATTAATTTTTTAAATATGATATTCTCAGAACCACTTAGTTGTGCTTAAAATCCTACAGTTACCAACATCTAATTTAAAGTACATTTTAATGAACAGAGTAATCAAACACTCACATATATGTACATTCTGGAATCAACTTATCTATGAATCAAATGCTAAGAACATTTCAGAGCAATATAGTCCAAAACAGTATTCCAGGAACTGTGAAAATCATGTGGTCTTCAGGCAACACTAATAAAGATTAAGATTAAATGGCCAGAGCAGTGTGGATGTGCATATGAGAATATCCAGGTAATTCCAGATAAATCTGTATTATACTATCTATTTCACAACAGTTGATCTATTATTTCCTATCAAAATTGCTTGCTCTTAATCACAATTGCTCAGTTTTTTAAATGAACTGAAGACCGCTAACTGTACTGCAATGAGCCACTAGCAAACCAATTATAGTTAGTAAAGAAATGAGCTGTGACCCTCTAGAATCTCTCTGCCTCTGATTTTCTCAATAAATATATCTCTTTTTTGCATAACCTTGGCATTACAATCTGAGCTTAATCTACCAGCTCTCTTCAAGATAGGTATTTTTAAGTACAACTTGTAAATACTATATTAAGAATATATATATAAAGAATAATCTTTTAAAACATGATAGAGTTACTAGCTAAGAGTCAATGCTTTATCAAAGATAATTAAGATCGTTTTGAAGATGACTCTTGAAGCACCATACTTCGAAAGAAATTCTATGTTTGCTGAATTTTCCCATAATACCAACCTGATGTTTCTGCTGCTGCTGTTTACTCGTGTTCCTCATGTATGTGTTATATTTAACTATATCTTGGCTCATTTCATCCACTCTGTCCATCAGCAACTGGAGGGTCTTCCCCAAATGACTGCTGAAATATAAAGTAAGTATACTGACGTGTCATACTTTAAAGTTATAGCTCTGTCACTGCTCTAAGTAGTTTTGAGATATTAAACTGATCTTCCATTTGCTAAAAAAAATGAAAGCACACACATACAGGAAAGCAAAGGCAGAGGAGAGAATGAGAGTCGGCTTGTTATTAAACTTTCCATACCGAACCCACAACTATTAACTACAAGGGTATCTGAAATAGCTCAATTTCTTAGTGTCAGAGCATACACATGTCAGAGTAGAAAGAGTTAAACATATCTAGCAGGGTATCTAAAATGGGTACTTTCTGAACAATCAAGTTTAACCTAGGCTCAGTACTCCTGAACCTGTTTCCTGAGCCCCGCCTCTGCTCTCCCCAATTGTGCTCCAGAGCATTCAAATCAGTAGCCACAGAAAGGAAGAACCGGCAACCGGACTGAGACGTCTGGCACATGATTTCTCTACCTAGCAGGTTCTGAAAGAGTAACAATAGCATTTATTCTGCAAGACCAAATGAAGCAAGAGGGCTCCTTCCCCTCTGCCCTTCCTAAAATCTGAAGTACAGTCATTCATCTTTCTTTTCCTCTCCATAAATTTCTACTGCAGCTTACTTACCAAAATCTTCTTACAAAGAGATGCTAATGGTTAGTACAACACCCACCATATTCACTGATTTCTGCCCACAACTATCTCCTACCATGTTAAGGCCCAGTACACGTATATGTACTCTAAAAATCACTAGCTGACAAATAGTACTCATTCATTCATTCCACACAGGTATCTACTAAACACCTATTATGTTCCAGCCTCAGTGATAGCAAATAAGGAGACACTAGTGAATGAGACATTCCTGGTCTCGGTCTTCACTGAGCTTACATTTGATGGGGAGGGGGAGGAGGGAAGAGGGGAGATAAGACACTTAGATAGTGTGGTCACAATATCTCTTTTAAAAGGTGACAGGCTGGCGCTTCCCTGGTGGCGCAGTGGTTGAGTCCGCCTGCCGATGCAGGGGACGCGGGTTCGTGTTCCGGTCCGGGAAGATCCCACATGTCGCGGGGCGGCTGGGCCCGTGAGCCATGGCCGCTGAGCCTGCGCGTCCGGAGCCTGTGCTCCACAACGGGAGAGGCCACAACAGTGAGAGGGCCGTGTACCGCAAAAAAAAAAAAAAAAAAAAAAAAGGTGACAGGCTGGAAGCACAAGGTTAGAAGGAATCAGCCATGCAAAAAGTATTCTAGGTGAAAGAAAGCCCAAGTGCTGAAGGCCTGAGGTGGGTAAGAACTAGACAGGTAAAAAGAGGAGGCCTGGCATGGGAGGAGCACAGAGACAGGCTACGGAGGCCAGACAAGCACACACCAGGAGCCATTAGCTGCCTCGCACAACACCCCAACCACACGGTCACTTAGTGTGAATGAGAACCCGCGACTCTGACATGAATCCCTGGTGACATGTTTTGCCTGAAATTTTAAAATGATTTAGCCTGGCTGCTATGCAGAGAATACACTGGAGGGTAGCAACTAGGAGACAGTTAAGAGTCCACTGTGGAGTGCTGGCAAGAATGTGGAGAAATTAGAATACTCATACGTTGTGGGGAGAATGTAAAATGATGCGGCCACAGTGGAGAACAGTTTGGTGGTTCCTCAAAAAGTTAAACATAGGGTTACCATATAACCCAGCAATTCTACTCCTAGGTATATACTCAAGAGAACTGAAAACTTTTTGCTTACACAAAAACTTGTACATGTATGTTAATAGCTGCGTTATTCAAAACAGACAGAAACTGGGGAAAAAAACCGAAAAGGATGAATGGATAAACAAACTGTGATTTGTACATACAATGAAATACTACTGAGTTATAAAAAGAGCAAAGTACTGATATATGAATGAAACTTAAAGGCATTATACTAAGTGGAAGAAGCCAGACACAAAAGGCCACTTACAGCATGGTTCCATTGATAGGAAACGTCCAGAAGAGGCAAATCCACAGAGACAGAAAGTAACTACTGGCTGCAAGGGGATGAGGGGAGGCAAAGTGACTACTTAGAGGCATGGGGTTTCTGCTTGGGGTGATGAAAATGTTTCAAAATTAGTGGTAATGATTGCACAATACTGCAAATGTATTAAAAACCACTGAACTGTATTCTTTAAAAATGGTTAAAATGTTAGATTTTATTTTACATGAATTTTACTTTAAAACTGCACGCGCGCGCGCGCACACACACACACACACACACACACACACACACACACACACACACACAGACAGAATCTACTGTGGCATTGCAGAGAGAAGTAGTGGCGGCCTGGAACAGCCCAGTGGCAGTGAACATGGAGAAAAGTGGGCAGAACTGAGAGAGGAATCAAGGGAGACTCCCAGTTTCCTGGCTTGAGCAGCTAAACGGTTGGTTACAGCACTTACAGAGAAAGAAAAGGCTGAGGAAGAAACAGACTGGGAATATTGGGAATGACTAAAAGTAAATCCAGTTAAAACATGGATTCCATCTGTAACCTAAAGAAAATAATTAGAAAGCTGAGCATAGGTGTGTGTGTGTGTGTGTGTGTGTGTGTGTGTGTGTGTAGATAAATTTATCTTTTAATCCCAGTCTGGCACTATCTATATTACCTCGATCCAGCAGCTTGGTCTAATGACTTAACTGAAGAATCAAGTGCTTTTTTCAAATTAAATTTTATTTCATATTTATCTTATTCCATTGTAATTTTGTGAATCATTTTTCACTTTTAAATATTTCTTCTTTGGACATCAGATTAAGTATTCACTTTTCTGTTCTTTTCCAATTTCTTAATAATCTGATTTTAATTCATCCATAATTTGAGCTGATGGTGCAAGATCAGGAATTAAAATGATTTTTTTTTCCCCAATAGCTAATCAAATGTCCAGATCCACTGATTATTTAGTCACAATGCTTTCCAAGTAACTTAAGGGCTGAAATTTAACTATACTGTGCCCTCTCACATGCATTCTTTCACACACATTACTGAGTACATACTTACTTTTCGAGTCACTCTGTTGTAAGATACTATATTCAGTCACTCTGTTATAAGATACTATATAAGACATTGTTGCACTCAAAGCACTCTAGTGAGAAGCAAGGAACACAAAAAGAAATGCAACACAGTGGTAGTAGATTCTATAATAGAACAGAAGCATAAAAGACAGTTTGGTGGGATCAGATGAGACTTTCCAGATTATGTGACAGCTGAATTTTGAGTTTTTGAAGGAGCTGAAGATGGGAGTTGGAGACAAGGAAGATGCAGAGGGACACTGCAGATACCGTGTGTAGTTAGCATGGTCAGAGACACTGGCATGAAAAGCATGATACATCTGAAGAACTGCAAGTAACAGTCCATCAGAAGAAGCACGGGAGAAGGGCAAGACTGGGAAAAAAGAGAGCAATGAAACTGAAGAGGCAAACGACCTCACGGTGCAAAGACTCTTGGAAGTTGGGCTATAAGTTTGGATGCTACTCCAAGGACAATGGGGACTCAGCCAAATATTTTAAGCAAAGGAGTAATATGATCATACAATTTGCATTTAGCAAGATCACTGCAATGAAAGAGGAAAAGGTTAGAAGCAGGAAGTTAGGAGACTGTGAAAGTAATCAGGAAAAGAAATAATGAGGCCCTGACCTAAGGTAGCAAAAGACAAGGAATAAGATGAAATCACCCCAGGAATCACACACAGGAAGACAGACCCCAAGGAACACCGATATTTAGGGATGAGCAGAAGAAGGTTGACTGTGGAGAATGAGAAGTAACCCAGAAGTAACCCAGTGGTAGTATCCTAAACTACAAAGAAAGTATTTCAGGAAGAAGGTTTATCAACATATTAAATTTTCAACACTCTATAACATCCAACAATATCGTGATAAAATTACCTTTTGCAACTTCAGCGAGAACTCTAACAACACAGAATAGATGGAATACTAAGTGTTTAGGATAAGTGGAAAATGAGTAAATACAGACAGCGACATATAGAAAATCCTATTAAGAGTTTGACTGTAAAAAAAAAAGGGGGGGAGAAAATGAAGTAAAAGGTTAAAGGAGATGGATATTAATGGCACGAGGTCAAAAGGTGTTTTTTCTGTAACTTTGTTGTTTAAGATGATGGTGACTTTAAACAAGTTTAAATGTCCTTACTTACTCTTAGGAGATGCATGTTCAAGTATTTAGGGGTTAAGTGCCACATCTGCAATTTACTTTCAAATGGTTCAGGAAAGAAAGTACCCATTTGTGTCTAGAGAGAGAAAGAGAACAGGTGCAAATGTAGCAACACATACACCTGGTGAATACAGGTCAATGTTTATGGGTGTTCACTGTATTACTTATTATCCTTTCAATTTTTCTCAACTGTCGAGCATTAAAAAAAAAAAAATTAATGGGAAAATCCAGTCAATAAATGTAACAGAAAAGAACCAGTACAGAGAGGAACTGGAGATACCCAAGGAGAGAGGGTGCAGAAAAAGACAGAGCTGGATGAGGCCTCAGGGGAGACACTGATCCCTCATTTTCACCAGTTAAAGAACTGAGGCCCAAAGAACTATATTAAATACAAGAAATACTGTAATTAACTACATGATTACTTGTTAAATAAGTCACTTATGTTCTTAAGCGCAAAAGAAATTCACAGAAGGGAAAGATCACCACCAATCCTTGACTGGGTGATCGAGGAGAGAGCAATGACACTGGAGAAAGCCATTAAGAAGAGTTAACTGCCATTGCAGAGAAAGATCTATTATTTTTTCCAGACCTTACATCTTGGAGACTGACTACACTGATTTTAGCAATGAAAAAGGTGCTACTAGAAGAGAACTTCCCTCTCTACTAAAAAGCGTCTTTAACGCGAAGTACTAACATTACGTGTTGTAGGTATATGTAATTATAGTGAAAGAGCACAAGCACAAGGAAGATGCAGAGGGACACTGCAGATACCGTGTGTAGTTAGCATGGTCAATAGCAATTCATGTGGACTTTAAACATTTCATAACACTTCTGTTACTATAGTGCTCTTCAGAAATCTAACCAATAAGAAATACGTGAAAATCTGCACAGTACAGGTCTTGAAGGGCAAAAGGAATTAACAATAATACAGAACTATTTCACAGGTAACACTCATAGGAAATCAGGTCCACTACCAAGAGCAATTTTATGGGGATCTTTTCAGTACCAGTTCAACTAGAATCGTGAAACGGAGTTATTGTTGGCAGTTTCAATAATATAGTCTTTTCTTTTATTTCCAAGGAAAGAAAGGACTGAAAACAGATAACTTAAACAGATGTGAATGGAGAGGTGCAGTGATAAGTCTGCTCTGGCTACAGTATCAATTTGTCCTTATTATCCTTCATGTATGATGCCCACCCTTAGTTTACTTTTTTAAAGAGGAAATAAGAACAGAATTGTTTTTTCATGTGTGAAAAGCCAAAGGCTTGATTTTTAAAAATTAATAAAGGCTGTTATGAAATAACCATTACCAGAACTTCCGTCTAATAATATTAAAATTAAGAATTAGAATTTTTTAAATGAAGGGAATGCAATATGTTTTATTCATAGCATAAAGCAAAGTTATCAGGTAAATGAAAGAACTGGAACACGCATATGGGTTGTGATAAGCAAGACCAAGCAAAATGTTTAAGGAGCTACTTCAGAATGATTCTGATGCGGTTTCTTAGAAAAAGTTTTATGGCAAATGATGATTAACAATCATCATGCTACTAATGTTAGAAATTAAAATTTGAGAGGTACAAAGGTTACATTACAGTCTTTTAAATTAGTACTATCAATTTGGGCCAAAGTAACAGTCCATTCGTATAAGCACTGCTTCAAGGTTGCTTCCTTTTTTTTCTCTTCTCCCAATAGGAACACCAATTTACCCTTTTAAATAACTTCACATGGAAAGCAAACATATTCTCTTCCTATTTCATATAAAATACAGAAGATTAAAAACTATAATAAAATATTTGTCCAGATCTTAGTTGCTATGGCGAACTGAGAACATTTTCTTGGCTATTCTAAATGCCGCTTTGGACAAACAGACATTACAGACCAGCTCATTGGTAATGGGAAAGCAGAGAAGGGCTGTATTTGTTTTGTATCCTCAATAAAGGAAGCTCGGAGAAAGGTGAAGACGTAAATAATATGTAAGCAAAAGCTTTCACATAGTAAATTTAAAATTATTATGTAACTATATACTTAATACATCAAATTGCATGCTGAAAAAGGTTCTTAGCTCAATGCTTTAAATACAGGTGTGCCGAGTGTGTTTGTGAAAGCAATGAAGAAAAATATGACCTTCTAAAAGAGACAAATTAAAGGACTATTATGAACATACATTTGCAAACAGTACACTCTTTAGTGCCAAATGACCCTTGCAACCTGGCTGTATTACTGAGCCCTCCGTTTACCATCCAGCTTCCATCTCCTTCCCCTGTTAAGACTTTCTAGTGGCCTCTGTGATGAATTCATGCAATGAAGGTGGCACTTCAACCACAGTGCATGGAGAAGAACATTGGGTATATTGGTCCTTCTGGGTTTACCCCTACTTGTCTTATACTGAAGAAGTACAAAGCCTGCATATTCTTTTGTACTAGCTTCTATCTGGGATAACTAGAAACCTGATAAATAACTGAGCTTCTGTTCCAAACTGGTTGCTTTATGAAAACACACCTTGTTTTTCTAAGCCATTCAGCAAATGCATACTGATAGATTACCTACTTGCTATTAGCCTTCTCCTGCCACAAAACAATCACTAACATCAGGCTTAAAGGGAATTTAAGAGGAGCTATATACATGACTCTGTTCATATTTCTGTTAAAAGCAATCAATGAGGGGAAGTGAAACATTAATTTCATAAAGGAAATAATCTGTTTTAGAACACCTCAGTCAGCATTTTATCAATATAATAAATAATATCTTAGCAACTAGATAGCCAAAGCAGTCACAATGAAGCAAATGATGTCACCACTGTCTAAGAAGCAAAAGCCAGTGTGAGGTTCAGAAAATTCTAATTTTGGCTGAAAATTCAAATGGAAAGCTTACTGCTTATAGAGTCTACATCTGAACAAGGGCAAATGCCACAGTAAAACAAAGAAGCATTTTGGTTTTCTCCCAAGCATTATTAAATATCCAGACCTAATACCACGGCCTCTAAGGATACTGTACAATAAATAAAGCTGAGCCAAATCACAAAACCCCTCCCCTGTGGGCATGGACCATCTCAAAGCAAAAATGACACAGAGAAGGCAGCAGAGCGTTCCTATGATAACAGGAGCTATTAGTATTCAAACACCACCTCACTTTATCAATAACCACGGTGTTTTTCCTTGGATTTTAGTAGAGCTGGACAAGTACTACATGTTGCTACTATGTCTTAAGAACCTCAAAATGTGCTTAAGTAATTTTCTTCTTGTTTCACAGGTTAAAGTCTAAGTAAAAGACTCTTTTGCAGAAAGTGATAAAAAAGGGACTTTTCATTAGACAGGGCTGCTTACCTGCTAGCAAGACTGAGCAATTCATGTTTATCTGCTACAGCTGACTTCTTCTCAAGCTCCCACATTAGGACGTTGATCAGATGTGAATTTTTAATTACAATCGGCACTTCTTCAAACATGTGCTCAAAGGTGATATTTCCCTTTTTCAATCTGTGAAGCATGTTAAAAATACATTAGTCTGATGGTCAGAAGTAAGTGTTAAACTGATTATTTCATACATTTTCCCTAATTACAGGCCCTCTTCAGGATTTTTGTCTCATTAGCACTTTTAAAAAGGGAGAGAAACTAGAGTTTTACAGAGTCAAGCCTAAGTCGAGTGATTTGAACAACTCTGAAAATGATCCGAGTTGGAGCTATAAGACTAGAAAATAAGACTCTTAGCAAAAGAAACTATTGTTTCTTCACAATCAGGTTATCTTCAAAATTTCAGATACTAAAATGTAAATGCCATAGGAAATCATGCTATATAATCTATATCTAAAATATTTAAAATAGCTAGAAAAGAGAAATACTCTAGTTTTTGGAAAGTTCACTTTAAAAGCCAACTGAACTCAAGAGATTAACAAGTAGCAGGGCACTCACACGTTACTCCACACGCGGTGGCTGAGAACACGGCGAGAACGCAACTCCTCAGAGTTTAGTTATAACTACCATGCCCAGGAACTGTTCAAGAGTTAGCTTTTCTTTTTAAATGCTTCGCATCTTAATTTCTTTAGGAGCCAAATGGTAAACTAGTAATGAATTGTCTGTCCTACATGAAGTCAAAAGCACTAACTTTAATAAGAAATAAAAATTCCTATAATTAACAGAAAATGAAAGAATTCTGAATTTTTAAAATTTTAATGTAAATATTCCAATGCCATTATGTAGGATCACAAAACAGCTTTTTCAATTAATTCTTTGCATACCTGTCACCCATAAAATATCCAAAAAAATCCACATTCCTTACTGAACCCCCAAAAATATTTATATCTTTCCACACACCCCCAATGAAACAGGTCAGACAATAAGACAAACAGCTCACGACTGTTCTGATACAGAACTTACAATCTGACAGCCACTGAACACTCACTCATCCCATCTCCCTTTATTTAATCATACATTTCTTCAAATCCAGTAGCTAATTAATCCCCACTCTAACTGAATTCACTCATGCTGAGAACAACAGATGAGACATTCCATAAAGAACAGTTTAAACATGGAAAGGGAGAAATCAAGTGGCACTCAGCCATGCAGAAACTTCTACCGTCCACATGGCAAAAGCATTACCACACCACCACCGAGGATTCAATACATGTGGCAAACTAATATCTTAAAAGAAAAACACCCGATCCTTAACATATGCCTTATAGGCCCCCAAACACTTACGCTTCGGGAGAAAAATCCTTCTCTTTACAAACTTCCATCAGTTTAGGAGTCAGTCTGTATGCCTTTAGTGAGAGAGACCCTTGGGCAGTTTTTATGGGATCTCAAATAAGGAAAAGAAAAAGAAATTACTAAGAATTCTGTCACTACCAGTGCCCAAATGACACTGGTTCTGGGCACATTCTGTTAATTATCATAGTCTTTGCAAAATGAAGATCAAAATAAATAATCAGAACACAATTTGAAGCAGATTCAAACCAGCATAGCAAACAGTAAGTGAAAATGCAGGAACCTATCATCCTACTTATAATAGGCAGAATAACTTCCTCCCGAAAGTATAAACAGAAGATACAAAATACAGTTATTTTCAAATCTATTCCTCAGCTAGAACCAGCAATCTTGACAAAAATTAAATATAGCATATGTTCTATACATCTTGTATAATTAGAAGGAAAGTACTAATGAATATTAAACATGAAAATTCACTGGACACATTGTGTAGTTCTTAGTCCACTAATTTAAATAAACAGTCCTTCCAAAATTTATCCATCCTAACAATCACTGTTCAAATTTTTTAGTTAAAGCAGATTCTAAAAACAAAACCACTAAAGTCAAAGTGCAATCACAAGTGTCTCTTTAGTTTTAGAGAAACTAATTTTATCAAAGCTAACGCTTAAACACTCCGTGAGTAAGGGAGCTTAGCACTTGCTGCATAACGGCTCCGGCATGCCAATATTCGCCTAAAACCTGTGTTAACATTCATGTTGCCTGAAACTTAACACAGTGAAACTTTTAGCAATAGGTGATAAAATGAAAACCAAAATAGATTGAAACAAGTGGAAAATTCATCAAGGTCTGATGATGCAATGTTTCCAGCCAGTATAAGTACACTTTAACAACTTGTTCTTTACTGTAATCCAATTGTTAACATACTGAAACAATTTGGGGGCAGCTCATAAGATTGATCGTATTCATTAGTATTTTTTCTGACAGATACTCAGGACGTTACATTTACTTCTCAGCTGGAAACTATATGCAAGTCTGCCAGATATGGCAAACTGTGAGTGTTTGGGGAGGGGGAAGGCTATAAAGCTGTTAAATTGCCTACAGTTCTGATACAGCACAGAACATCTGGTCTGGAGAGCTTGAGGAAACACCATTAAATAGGCCGAAAAGAAAAAAATCTTTGTGCTAAGAAACAGTCCAGGTTTTGTACGCTGCTGTCAGAGGTATAAAAAAACTTGGCACACTGTGTTATGATTGGTCAGTCACGTACAGAGCCAGACACTCTAGCAATCGGGGTTTGTTAGACATCTGGTCTAGTTCCACCAGCCCCTTCAAATGAGGGAGGGGAGATGGAGGAATAAAAATGAAGCAGCTACTCCAGCATTCCAAAATGTACACATCAGGGCTCTGATAGCAAGAAAAATAAACAGAAAGAAGGAAACCCTGTCTAGACTTAGCTGCTGCTGAGGCTGCTGCAGAAACAGGGTTGGTATTTACTTGAGAAGGCCTGCCAGGCTGCTCTTAGAGGCGAAAAGACAGAAAGCAAAAATAGTAGTAGTAATAATATTAAGGGAAGAAAAGAATAATAAAGGAAACTCCTACTAACCGTAAATGAGAACGACAGATTCTTCAATGGCATGCTGGTAACTGAACTGAGAATCCAGAAGCGCCCGGGTGACGAACGAGCCGTAGTATGTGGACTGGTACCAGCCCACGTGGAGATGGTCGATGTTTACATGGCGAAGGCTCCGCATCATTTCCATCTGATATTGGACTAGATGATGGGGACGAGGGGGACAAAAGAAAAACTATTTAATGACATTACCCATATTAAAAACAAGCCTTTTTGGAAACAAATTTCTACACAACTGTTTATTAGCTAAAGGGAACAGGTTTCCAGATTTTAAATTCATTTGCTTCACATATAAAGAAAACAAATTAAGCTTTCAAATCATTAGGGCATTCCTTTTCTCATTAACAAAAACACATTTTGTAGAAACAGTATTAAAAATCTAATAATAATGCCTTATTCCAAACAAGTAATTATTTATTAAATGTGTCTCCACTTTTAAGGAAAAAATTTGTGTAATTACTAAATTGGATGGTTGTAAGAAGTTATGTTTGAATTAATAAGTTGAGAGTAGTTATCAACGTCTTCAACACAGCTTTAGAACTGAGAAGTTAAAACCATCAAGAAAACCAACAGGAAAACAATTAACTACCACATTATTTAAGTATGAACAGGACACAAGCTGTAGCTGATTAAAAATAGAAGAATTCATTTTTGCCTTCAACTGGTGCCCCCTGCTGCATGTGCTAAATTTAGAAAAGAATTCTTTTTTCTTGTCTGTGTGTTCCTTTGTGTTAAGTAATCAACAGTATTTTTTTTCATTAGAATAGTTATATTTTAATCACCATGTACAGAATGAAACAGTTGGATGACTTTTACATGTCAAATTAATGACTGTAACGTATATTATTAACTCAAAGCTGTATTACTAGAAAAATGGGTGCAGACACTATAATAATGTATTCTGAAAAGCAATATAGCCCAATAATGAGTAGCAAATATGTAAAACAGGAGAAAATTTTATAGTTAACATAATATTCAAGCTATTTCTATTACAATAAAAATGCATGACTGTGTTGAGTAAACATATTTGCTTAACTCAAAATCTAACCATTTCATTTTCAAAACTCTTAATCAGGTTTTAGCAAAAGTAAAGTTAAATATCTGTCATTTCCTTGGTTATAGCACTACAGTTTTACAAAGCAAACAAAATTCAGAATCATAAAGTATAGAAGAACCTTCCCCAGATGGACATGGTCTTTTCAACATTTGTTACTAGGTAAAGAAAGTATAAATCTGCTTATTCCAAGGAAGGTTATATTTCTTATGATAAAAGATGGCAGCCAACTCATCAACTACTCAAGAATTATGTGTTTTTTGAAGTTTTCTTTTCATATACAATATGAAGCCTTCAAGAAGCAGCAGTATAAAATTAACATGGCAATCTTGAATCAATTACCTTTTATCTTAATTTTTTCGCTTCTAGCATATAAGATATCCCCTTTCCTAGCCAGTTTAACAGATTCCTATCAACCACATAAAACTGGGATAGAACCATTGCTATTGTTTCTTTCTGCTTTAAAATTTCATAACTCTTTTAAAGTAAAATCACTGATTTGGCTAGTAAAATTTAATCAAATATAACTTATGAATGAAAAATTCTAATATCACCAGTAAAACAGGAGCCAGAACTAAATTTAATTATTTATTTTAAAAGGATAGGAAAGAGGAGATGGGGAGCAATTACCAAGCAACTGACAGTACAAACACGATTTTATAGGATGAGTTTTTTAAAACTGGTACTTCTAAAACATCTGTCAATGTACAATTTAGCTATAATATAAGCAGAAGACAGATTCTACCAACTGGCAGTAGTAGAAAAGAAGAAAAGACCCGGAGTCTAGTGATCTAGGTTCTCATGTCGGCTCTGAGATTTCTGCCGTGGGGCATCTCGCTGTCCTTCTCTGATGCTCAGTTTTCCCATCTCCAAAAAGATCTGAGAGCTCATCCCAGTCAAAATGCTACGATTCCACACTGTTCACTGGATATGCTAATTACAAGTAATGATTCTTCTATAAACTAAAGCAGGTAGCATGCATTAATAATTAAAATAAAAGTGCTTTCCTATGAAAAATATTCTGTAATCTTACTGTCAAACAGCCTGAATACAACAGATTTTATAATAGCATTTTCAGGATGCATGAAGTAGAAAACTTTACAATCAGTAGCAAACCTCCAGATTCCTTCTTCATCCAGAGTCTTACCTATCTTACAGCCCCTTGGTAACGATAAGGAGGAAAATGAAGTGTTTCTCTCAGCTAGAGAAGAGACTAAAGACTATAAGCCTATGAATGAAGCCTGTCGCCCTCGGAGATACCATTGTAATAAATGCCAATGTATTTATTTCTGGGGATTGAGGGATGAAGAAATAAACCTCTATATTACGGGTGAGGCTGGAGGTGGGGGGAGCACTTCTATTTTCCTCTTCTACAGCTTAGAAAATCATGACATACAAGATTTTACGAGGCTTTAATAAAAATTTATTTTTAAGGTCATAAGAGTTTTCATAGGATGAAAATACAAATCTAAGGGTTAAGACCAATGACAGGTGAGTTAATAAAATTGCTTTTGAAAATCTACAATGAACTGGAATTTCACTATTACACACACAAAAAAATATGTGAAATTTCAGGTCATTCTTCATCTAGGTTTAGACCTACCACCCCAATTTTTTAAATTAAAAAACACAACTTTTTTTTTTTTAAATGCATGTCCTCTTGGAGGTATCAGAGAAAGAAAGGATCTAACTAAAAAGACTACAAGTGATCCTTGAAAAGGTGAGGGTAAGGGTGCTAGAGCTCCAAAGTGAAATTGGGGTGCACTGAGGCCCAGTCCTCGCTGGAACTATACATATAAGGCTCCATTAAATGCACAGTTTAAAGAGGTTACTTCAATTTAATTAAAAAAAATTTTTTTAAGGAAGTCATATTTGTTCTATTATATGCAATCAAGAGACAACTCAGAAACAGCCATGTGAATTTTTACCTCTGCAGTGTTTTAGGTCTATGTCCTTGTTCTAATGTTAACACAGACATGTGACCCTTGTCTCCTTTCACAGTTTTTCCTCCTCCTCCAACCCAAGTTCTCAAAAAGTACAAAATAAAACCCTAAAAAGCTTCCCGGTAAACCTACGTGGGGATAAGAAATGCACAGCAGACTGTCCCACTAAACTGTGCTCCCAACACGCCCATCAATCAACTGAACTGAGCTGCCACACCGGCTGACACCCATTTACCCTCTGACACGGAAAAAAAAGTCGTGATACAGTGACATGCCAGTAAACTTTACACAGGAAATAAGGAACGATCATTCCAGATTCTAATCTCCCAGGCAAATACCACTGCTTTAGTGGCTCTGCTAGTCTAGTCTCTCTCAGGAGTTATGCTGGAGGTGGAGGGGAGGGATACTGGGGGTGGGCAGGTGAGACACAAACAAGAGACCCAGTTTAGCTAGGACACCGGGTAAACAGAAAGGGGAAGGGCTCATGCTATCTGGAAAGGACTGTGAGGACGGACGTGTGTCCCAGCCCGCAGGCTCTGGGGAGTAGGGGCTGGTGCTATTTCCTTCTCATTCCCAGCCATCCTCACGTACCCTCTCCCTGCCACCACCCGCCGCTGGAGTTTTAAAAGAAGGGTAGAAAAGATGTGGCTAGACAGATAAGGTTCACTCCTATCTCTCAGAAGGAAGAGAATTACAGCAACAGAAACAAAAGAGAAAGGAGAAGGAAAAGAAAACCAAAGTTCCTTGATATTAAAGTGCCACACCTCCCTATAGTTGAGTTAATGCAGATCAATGAAATAAGAGACAAGCATTTACTGGCAACTCTGACGAGTTGGCTCAGGGTTAGAGACACTTTCATTTTTGTTCTAAAGTTCTCGTATTTAACAGAAGCCCAAGTGGCAATTTCAACCAACGATATTAACTTCTGAGTTAATGGCTAAATATTTCTGGAGAACTTTCCAAAGATGAATAGCAAGGGAAAACTTTTGGGGAGAGGGGGATTACTTTAAAATATGATAATATTCAATAGAAAGGCTCAGAATTGTGTAGTGAGAAGTTTAGGAAAGAACATTTTAAACGTTGTTAGTTTAAAAAGCAAACCCCCTGCCGACTGACTGAGGAGAAACAGTGAACAGCAAATGAATTTCAAAGACAAATTGGTAGTTACTACCAAGCCAACTCAAATTACTAATACAAAAGCTACACTAGATGCAATTGAGGTGGTGCTACAAAATTTGGAAGGATTATAAAAATGAGGTGAAGTTTTATAAATCTCTTCAACCTCTACAATTACCTTCATTGCTTAAGCCGCTCCCAAGCAAAGGAGAGCCTGGTTTACAACACTGAGGAACTGCCCGCAATCTGGCACCAGTGTATGCACATTCACTTTTTCCAGATACCCTCCTTTGCGAAACAGTCAATTTTAAACTGCCTAGAGCTAAACAGTCTTAACTGAGGCAGGCTGCCCAATAACTATTGCTTTCAAAAATCTACCACATTTGTTGGGCTTTCTCCCGTTTTATCTCCAAATATGAAAACACTGAAAATACTATGCTGCCTTATATTTAAATGCTGTATCTGGACTCACACGCTGGCAAACAATCGAACAAGAGTTTGAGATATGAGTTCTCCTTAAGATCACCGGGAAGGACACTGAATTCGAAGCTTTTCAGTTCAGCACAATAATTAATCAGCATTCTTTTCACCTCCAATTCCTCACCTTCATTTTAAAAACCATCTTTATTTTATTATTTTAAGTGAGTCCTCATGAAATGCAATTTATTGCCAAAAAACAGGAACAAAGAATTACCACAGTTGGCCAGGCTGGGATGAGCTGAAAGTAGAAAACTGAAGCTGAAGCATACTTTAAAACTATCTGTCTGGCAGATTGCACGCGCACGCGCGCACGGTGGGGAGGGGAGGGGGCTGTTAGAGATGTCTTATTGGGGAACAATTAAAGGACCAAGTAATAAACTAATTTAAATTTTAAAAATTAAAAACAATTCAATGGATCTATTGTCTTATTTGACTACTTTGATATTGTATCAAACAAATCCAAATCATTTAAAAATATATTATAATAAAATCTTATTAAGAATATACATAGATATAGTCTGGAGGAAAAGGACAAGACTAAGCACCAGGAAAGAAACCAGCACTTAGTGAGTACTTATATGTCACACTGCCTGCTATGTGGTCTGCATATGTTATCTGACTTTATTCCTCACAATAACTCTAATGAGCTAATCACCGAAATCCTTTTAGAAAAGCTGTTTACCACAGCTTGTAAAGTGGCAGGACTCAATTGGACTTTAGACTTTCTGACTCCGAAGCCCAGGCAACCATCCATTTACAGAATCTCATCTCTTCTTTATTAGTAAAGTGTAGAGTGAATTATTTCTGAATCAATAAAGCATAACAGAGATAGAGCAGAAATACACAATTTCTAGGTTTTCAGAAACCACAGCTTGTGCATGTTTGATCACTAAATTAACTAGTAATTTAGCACTACCAGTAAGATTTTAAGTGATAAAACCACCTTCAAAGATTTTTAAATGTCAAAGTTGAAACTATCACAAACATGTAATCAAACTCCTAAAACACTGCATTCTATGTTACTATTTGAAACTAAGCACTGGACCAGATCAAAGATGACCTGCACAAACAGATCAAGAAAAGGAACAAAGAGAGACCAGATGTACTTGTACATGCTCTTTGAAACAAAGAAACAAACTAAGCTCAACCAAGAGATGCAAAGGGCTTTAAAAGCAAACAAACAAACAAAACCCCACAATTCTGAAACAAATTAATGATAACAACAAACATGACAGGAAACTGGAATACATCAAAATATATCTGTTCTAGCATTAGGGCTAACCTAAGGAGGGCTTTTAAGAAACTTATCACAACCCTCCTTCCCAGCAGCGCCATGAGACACGGCGAGCGCGGACAGGCTATCAACTGTGAAGGCTCTGCCACATTATTTAATAAGACAAACTATTCTGTGCTTTCCTCTTCATATCATATTTTCTGCCAAGCCACACATACGTTTCAGGCAATGCTCAAAGCTAGGAGCAGATGTAGATTTAAGCAAACAGAATGTGCATTTGAAAAAAGAATTAAATAAGAGTCTACTTCGGGTAGAGAGAACTATAGAGTACATATTTCTTAAAACTTTCATATTCTCTTCACTCAGTCTGCATTACGTATTCATCCTTTTTTTGATCCCCCAATTAATACACCTGTTATTAAGGCCACGCTGGGACTGTTTAAGAACTATGGTAAGAGTTCAATTTCTCACAATATAGAGAAATATACAGTCTAATATAAATTCTACTCTACCTAGATATTAACCTGTTCTATTTAAAAAGAAATCACAAAAAATACTGCCTTTCTTAATCTTACTGGAAATATTTTTTAAAGTGTTCATTTGTCCTGGGTGGTTTAATTTCTTCTTTAAAGTGTTTATGAATTCTGACAAGTAATTTCTTCTGTATGCTAAGCTGGGAATAAGGGAAGAGGATGTGTGTGCTACTGTATCTTTTAAAACTAGTAAGAGCTTTGAAAATTATTGGAAATCAGGGTTTTTTAGAGGTTTTAATGTATCCCAAGAAGTCTCCTATGAAATAAACTGGATTCTTCACAGAAAATACTGTGTATATCCTGCAACAAATTCATACTGTATCTTCTTAATCAGATCATGAAACACAGCCAAGAAATCCTATTTCTTTGAGGTTACGAGAATTTTTAAAATATATATATACATTTATGTCCTTGGTCATGAAAACAGATGCACGTAAGTGAATGACAGAGAACAGCAACTAAGTTAATTGTATGTCATTTGAGATCCATTTACACAAAGTAAATTCACTTTGATGGGAGCAAGGGGTTATAGACCCCCTTTCCTTACCTATCACCATGAAGAATTCTCACTTAAAGAATAACCTACTGACTACTGCTACCACTTGCTACAATTAGGAGCACAGTATGTTAGAAGACCAAATGAGAATCTTTGGGTTTAGAAAAATATATACATTTCATGCTCTTTCATGAGGACAGGTAACGCCCCTGTCATATTTACAGCTATATTTCAAGTACTTGTTTAATGCTGGCACAAAGTTAGGTACTATAAGAAATATTTCAGAAACCTAATTGTTGTTAATGTACTAGAGGATGGTCACAATTATTAGGAAATTATAGATCGATAAATCAATCCATCTCCATCTTACCATGTTCACAAAGGACATGAAGTAGCTTGCATTAAAAAGCATAACCAGTAAAATCACATCTAGGGAAAGTATAAATTAGATTAAAGAAGGTGGAAACTGAAGGTGAGGCAGAGACCTGAACAAAGTGAAGCAAGCCATAGATATTTTGGTTAAAACACATAAATTTAGTTCTGCGCTCTGGCAATCAAATCAAAAAGGGAAACATGGTAATTTATATTATCCAAAGGGAGAAAAACATAAGATCCCAAAGTAGGTAAGGCTTTTATCTAGTTCTTAAGCCTAAAATGAAATTTTCATGTGGGGTCTCAAAGGAAAACTATTGTACAGTTTTTTGAGAACAAAAGCATTTCTCTAATAGAACAATCACAACTTATTTACCTTTTTTATAAATCTAGGTTTTTAAAGGAAAACAAGGAGAGAATGGCTCATGTCATGAGTCTTAAAACAGAAAACAGTTTGTACAAGTTACAAGCAGCAGAAGCAGCAGCAGCAGGGGAATAAAAGAAGAAAGGGCTACCAAAATGAATTAATAGTTTCATCCCGTAAGAAACTACCTATCAGATTCAGGCTGTTCAAAACATAGAATGGGATGCATCAGTAGTGAGCACTAAATACTCAAAATAGAGAACAAATGATCACTTTTTGGAAGAACTGTTTGCAGCATACAAGCAATACTGTCCATTCTGAAACCGTTTACTGAGTATCACCTGTGCTGGGAGCCTGATAAAAGTTATAGTGACATGAGCTTTAAAGGTACCCCCTCTTCAATAGGAGCTGGTGGTCAATTAACACATCTATCTCTCTGAACCTTAACTTCCCCACCTAGAATATGGTGGTTTCAACTTCCAACCATATAATGATGGCAATTTTTAAAACTTACCTCCAGTCCAGATGGCTGTTTGCTTAACGAGCATTTTTCGGCGGGAGTTCCATAGGTAATGCACTCGGTAAAAGTATACACTGACTTTATCAATCCCACCCTCCATGCCTACTAACTCTGTTTTCTCCCTCAGTGAGAGGCCCTGAGTCATCAATCTTGTCCACCTTTTCCCACACTCAGCTCATATAGTCCTCTACTTTCTTAGTAGCTCTCAAATCTGTTTTCTCCAAGGCAAAAATCATTTAGAATGTTTCTAAAAATTTGAACTGGGAAAATGCTCGTGAGATGCCAAGAGGAGGAAAAAAAGCAGAATATGTGAGTAACCTAGGTTGCTCCCTCCTCCGAAAGAGAAAAACTAGAAAGGAATATGCTAAAATGGTAATGGCAACAGTTCTCCAGGGAGTGGGATCATAGATGATTTTTGTTTTCTTATTTATTCTTACCCTTATTTTCCATGGTTTTCGGCAAAAGAAGTGTGCAATACATACGATATTATAGGAGTACGTACACAAGTATCAACAGCATTTTCTTTTGCTGGCCAACTTATTACATTTAACATGGTCACCAAATAATCTGGATACCAGAGCTCCTAAACTGTGGGAGCAGAGAACAGAATATGGTACCAGACTATACAGAAGAATCTGAAGTAGCCAACCTGGTCTGAATACCATCTGCTATGGACTGAACTGTGACCCACCCCAAATTCTTAGGTTAAAAGCTTGACCCCCAATGTGATGATATCTGGGGATAGGGTCTTTGGGAAGTAATTAGTTTTAGTTGAGGTCATGAGAGTAGGGCCCTCACAATGGAGTATGTGCCTTTATAAGTAGAGACACCTCAGAGCTTGCTTCCTCTCTCCATCCATAGGCAGTACTGAGTAATCAGGCTGTGTGAAGACACAGTGAGAAGGTAGCCACAACCCAAGGAGACAGCCTTCACTAGACATCAACCCTGCTGGCACCTTGATGTTGAACTTCCAGTCTCCAAAACTGAAAAATAAATTCCTGTTGTTTAAACCATCCAATTGTTTAAACCATCCAGTCTATGGTATTTTGTTACAGCAGCCCAAGCTGACTAAGACACCATCTTTAACACATATTAGTTGTGTGACCTATGACAAACTGTCTCAGCCTAGGTGTCTGCCATTGTAAGATGGGAATAAAAACAGTATCGACTTCATGAAGTAGTAAAGAGGATAAAGGAAAGCCTTAGCAACAAGAGCTTGGTGCACTAAATAACCTCAAGAAGAGCTCAGTGGGCTTTCACCATCACCTATCATTCAGAAATGCTATTTATAATCTAGAGGTTATGGTGTTTATCTGAGTCAAAGGAAAGTTTATGTACAAATATGAATATGATCAAAAAACAGTCTACAGTGAAAAAGGATTACAAAAGGAAAATATACTTCTTAGACACTAAAACTATAAGCTAATTATTTTCAGTACAATAAAGAACAGAGTCAATAAAGAAAGAGACAAGCTACAGAAATTAGATTTCGAGAAAAGGTAATCTTGGGTGTTCTATTATTACTGGGTATATAACAATATAGTTGCATTGTGCTATATAAGTTTCTATCTCCTGATTGCATTTGTAACTCTCCAAATAAAGGAAATAAGCTCCCTGCCCCCTCCCCAACAGGTGACTTTAGAAACCGTACTGAGAATACGGGTGGAAATGGGAAGGAAGAGTGAGCAGCAGTGCCACCTTACACAAGGCACTGACTGAGTAAAGGTTACTGGAAATACTGCCCACCCAAGTGACGGAGCTAAACTCAGTTCAATATAGCAAACAGCTTTCTAATGTGCCACCTATCACTTAGTAGGGTGATCCACTCCTGCAGCCTCAACTGTCCAAAGATAGTGCCCTTTACCTTCAAACATCAGGACAATTTGGATTAGAAAATCAGTATTAAAGATGCTGTAAGAAGAAAGCTTGAAGGACACGAGTCTTTTAAGAGTATCCTTAACTGCAACGCAAAGGGAAAGCTGGCAAGAATGGAAAGTGACAGGAGTTAAAGAAAAGAAAAGGCTAGGAAAAGCAAATAATTTCCTATGGATTATTTATATCATAGAAACAAAAGGACTTGTAACCACTCTCTCCATCCAACCCTTTCTTACCCCCATCTCTTCCCCTACACACTCAGCTTCATGCAAACTTATTTTTATGGGGTAAGGAATAAAGAGGTCTATGCTGAGAAAAAGAACAAGCAGAAACCCACACAGCCACCACAATAAATCTGAGGCTTGATCCTTGTGGCTTGTTTTTAATGAGGCCATGTTACTTTTCCTGTTACAATCTCCTTTTCCCAAAACCATACAAATATGCACTTTGTGGAGAGACGGTGTGAAGCTTTCACTCAATTCTCAAAAGGGCTAAGATCCAAAAAAGAGTAACAAGCACTGCGGTGCAATAGAGAACAAGCCAAATGTGGTCTTGGCTCTCAGGGAACTTCCACTCCTCTGTGCACATGTAGGGGGAAGGTGGGAAGGAGGCAAGATGTGAAGCAGTAATCAATTCAGTTCAGGGGCAGCCAAACAGTAGCACAGACAGCACTGAGATCACCAAAGACACACCATTCAGGGAGAGTAAAAATGACAGGCCAAAGGTCCCAAGGAAACCCCAGCAGGACACCCAACAGACTGTCACTTTTACCCTTGTCCTACCAAGACCAGGAAGTCCATCATGTGGGAAGCTGGATGGAGGCTTCATCTAAACAACTCTGTGATTTAGATTAGTAATTCCCAAGAGAAAATACACTCCTTGACCGACCGGGTGATATGACCGGAGCTAGTAAGCTAAGACTGTTCTAAAGGCAAGGAGTGGTGATCCCAACAGAGAGGTAACCTTTCTCCATTTGAGAAGAATACACATTTTGGGGGAAAGCTGGTCTCTAGCAAAAATGTTATGTTATAAAAATACACTTAGCACAAACTGTATCCTGCTATGTTACAAACGTACCTTGAAATACAGTTCTACAGTCACACACTAAAAACCATCTTCAAGCAACTCAGTAATCCTGTTATCTTTTGGAGTTTTTACACAGCGATCTCTAGAAGCCATTACTGAGACTTGTCTAATCAGTTGTCATTATGTAATCTGAGGTTCCTAAAGATGCTTTTCTACAGCGGACCTCTTGGATTAGAGAGGAAGATGAAATAGAGCATACAGGCGAGAAATAAAAATCATTGAAAGGCAAGAAGAGTATTACAGAAAGATGCTGGAAGGCTACAAAACAGACCAAATAATTCTCTTCCGCAATTGGCAGGCAGGATCCTGCCAGATGTTTGAAATAGAATTAACCTCTATGGGCTGCACTGACAGAAATACACTGCACAACTATAAATAAATAAATAAATATCTAGGGAAGCATAAATAACTATCTACGAAAAGGCTATCTTTGTTTTACTTTCCCTGAACTTGTTTCAGATTGTTCACCCCCCCACTCAAACCGCCAAAAAAAACTGTCCCTCACTGCAGTGTCCAGATACAGAGCGAGCTGGGTATGCCGAGACTTGAAAAAAGGTGCCATTTGCAATCTTTCAAAGCATTTTCAAACCAGGTAATATCACCTTAACAACAAAAAAAACCCTCTTTTATCCCCAAAGATATATATCTCTTCCTTGCAGAATAGATTTTGATGGTCAGATAAAGGCAATACAAACAGCTTACAGAGGCTTCCTCCTTATATTCTGGGGAAGAAAAATCTTGAACAGCAAATTCATACATTCATCCCTTCATACATTCACACAGCAAGTATTTATTTCAAGCTATAATGTGCTGGACTCTTAGGTGCTGTCCAGCAAGAGGGCAAAGACAGAAAAGGTTCCTGCAGCTGACATTCTAGTAGAGAGGAGCCAGCATTCCTGGGTCTACTCAAATGCTTAATGTTCCCTAAAGAAAATATCTGGATAATCACATATAGTTCTCTGGGCCTTTAAAATGAACAAACTCTCTCTGTTAATAATAACCAGGAAATCAAGCTTGGGAATCAAAGGCCTGGCTTCTTACTTTGCAAAATAATACAGCACAGAAGACTAGTTGCAGGCTGAGAAAACAGCAGACCTGAATGGCATGTTTGGCTTTGCCATTAAATACAATAAAATAAAGCAGAGGAAAAGCTCCAAATAACCAAACTGCCCTTAAAAATACAGTTTTAAAATCATCTAATTTTTAATGTATCTCAAATGAAAAAATGATTTAGATTAATGCTTATCACACGGTAACGGTGATCAAATAAACAAGTAGTAAAGTGGCAATGATTACCCCTGTGAGAAAACTGACATTTTTTAAAAGAGTTAAGGCAGGGACCAGATAAAAATCCCCCATGAATAAAACTTCATGTGTTTCTTTGCTAGGTTTTGAAATTGGAATCAACTGTCTCTATTGTGCCTTCAGGTGCTAATATTCCAGAGATAAATAGGGGACAAAGTCAGTTTCACTAAAAACTATGATCTAGAAACCCTAACAATAAGAATGGTCAAAAGAAGGAGAGAAGTATAACAAGGATCACAGTTTAAGAAGTGACTAGAGTTCTAGACTACAGAGCATAAGTGGGTTCCTCACACAGAAAACAGGCCTGAGGCTAATCCCTGAAGGAAGAGGCAGAGGTTCAAAAAACATCATTAGATTTTCCTCCCAACACAATTTTAGTTCAGACAAACAAGCACTGGAACAACCTCTCTCACACGTGAATCATCTGCAGAACATTTAATGGACCTCTGCACTCATGAAAACCACTGATTTCAAGTTTTTTAAATGTTATCCTAATTTTAATTATATAAATAAAAGTTTTAATGAAATTAAAAACGAAACAAAACTGCTGTATATCAGTGACAGAGATGATTTGCATTTACCTCCAGGGTTTAAATATACAGCCTGATGGATGACTTGAATTACAGGTTATACATCTAAGAAGGTTCTTTTCTCATTCTATTTCTACTAAATTAGCAGCTCCTTACTCAGACTTGTAGCTCTCATCAGGAAAAGCAGCCAGCATTTCGTTACTGTCAGATGATGCTACATATATGAATGAAATAGACTAGATTCTAATCCTTGACTTCATTAAACTCTGGAGCTATTCATATCCTGTTGCACTATTTAGATGTAGTTTAATATGTCTAGCAATCTCATCAATTTCTTCCTCTAATAAATTAAAATTATCAAGGCTTAGTAAAGTGGGAACACTTTCCTCATCCCAGTATCATAATCTCAATGTTAAAAACGGTGGTATTTTTACTCAAAATTAATACTATAAAACTACTCAAGATACTACATGTTTAGCTAAAACATGCCACTTTAGCAAATTATTTGAAGGAAGGAATGAAAATAGCTTTTACTGTCACTGTTATAAAGAAGGTATAAAAATGTAACCTCTACTCTCATGTCAAAGATTCATACAGGTATCTTTACACCTCATAGGCAGGTTAGAAAAGCAGGGTCAGATTTAATCTCTTCCCACACATTTTTCATTGAACATATTCTAAAGATAAGTATTGAAAGATTGAAATTTCAATTTTATTATCTTCACTATTTTCTTCCATACTAAATTAAGATTGAAAAGCATAATAGCATTATTTCATCAAGTCTAAAACTCCAGTAAAGCATAAGAAAGGAAAGAGAGCTAGCAACTTTAATTATAAAACACCATGGATTAAAAAGTACATCTCAATTTCATAGATGTTCAGGTGCAAAAACAAGGAGAGGAGGGGAGGAGAATTCTAGAGCCACTGAAGCTATTCCCTGTAAATAAAGTCGTGTGTGGGCAGGCACTGTGGCAACAATGCTTTTTTCTTGCCAGAAATACAATGGTACTCTATCAGTACTCTAACACACTTTTTCTAGTCCATATAACTCACAAAATAGTTGTTAAATAAAAACTCTTCTCTTGAATCATGGATTTTCCATAATGAACAAAAAATCACCTGGCACTTCTCCTTCATACAAGAATCACATATATGCTAAGGATGAATGCTTTTGTGCACATCAACAGTGAAGCTGAGTATCTAGTAACATGCACATTTAATAGGAAGTGCTTTTGCATGTTCTATGTGATTGAAACTACGAAATATTAACTAACAGTAGTTTTGTAAAGGAAAGGATATAGGTACTCTGCCTTCTCTCCAAACACAGCATTTTGACATTAACTTTACAGCTGCTTTTACAAGGTTATCTGCAATAGTGCAACTTCTACTTGTGTTATTATTATTTTTTAATTTACTTATATTTATTTGTTTATTTATTTATTTTTGCGGTACGCGGGCCTCTCACTGTTGTGGCCCCTCCCGTTGCGGAGCATAGGCTCCGGACGCGCAGGCTCAGCGGCCATGGCTCACAGGCCCAGCCGCTCTGCGGCATGTGGGATCCCCCCGGACCGAGGCATGAACGTACCCCCGTCCCCTGCATCGGCAGGCGGACTCTCAACCACTGCGCCACCAGGGAAGCCCCTCTACTTGTGCTATTTTAAAAAAAAAAAAAAAGTGCTACTTTGAATGATGCTCTGGTAGTTGGGACTCTGGTCCATCTTTAGCGACAAGATTCATTATTTTTGGAAATAGTTCTTTGGAAAGTATTACATTTGTCCTGGAAAAACTTTATTGATTTATAAAAATTGTCATTGGAGTTTTAAATCACACGTTTTGGTGGCAGTGTGCCACCACTTGACAAAGTTTCTTAAATAACCAAAAACTTTGGGGACTAGGGGCAAATTATTGAAGAAGTCCATAAAACCTACTTTTGAGGTATGTGCCACATAAGTGATTCTTAAGTGATTCTTATTCACTTTCCTTTTATTGCTTGTATAAATCACCACATTCTTAGATTCTCATTCCTAGCATATACAGATCCACATTCCACTGAGGCCAGAGTTTTCTGCGGACATTCTGGGCCAGATAGTTCTTTGTCATGGTGGCTATCCTGTGCGTTGTAGCATACTGCACAGCACCTCTGCTTCCCACACACTGGATACCAGCAGCGCTCCCCAAAGTGATAACAGAAAGAATGTCTCCAAACACTGCCAATGTTCCCTGAGGAGCAAACCCCAACTCTCCTCAGAACACTGATGCAGGCACTGGAACCCTGTTCGATTATCACATATTATTCTGAGACACAGTGATTTTGTTACTATTTTTACGACTGAATGAACCATTCCGCCCCCCATTTTTGAGATGGAATTTCAATACAATAATAAGAATGAAAAAATTCAAATTCGACAAACAAAAATATGTAAATGATGTACAAGTGGTAACCAAAACAAACTACCATATTAACTATCATCTGAGACACACTGACCAACTCACTATCCTTTAGAGCACACAAGCTTTAAGAACAATTATTAGGAATGTAGAGAAGTCTTCTAGGAAAGTCATAATCAACCTTACACTTCAATATGTAAAATGTATATGACCACAATTGTTTCAATGCCTTTTCCTCTGAAAACACCAAAATTTGAAGGCAGAAAGTGAAGGATAAATTTTTTTAATGTTCATATTTTAAGTGTTTTAATATAAAATTCACTACTATCAAACTGTGATATAGGCCAGGGACATGAAGGACTTTCAACTGGTTTAGAAAAACTATTAACAAATACATGTGCAGTTGAGATCTGCAAGTTGGGGGCCAATTATGGCGATCATGCTTTCTTATAACTTGTCTCTTGATACAATACTATTTACTAACACTAATTATAGAAAGACCGGAGGGTGGGTAGACCACAAGCCTGAATTAATACAACAGTACTAATATACATGGCAGACAAGGGAAAGGCTAGACATATATTACTCACCTTTCAGGTCTTAGCTCAGAAACCCCTTCTTTCTGGAAACTTTCCAGGTTCCCTAGTCCAGGCTAAGTGCCCTTACTTTGTGTACCGTGCTCCTGCTTTTATAACATTATTCCACTACGCTATAATCACCTTGTTGTGTTTACATTTTCACAATAAAACCACTGTGTCCTCAGCACCAAGTACACTGCCTGGTACAAGTGGTGCTTTAGTAAGTCCTTCTTAAAAGAAAAAACTCAGATGAATCCTATGATAGCTTTCCTTATGATATACAAAAGGAATAATAATAAATGCAAGTTTATCCAGAGTAATTAATATCAAGGAAAGAGAAAAAAAAATCCTGAAAGCAATCTGGAACACTGCAAACACTGGATTAGAAACCTCAATGAGCACTGCAGAAGACTGTCTATATTCAGAAAGAATGAACCGACGTTACGTAGCTAATTTACTTATGTCTTTTTCAGAAGAACATATTGTGGGAAAATGAAGATAATATTTAAGATTATGTTGTTTTTTGTTTGTTTGTTTTTGCAGTACGCGGGCCTCTCACTGCTGTGGCCTCTCCCGTTGCGGACGTGCAGGCTCAGCGGCCATGGCTCACAGGCCCAGCCGCTCCGCGGCATGTGGGATCTTCCCGGACTGGGGCACGAGCCCGTGTCCCCTGCATCAGCAGGCAGACTCTCAACCACTGCGCCACTAGGGAAGCCCTAAGATTATGTTTAAATGGAGAATTTTACTCCATTGGGCAGACTATAATTCAACATTATTTGTAATCAAATAAATTTGAACCAAAATATGTCACTTTTCACCTGAAAAATATGTAACTTTAAAAAAATATGCACAATGATGGTGAAGATGTGGTTTAATTGCAGGGTGACATATGTTCCAAGTGTGGCTGGGCTCCAGTTTATATTTGTCCAAAGCCCACATTACTTGGTATAGGTTTGGAACTAAAGTTTCCCAATTTGTGTGTTAAAGTATATGGTCACACTTAAATGATACTCTCATATACTACTGAGAGCAACAACCTTTAAGGAAAAATGCTGGGTCTAAGAAAATCTTCTACTTACTGAGCACCTGTATTTCAATCAATAAATCAGATACTCCCTATACTTTATATGTAAGGAAGATATTACTTTTTCCATTTGTTACATGAGTAAATTGCCCATATAATAGGTAAGTGACCACCATGGCTCAAAGCTAGATGTTCCCAGCTACCAAGCCCACATTCTTTTCAATATACCATAAAAATATTTATGTCCTTTAACTCTTGATTCCTCTGCTGGAAATCAGCAAAAAGGTTATAATTCATAACTGGAAGGAGGGGTATGTTTTTAAGTGATCATCAAAAACTTTATAACAAAAAATTAGAAATTGACTAATATGTCTGACAATAGGAAGAAGTTGTGATACATTTATGCCTTCAAAACTTCACAATACAGGGGTTTCCCCAGTGGCGCAGTGGTTGAGAGTCCGCCTGCCGATGCAGGGGACACGGGTTCGTGCCCCGGTCCGGGAAGATCCCACATGCCACGGAGCGGCTAGGCCCGTGAGCCATGGCCGCTGTGCCTGCGCGTCCGGAGCCTGTGCTCCGCAACGGGAGGGGCCACAACAGTGAGAGGCCCGCGTACCGCAAAAAAAAAAAAAAAAAAAAAAGTTCACAATACAGCTTTAACAATGGTGAAAAGCATTCAAAAACACAATAATATGCAACATAATATGAAACAGATACAAAAGGTAAAAGCACTCTAAAATTTAAAATGTTAAAGCATACTTAGAAGTAAATATACCAAATTATTAACCATCATGACGTTAAAGATAAAAGATGGATAATTTTTCCTCTTTTCCATATTCTCTGAAATATTGTTCTATTAATTTTTTATAATTCAAAAAGCTTATTTAAAAAAGAAAAACTTAGCAGGGGCTAAAAGTTCAAACAGAGTACATTCTGTTCTCTAATTCATAACAAAATTCACATGCTCACAAAAATGATAGTTAAGTTTAAAGATATAGATAAGATAGGAAGAGAAAAAGCAAAAAAGAGATGCAAGAATTTGAGAAGTTCAGTAACAGAAGCATTTCAAGAGGTAAACCAGATGCTCCTATGGAACTGCAGCAGAAGGTCCAGGAGACAAATTCATAACGTCAAAGGTTATATCAGATCAAAGAGCATAAAAGTAGGGTCCATTTGCTACAGAACTGTCCGTTACACTGAAGAGATCAAGCCACACTAAGCTCTCAGCAAAACTCACAATTAAAATCAGTTGAAAGCTGTTGAGTAAGAAAGCAATGGCAAGATGAGAAGACTGCTTCCTCAAGCATTTCACTGGGAAAAGGACGCTTGGGAATCGGGTCAAAACAAAGCGGTCAAAAGCATAAGTTAAGTGAACAGTGTCTCATGTGAGGCCATAAAAAGTTACCAACAGTAATTAGCAAATATCCATGATATTTGCTTTCAGTGCCACAATGCCTCTCTCTCTAAGCATCTCTCTTCTGTTTTACTTTTCTTTAGATTAGGCAATGTTACTGTCCTTTCTCCAGGACTTCTCAAAACCAAATGAAAAACTCTTTAAAAAGATATTGCTGTCTTCAGAGGCAGCATGGTTCAAATGCCCTCACAAAACATTTTACAGGTCACATTTCAAGAGGGTAGAAGATGCATACTCTGGTGAAATTATTCACAATAGGTAAAAAGTAAAAATTATTCTAAGTGTTTGGTCTGTACCTAATAAATTTACCTTTCCTACAAAATTAAAATGGAATTTTATTGAGGACATGCAGGATGGTATGAAGCCAATTGAGCAGGAAATACTTGATTTCTTGGGGGTAAAAGTCTTAGCTTCCAACTGCCTGTTACTTCTATTCAACAACCTAATCAAGAGAATATATAAAAATGAAATGTTGTGATATGTTGTTTGCTATGGTTGTGGTACATGAACTTTTCCTGAGACCTCTGCTTAGATGATAATCATCTGATGCTGAATTATGACTACTATATTAAGTGCCTGTCCAGAGAAAATCAACTAAACTCACATGATTGTTTAAGGTCAAAACATCTCAGAATACCTACCATCCACAAACAATAACGTTTTACACATGGTGTCATAAAACAAAAATTTCAATAGACATCTGCTGTATCAGGAATAAGAACAGACAGAGCCATACCCCAGACATTAAACAGAATGCCTTTTCATTGTCACAATGCCCTATATGATGAATGTATCCCTTTAGTATGAGAGAGATCAGCTTCCTTCCTACCTAACTACTCCAATTTTGAGCTTCCCTTGGGCTGCCATAACAAAATACCAGAGAAGTTTACTTCCTCATAGTTCTGAAGGCTGGGAAGTCCAAGATCAAAGTGCTGGCTCATTCGGTTCCTGGTGAGAGCTCTCTTCTTGGCTTGCCAGCCTTCTCCCTGATGCCTTCACATAGTGAAGAAAGAAGGCGAGCAAGCTCTTGGTATCTCTTCCTAGAAGAACTCTAATCCTACCAGACCAAAGCCCCATCCTCACGGTTTCATCTAACTCTAGTTACCTCCCAAAGGCCCCATCTCTAAGTACCATCACATTGGGGGTTAGGGTTTCAACATATGGACTTTGGAGGGACACAAACGTTCAGTCTATAACAACTTCTATTTAAATTTCTCAATTTGGCAATGGGGTGTATGCATAGGGATGATGACATAAGTTAAAACTGTTTATTTAAATCATAACGATTTTTGAATACAAAAGGTTGATATTAATATTCATAAAAAGGACTACAAGAAAACAATATCAAAATTGGGCAGAAGCAAAAAATAAAAAATCTGGTTATCATGAAGATGCTGTTTTGTAAATGCTCTGGTCACAGCATATTCAGTGATTTATATAACCCTGGCAGGCTATATACGCTGAATTCTTTTTAATTTTAGCCAGCTTTATTTTTTTAAGCCACAAGATGAATAATAATAGTCTACATTGTTTATTAGCCTACACACCTCACATGTATTTATGATAATCCTCCCAACGGTTCTATTGTGTAGGTACTATTATCCCCATTTTACAGACAAGGAAAGTGTAAGAACTGTCCATTATAGTAGTACAATTTTAGAATACAGAGTTTAAAAGAAGAAAATAAGACCTGTCTCTAATAATTCTCTATCTGGAAAAAGGACTATTCACAAATCTGCAGCCTTTCATTTGACTATTAATAAAAAGAGCCTGTCTTTGTTCTGTGTTTTAATCTCAAAGAGAAGCTATTATGCTATAACCACTGGAGAGAGCCAAGATGAAACTGGGCAGAAAGGATCAAGTTCTCACCAGATGGAAGTCTTGCAGACATGAGAGCTTTTACCAAAATATTTGATTGAAAGTAGGAAGAAGGGAGAGTGTATCTTCTGAAATGCACTATAAAACTGTTCTTGCTGGATCCACCCCCCTACAGTGAAGATGTAGAATGAACACGAAAAAAGCAAAGTTTCCAAAAGAAAAGATGCCAGGATTCCTCCCTTTCTCCAATTAATACACATTTTTCAATTACATTGCAGCTATTATATTCATATTATTCAAAAGAAACAAGATGATGCATTCCTCGATGCTGCTACTTTTACAAAGTAATGCTTCTAATGTTACATAAAACTGCTAAACCATTATTGATGGGAAGGAAAAACACAGAAATTTGGAATATCGTGAAATCTTTTCCAGACTCAGAATTATGACTAGTGCTAAAATTCAAAGATTGAAGGAAACAGATAAGAAAATAATTCTTTTGAACTGTAAGCATACACTACAGGAAGTATGCATAGCATGAAAACATTTTATTGTTTTTATAAATCAACATCCTGCAGATGTTATGATTAAGAATATCCACAATTTGTTCAATTATAAAATGTTTTAAATTGTCAAATTAGCAAGAAACTCATATCTGCTTCAAACGCTTTTTTGGAAGGAGTATGTAAATCATAAATAGTTGTTGCACAATCAACAAAGAATACTACTTGACTGTTTATTTCATAAGAAATAAGTATACTGTTGAAATACATATTTCGCAAACCTTTTCAAACAGAATATACAGGCAATATCAATTACAAAATGTAAAATGTAGCTGCAGCACAATTTATTTGATATTATGCAAATCACTCAGTCTTTCAGGTTATAAAAGACCGTGCCTTTTCTCTTATTTATAAACAACCACAGTCTGCCTAAAATAAACTTCAAATTCTGATTTCTTATAGCGTTTGATACAAGAAACTAACCAGAAGTTTGCCCTAAAGAGAAATGGAACATCTGGTGAAATGAGTAACATGCTTCAGGATCACATCTGTTGCTAAGGTTAGTATTCCAATGTGATGGCTGTAATCTCCATGCTAAGTGGTAAAAGCCTAACGGAGAATAAAAAGGTACTAAAGAGGCATCTTCTCCAACCCCAGAGTGCTTTCTTTTTCTCAGCAATGTTCTAACAACTGGGCCTCACAGAGTACTTGGAGAACTATTTCTGTAATAAGTAAATCCTTCAGTTCAAAACACGGACCTATTCAGTAGACTGCTTCTACCATGGGATGGCTGATTGCGTCCCTTCCCCCAAGTATATTAATCTAGGACATTAATCAAGACAAAATGTGCGCTATTTCTTGTCTGTGATTCATCAATCTATTCTGCTTTCATTTTTCATTTCACCAATAAGAGAATCTGGAGTAGAAGAAATAGGAGAGAAAAACTGAGAGAAAGCCCAGGTGACCAGGAGAGATGGCATTATTAATTCAAAAAAGGCTGCTTTCACAAGCACACCATGCTCAGCAATCTTTCTCCTCCATTTACTTTTAACTTTCAATTTTATGCCATAAACAGCAACAATAAAATTCTATGCTTACTACAGTATAAATTGCCTTACATTTGCGACACTTTTAAAAGCCCCTACCGTGCCATCAAAGGTTGCCAAACAAGGAAAGATCTGTACAGCAGGAGAGGAACCCACTTACATTTTCTAACAGCTGTGAAGGATCAGTCCCCTCGAGTAACAGAAATCAAATGCAAACTGAAAAGTGTTTAGAAATCAAATGTTTCCATCACCTCACACTATCAGCTACTTCCATTAGTAGCCATGAAAGAGACATGGATTTTATACAGCATTTCAATACAATAAACTTTACTGACAGTAGAAAAGAGAACACAATTACAGACTAATCCTACTATTAAACACAGGAAGTCATCAATGAAGAAAATGAATACTCAACTTCCCATTTCTGCCGCTTCTCTACTGGACTAAACAACTAATCACAAATGCCTTAGGGAAGAGTTTACAAGTGTTATTTATGAAGCTTATCTGGGGTTCCATATTCTGAATTAAAACCATATTACTTAAAATATAAAACATTTAGCATCACATCAGGAATTGATTTTACAACAAGTTCAAAGTCAATGATAAGCCCTATGGAGGGAATTTTATATAATTTGTGATGGTTCTGTAAATATCTTGACTACCTACTCATCAGAAAGGATAATACAGTCTACATATCCTGGAAAATAAAAGATGAGTGACCAAATGGGCTCAAATCATCCATATTATGCTAAAAATAGGAGGATGTGAAAAGATTTTCAAATGTCATTACAGAGTGAGTCTCAACTCCAGTTCCAGATGACTTCTGCCAGCATTTCCTGAGCACCTATCTCTTTTTCTAGGCACTAAGGTAAAAGCGACAGCCAGCCTTGAATCAAGACATAATCTTTGCCTTCAAGCAATTCAGAGTAGGTAAGAAAGCCACATTAGCAATACCATGTGATAAATTCAAGGTATATGGGTTGCAGAGTTGACACAAAGGGAACTATGGGGATAGGGGCATTAGGAAAGGCTTTGCAGAGGTTCAAAACCTGTGCTAAGTTTTGAAGGATGGGTAAGAGCTTGCCAGACAGAAAAAGTAAGAGCTGGAGTCAAGCCTGAGGAAACCACCATGCAAGGCACAGAAGTGTAAGAGACTCCAAATTTTTAGGGAACTCTGTAAAACAATCTCATACTATATAAAAAGAGGAAAAAGAGTAAGAAAGAAGGTGGAAACCATGTGCCTGAGCCAAATCTCAAAGCGTCATAGGCCAGGGAGACACGGACTTTACTGTGCAGATACAGGGGTGCCAGAGAAGGGTTTTAAGTAGGAAAGTGACACTCTGAGACTTCTGGGTTTTTTTAAGGCATCACTTTAGAGGGGAGAATGGACTAAAAAGGAAAAGACTTGGGCAAGGAAACCTGTTAAAAGGCTACCACAATAATTCAGGCAAGAGATGATGATGAAAGCCTGAAGTCAGGTAATGTAGACAGACTAAGCAGTTAACATGAAAAATGGAATATGCTCAGCAACTTTACACGGTAACTTTAAAACTAGCTCGTGCAAAAAGTTTAAATGAGCCACCAAGAAAACATCAAAATTCCAAAAGGCATTTTAGGTTGTGTGCCACATTAAAGGAATACTGCAAAACAATTTCAATTAGTAGGAATCAACAAAGTTCACACATTCAAGAAAAGGACTAGAAATCCACATCGTGCCTGCTCCAACCTTGGTGCTCCAGCAAAAGAAACACAAATCACAAAGTGGTGTCACAAAATTCACAAATCAAAAGTGCAACCTGAAAGTTTCCAAATAAATAACTGCGATAATTTATGATTACATAATTTGTTACTATATTATCTAAAGAAAAATACATGTAGGACTTCAAGAGAAACTGATGCAGCCATTTGATAGGCTTATGAAGTATTTTCTACTTGGCTCTTAAGTTTTTCTTTTTTTTCCTTTTAAGAGAAGGGCCAAGAGACATTTGTTTAATCTGGGGGCATTTTTACGGGCTTTTAAAAAACAGCATCACTTCCAAACTGCTTTTCCCATGACTGCTTTCATTTCTGGAATAATTTTCAAATATACTGAAAACCACCTAAATTTACAAAAACCTCTAACAATGAGGGTTGCTAAGTTATTTATATACTTCATGATTCCTTTTAAAGATACTTGTAATAAAAACTTGGTCACAAAAGCAATCATTCATTCAAGTAAGAAACCTAAAATGCCCAAGACACTAAGCTAGAATGAATCAGGTCTGACTACTGCCTACGTATACTTATAAAATACAAGCTAAGGTTAGTTAAAAATATAGTACTTCAGAAGGTCAAGAGACACATTCCGACCACAGCTTAAATGCAACACGACAAAATGCTACTGTCAACGCAAAGCAATAAAAAATAAAGATAAATACCATATTTAGTCAGCCCAATTTAACTCATAATTTCCCTCACTTTTATCTATATATTCATATAACGCAGAAAAACTAAAGAAACATTTGAATACCAAGGGAAAAGTTCCAAAAACTTTGCAACAAGCCCCTACTGTCAAACTCACCACAAATATATTAGACAGTAGTGAAATGCCTTCTTCTGAATATACTCAAGTACGAGCGCTAAACACAGAATGCTGTCTAATCTCTCTGGTATTCATACCTTAAGGAGGAGTCATAAATGGTCAACTTTAGCATACAAAATGTTTTGACATATACAGTGCTTTTAAAAACCTAGAAATTTCACATAAAAATTGGAAACAATTCAAATGCCCACTGAGGACAGAATGAATGAATAAAATGTGATATATTCAAATAGAATACAGCAAGAAAATAATGAATGCACTGCAGAGGATGAACCTCAGAAATATAATGCTGAGTAAAACAAGCAAGACATAAGGAAAACATATACTGTCATTACACTTATAAAGTTCAAAAACAGATAAAATTAAATTCATAATGCATTAAAAACATACCTGGTAAAACTATAAAAAGTAAAGCTTCAGAAAAGTCAGAATACTAGTTACTTCTAGGGGGAATGCAAGGGAGTTATGATCAGGGAGATTCTGTGGTGCTATCCATGTTCTATTTCTTGACTAAAGTAGCGGTTATGTGGATGCTTGCTTTATAATTATTCAACAAATTGTGTTTGTTTTATGTACTTCTCCTGTAAACAGACGTAGGAATTTAAGAGAAACTGACTCAGCCATTTGATAAGCTTTATGAAGTATTTTCTACTTGGCCCTTAATTTTTTTTTTTTCAAGTTAGAAGGGCCAGGAGACATTTGTTTAATCTGGGGCATTTTTACAGGGTTTTAAAACTGTATATGTTCTTAAAAACTCAAATGTAGTCAGAGGCCCTATCACATTGAAAAGTCAGATCTTCTGCATTTTAATTAAACTATTACAGGTGAAATGAATCTCACCAATAGGAAAGTGTATATATTCCCTGGTGATGCAGTGGTTAAGAATCTGCCTGCCAATGCAGGGGACACGGGTTCGAGCCCTGGTCAGGGAAGATCCCACATGCCACAGAGCAACTAAGCCCGTGCACCACAACTACTGAGCCTGCGAGCCAGGACTACTGAAGCCTGCATGCCACAACTACTGAAGCCCGTGTGCCTAGAGCCTGTGCTCCACAACAAGAGAAGTCACCACAATGAGAAGCCCGCACACTGCAGCAAAGAGTGGCTCCTGCTCGCCGCAACTAGAGAAAGCCTGCGCACAGCAAAAAGGACCCAAAACAGCCAAAAATAAATAAATAAATAAATAAATAAATAAAATTTATTTTAAAAAAAAACATGAACATATCCCAGAAAATCGAAGGGGTCTGATATCTTAATGCCATATCTACTCCTCCCACAAATGAGAATATATTTCTACCCAAAATAATCACTATCACTTTAATAACTGCTGAAAATCACTTCTACTTTCACAATTATTACTAAAAGTCAGTCATACTTGTTCTTAGAAGATACCAAGCCCAGGATCCTCATCTCACTGGCCCTGCTTCTTTATGGGTTTTTTTCCTACTATTTGGCCTTAAGCAAAAAGCAAAGAGCTGGCCTACGACTTGGAGCTGACAGTTCTCTGATGGACCACTAACACTAACTACCGAAGTCACTAGTCTATTTCTGAAAATACAGCAACCTGAAACAATCAGATGGAGGGCAATAAAATTAAAAAGAAAAATAGCTCCTCTCCTCCTTTATCTCTCAACCCCAGCACAATAGCACTTGTTGGAAATGCGGGGCGGGGGGAGTGGTGGTGGGGGCTAAGAAATTTGAAAGTAAGTTCTAGCTGAGCTAAGGCAACTTACTGAAAGGGTGCAGACACTGAAGCCCAGAAAAGGGTATACTGGATTTATTAATCCTTCAGACTGCTGTTAACATTACTTTTTGATCCCAACTACCACTTCTAGGTTGACTTACACTGGGATCTAATTATAACCTACTTTGCTTATCATTCTCAGCGTGTAAAAGAAAAATGTCTAATACAACTGATACAGCAAACATTCAAAGATTAGTTCTGCTCTGTGTATTCATTTTAAATAAAGAGAAAATTTAAAACACAGGTAGAAAATGCTTTAGGTATATGTGCTAAATTAAGCAAGTGACTAAGAAGAAGGCCATTATACTCAACATATGAAAGGCTCTGACAATCAAAAAAAATGTGAGAGCAATATGAACAGGTATCATGGCTAATCCATAGAATTTTCACCAAAATTAGTGACAGTGTTGTATCTCTGAGAATGCACTCAACCCCAATGCTCACTGTTCAGGTAAACATTATTTCCTAGTGTTCTTAGATCAAAGGTGCATTTAATAAACAGCCTTAGTGCAAACACAGTTTATTCCATTACTAAGCCTGATGGCAGCTCCTAATGACAGCAAACACTGCTTAAACTATTAAGAAATGCAAGAAAAATCTTCATTTTCCATTTATAAATAACAACCCATTTGTAAACTGCATCCATGATACACATACATACTACACTTTGAAAAAAATGCTGCTAACAGTGCTAAGAGCAGACTCCAGTTCAAGACCAAATCCCACCTTTTGGGTTTGACCATCACTCCCCCACCCCCTACAAACCTAGCATTGGGGGGGGGGGTGCGCTTATAAAGCCCCAAGGATACTCCAAATAATGTACTCAAGTGTTCTTTGTTTTGGTTGTTTAACATGTATTAAATAATCTTGCAATTCTTGCCTGTCACTCTATATGTACTCTTCAGTCATTTTAATTTTGTTTCAAAACACCACCATAGGAACCTCTATTAAAAAGAAATAAATTTTTTAAAGCCTACAAAAGAAATGCCCTTCTATTTAAAAAAAAATGAGGAGGGGGATGTACAAAGTCCCTATTTTCAATTTTAAGGTTTGGTAGATTAGACAAAATTACTTTTTATATTATTCCTCTTGGAACAGAGGTTCTTCTCATAGCTAGTGAAATCACAAATATGAAATTGCCTCTTCCCAATGCTCACTTTTTTACACTGGCAGATAAGGTCTTGTGTTCTACATTAACAACCTCCTAAGAAATACTCCCTAGCATCCCACTGTGGCACAACCCTCTTTACTTACTGGACTGAACTAAATCTAATAGACTACAGGGATAAGCATAGAAGGATATACACATAATTCTGCAAGCACTCTGAAAGGCTCTCAAAATCCAATAAAAGTTTACCATGACGTGAATAATATGAAACAAACTGAAAGAAACTAGAGGAAAGAACCACTCCCTTTATAAAACTCACCCAAGAATCCTCTTAATGGCAAATTCTCAGTGCACTTGAAAAGACTGTTAGATTTACAAACATATAAACTATGCATTTTTTCAGGACCTCGATTATACAAAAAAAAATCATCAATGCAGTAAAGGCCAATTAAATTTTGGTTTACAGAAAAGACCACCTTGCTTATTATCTTCTACTAAAAGTAAGTACTGCCTTAAAATCAAACCTAAGTGGAACTTAGGCAAACATTTAGAGAATGTATTGGCGTAATAAATGACTAAGAATCAAGACAGGATTCCACACCACAATTAAGGAAGACTCAGGAAAATATTATCTGTCTTTCAAAAAAGAAATCCGTTTCCTGCTACCCTCACTGTATATTCATCTTATATAGTGGCACTGAGATGTTTATTTACAAACACTCTTCATAATAATATGCTTAATGAGTTGAAACGTAGGTCTCCCTCTCACTCCTATGCCCTCTGACATCACCACGCTTTCTGGTTTATAGATGTATCCTTAAAGAGGGAGTCTTAGCATATACACGTCTGTTACACATAAAGATACATAAATTCACATATTTTCAACAAAATAGTAGCACGCTCAAAAAACAAACAACCGAAAAACGTACTCCCTTAAAAATATATCTGAGGGGTTCTCCACACTTGCTCATAAAGCTTTTCATATTTTTGTACAAACGTGTGGCATCCCACTGAATGGATGCACCGTATTTTAATCATTCCCTTACTGGCAGGCATTAAGTTATTTCAATCTTTTGATATTAAACATCCTGTAATAAATATCTTTGTACATACATCACTTCACATACGTGGTAAGGAGATGTGCAAATCAAATTCCTGTAAGTGAAACTGCAAGGTAAAGAACTGTGAGCAAACATTTCCATTTTTGATACCGCCAAACTTCTCTTCATACAGTTTGTGCCAGGTTAAACTCTCGTCGGTAATATATGAGTGTATCTGCTTCCCTACACGGTGTCTATCAAATTCAGTGCAGTGTGCTATAAAATTTTTTAATCTTTCCAAATCTGAAGGGTGAAAACTAGTATTTTCTTAAACACTTTAAATTGCATTTCTTTCATTATGAAAGGTTGATTTGTTTATCTTTTCCTATGAACTGCCTGGCACCTTTGGTCCACTTTTTCTAGTGGTCTGTTTGTTTTCTTTTCTCCCCCCATTCGATTTGTAAAAACAATTTTTATATAATTAAGAAATTAGCCTTTTGTCAGTGCTGAATTGCAAATACTTTCTTTCGCTTTGCCATATATGTTTGTATTTTTATTCTCTGAATTATCAACCATTCATTTTATGCCTTCTGGGTTCTGTAACATACACAGAAAGGTCTTACCTAATCTAAGAATGAATATTAAATAATTCACTTACATTTTCTTTTAGTTCTTTCATGATTTCATTTTTTTGTTTTGTTGAAATCTTTGACCTATATATAAATTATTCTTGAGAAGTAGTTCTACCACCTCTCCTTAAAAGTTCCCCTAAAACTAAATCATGTTCAGATCAGATAGAAATACTATGTGATGCTAATAGTTTAACCCTTCAAAGAAGGAAGCATGAGCTAAAACTGACTCATGAAGGGGTATTGCAACACAGTAACAGGGAATAAGAAAACAAAAGTTTCTCTTCATGCATCCTCTATTTATCCCATATCCATGCCCATACTGTCTTTAAAAACAAAACAGCAATAAGAAAATCCCATCTAATGCAAAGGTCTTAAAAACTAGGGTCAAAAAAAAAAGAAAGAAAAACTAGGGGCAACCTCCTAAATTCTTGTGCCTTACTGTGCACAGGTAATTAATTTAAAAAGTTCATAGCCTGGGCGTGGGGGGGGGGGGGGGCCGGGGGCAGGGCGGAGATGCAACAGTCCAGAGCAGAGTGTCAGAGCCCAAGCAGGTGAGCGGGTTGTCCAATACTAAACAGAGTAAGAAAGGCGGCCTCACAAGGCAGTAGGTGACATGGGGAGTCAGAGACTCAGTAAAGTTGGGGGCGCAGGGAGCAAAGCAAAGAGGGTCAGCATCTAAGCAGGGTGAGGAATGCAGGGCAACCGAGGGACAGGTGGTCTGGCATAGGGTATCAGAGCCCAAGTGGGGTGAAGAAGGTCACATGGGAGAAGGGGATGGAAGGTGGAGTCAGAGCCTGAGCAAGGTAAGGAGGACATAGGCATGGGAAAAGGTGTGACAGCAGAGACAGCTGAGTTACATGAGGAAGAAATTAACCAAATAAGTAAACATATTAAGAATAGCAAAGGCCAGTGTGTTCACTGTCAGAGAAGGGAGTTATAAATATGGAAAGGGAGAAACCTAAAATAAACTGTTGCAGTACACTGGAGTTGGCCATTTCAGTGTGAACTCATGGTTTTCAATACAGATAAATAAAGAAGTACAGATGTGAATGTGTTTTCTGTGTGTTATTTGTGTACTTAAATACATACATTCCCTAGATCTGTCAGCCTCAAAAGGCCCACTGCTATACTCCAATAGCAATGAGTACGCTCAATGCCCAGTTCTCTCTCCTAGATACCATTCTTGTCTACGAGGATATGGGGATCCTTTGAGAAATGACTGATTCCAGAGCTGTGACAGGGAAAGTACAAAATGAGCCTGGAACATCATATTATGCCACAAAGCAATAAAATGCTCAACTAATTGATGGAGACATTGCTGAAGGACACAGCCACCTTGAATGATAACCCACTGATCAAATAGGATAAAATGAACAACAAAATAAAGTGACAGTAACATATAGTAACCCACTGAATGAAATAGGAAACCATGGAGTATATATACATATAAGGATATATGAATAAACTGAAAAATTTTTCAAATAGCATACTTTCAAAGTATCCCTAAATACTTGGAAAATCCCCCAAAATACTTGGAAATAAGATTTTTCCTCATACTACTCAAATTTTTCTAGCCCTATAATTAATAATCATGAATAATAATTAAGGCTTGATAAAAGATAAGCATATTTCATGACTACATCAAGAATCAGATCCCAAAGCACTACACAAATTGTTTCTGAAATAATTTGTTATTTCTGCCTAAAATACAGGGTTCAATGACTAGGGCTTCAGAATACTTACAATACGGGTGAGGGGGGAGGTGCTGTTAGCATGATATTGAGTTTCCACTACATACTCATATATTTAATCCTTGTATCATGCTTAGTCTCCTTGAGAAAAAAAAATCAAAATAATTTGAGGGTAAAATTGATGAAGTGTAAATCTGACTACAAAATATGTAAGGCAGAACACCCTTGCTCCAAAAACAGAATGAAAAGCACAAAAACCAAAAAAAAAAGTTTTTTAAGAAAACAAAATAAAATGAAAACAGTTAAGGCAGTACATGCAGTCAAATAAAAAAGGCTAGGACACCAAGCCTGCCTGTATTACAATACGATCATTACAATAAGGGCACAGACATAATAGTCTCACTGTGGCTTTTCCAAGGGGTTCCAGATCACCCCTAAGGAAATACTGGGCCCGGATGAAATTTTTTTAAAAGAAAAAATTTAAAAAGGATAGAGTTTTAGGATTTTAGAAAAGCCTTTTTTTTTTTTTTAAATGCATGCCTATTTGCATACATATGGACACTGAAGACCTATTGTTGCCTTCACCAACCCAAAGGCTGGCAAATTTGCTCACTTTCCTCCTCTGTTCTGCTACAGACTGGGAACAAAGCGGAGTTCACTCCACCAGTGAGCTTGTGAATTAAAATGGAATTAGGATGACCACAGCCCTCTGAGTCTGTACTCCAACCACTTTCCCTATTGCTCAAAGCCACTACCAAGAGGTGAGGCTCCCTCTGCATTATGTTACAACATTTTTTTACCCACTTTACCAGGAGCCTCTAGCTGAGCCTGTCCTTCTCACACTGAATTAGTACTAAAGGTTTATGTTTCTTCCCTCAGGGCCTAAACCTTTATTTGTTCCTATTACATGTCACACTGTTTAAAAATCTTCTAAATTTCAACTTGCCCTGATTAGTTTGAATTATACAATGCAAATTAGACTACTCAATAAGGCTTGATCTTGAAATGTGATAAACATAATCTCAACTGATTAAGTTAAATTATGCTCCAGTAGAAGGCAGACCCTACATATTTCATATGCCTCCAAGTTATAATGAACTCAAAATTTTACCCCAAATGTACCCAAAGTTATGCTTTTGTGAAAAATAACAATACCTAACACTCATTAAGTGTTTACCGTGAGTCACGTACTGTTTTAATGTTTTACATGCATTCTTACTTAATCCCCAGAACAACCCTACAGGTAGATGGTATCATCATGGTACAGATCAGATCACATTCAAACACAGCAAGAGCCTACCCCTGGACCATTACACTAGAGAGCTATTATCATGGCTTGGCTATTAGGTAGCTATTGTTCCACATGCAAAATAATTATAACTGCAGTAATTTTTACCTTTAGCTTTTAACAAGTTGATCAATGTGATATAAAATAAATTTGACATGGCTGATTATTCAAAAAAGTAAACCTATACATTTCTCACACATTTAATTCAAAACAGAATTTAAGCTGCAATTTTCTAGATCATCATATTAAGTCTAGTCTACAAGTCAAGTTAGCTGTCGCTCATTAATGCAAATCACTCCTTTACTCAGAAGTCATCAAATCTCTCGTATCTACCCCTTCTCTCATTCCCACCACCAGTGCTCAGAATGGTCTTAAAACAGATCTGAACTGTCATAATACAAAAAGCTTTCATAGTTGCCCACTGTCAATGGTACAAAGGTCAAACTCTTGAACAAAATGATCAAAACTAATATAAATCTATGTTGTAGGTATCGACTGTCTCCATTTTACAGATGAGGAAAGTGAAGCTAAAGGACTTTTACCATACTCCGCATCTGTCTATCAGTACCTTGGTCATGTAACAGCCTCTATTTTAAAACCTCTCCCCGCAATCAACCTCTTTCCCCATTCTTAGAAATCCTAATCTGTCATGTGAACGCCAATTCTTTAATGCTGCCAACCCCTAAATTTCATTGTTTATGATTTTTTTCTACTGAGATGCAAGACACTGTTAATATCAATGGCTCATCTTAACAAGGGACAGCAGTGGGGCTGTTAGGAATTTATACATATAAATTTTACACACAGACATATATACATTTATTTGCGTGTGTATGCCAAAACTCACTGAGTTATAGGTCCCATTTTATTAACTAAAATTGATTTGATAACATTTGCTTACATTTCCATCCATTTCATAATTCAATTTCCCAACAATTTTCGTCATCAATAGAACACTTGACATTTGACTCCTCTAAGCTCAACAAACTTTTTCCTTAACAGTTTATTTAAATGAACACATAGGTGCTCTGATTATTCTCTTCGAATGGCAAGGGCCCTTAAGATCAATGGCAAATGAGAGTGTAGTTTTTTTTAAATGGAAAGAATGAAATAGAAGACAGTATTTTAACAGTCTCAACGATAATCTGGCATTGGAGCAAGACTGCTTAACCATCTAGGGAAAAAAGCAGGTAACAAAACTCATCCTTAGTGGGATGGTGGCAACTGCAGCTGAAACAAAAGATTATCCAATTGATCAACCCATTTCAATCTCCTGAAGTCTTCAACATCTTAAACAAAACTCCTCTTCACTTCTTAGTCACTACTTAGCAAAAACACCAATGGTCAAATGCAAGTATGGTTTATTGTTCCTGTTTTTAGTGGATCAACCGACACTCTTTAAAAAAAAAAAAAGATTTATACAGTTTGAAGGGAAGCCAGAAGCATCCATAAGTAAAACCGGCATCCAATATGGAAGTTAAATTTAGCATGCTTGGTGTTCAGAGAGTCCATTTATATTGCAAAAGCTAGGCTAAACATAACATTTGTAACTTTTAAACACCTTTTTTGAGAAATGGGATGGGATTTTTCTATCACTGCTAATTTACTTAGAAATTATATGCTTTCCCAAGTTAAATCCACCCTTCTAAATATAGAGCATGCTCAAAACATTCAACCAGCTATCATATAATAAGACTTCTGGCCTAAATTTATTTTGTTAAATTTCTTTATTCTAATCAGTTCTCCTTCAAAGCTAAGGAAAAAAAATACTTTTTCTATATATGTTAAAATTAGGGAAGAATGTATTCTTCAATCACAAACAAAATTAAAACAAAGGAAACTAAAACAGTAAAATTTTTTGTCACATTATTCAAACACTGTTAATACTATTCTGCTACCTAAAGGATCAAGTTTAACTAATTTAGCTTTGTGTGCAATTTACAATCTCCTTTTTTTGGTTCTAGCCATTCAACAAATATTTTATTGAGCATTTACCATGTGCCACTGTTCTACATACAAGGGAAACAATACATCAGTCTTAGTTCCTGAGCTCAATAAACATCCAGTCTAATAAAAGTGAATAACTGAAAAAGATAATTAAGATTAATCCTGATAGTCCTCATAATATTTATTAATTACTGGGGTGTTTTTCACTTACCTCCAAAAATTCTTTGCTACTTGTCCCACCAGGAGATGGAACTTAACTCCCCTCCTCTTGAGTAGTAACTCACTTCTAGGGAAAAATAGTAAATATTCAGTGGAGAAACCTGGCAGTCACCCCCTAAACTGAGCGGCCAAGGTTAGTATCACCAGTACTAAAACATGTTGAGATGATGTACCCCCTGATATGATGTGATGAGAAACGCACTTCTTTTGTATTCTTCCCCAAATTCTACAACCTCAATCTAACCACGAGAAAGCATCAGACGAACCCAAACTGACAGACAGTGGACAAAAGACCGGATACTAGTACTTTTCAAAATGTTAAGGTCAGGAAAAACAAGGAAAAGGCACAGATTGCAGGAGACTAAAGAAACATGACAACTAAATACAACATGGTATCCTGCATTGAACCTTGGAACAGAAAAAGAACATAAGTAGGAAAACTGGAGAAATCTAGATAAAATCTGTACTTTAGTTAATGGTCCCAATTCTTAGTTTTGACAACACCACAGTTATGTAAGATGTTATGGTTATATAAGATGTTAACAGTAAGGGAAACCTCTGCAATTTCTGTAAATCTAAAATTATTTCAAATTAAGAGAACAGAATAATCCACTAACCAGGAACAAGACAGATCTTGGTTTGGGCAGAAAACAAGTAGTTTAGCACAGCTGGCATATTAGGGGGAAAATTGAGGGTAATGTCGAAGGATATGTCAGAGAGAGAAGCAGGAACCACACATCTTCAAGATCTAGTGCAAATTCCACTAGTTCCAACCTAGTGCTGAAGTGACTTCCTCTTCTGAAATCATTTCCTATACAAGCCATTTGTATATAACCAAGTATTTGCCTGGGAATAGTACAGTACTTACTTCATAAAGTAGCCATAGGGATTATATTTAATGCATACCAAATGCTCAACACAATTTTTGGCACTTGATAAGGGATCAATAAATGTTAGCCATTACAACTGAGGTTGTAATGTTATCATTACCAATACAATAATTAATGATGATGGTGATGATGATGACAACATTCAAAGATTACTGCCTCCCCATGGCTAACTTTCAAGATTTTTACTTTTTAGTGATCTTTCCCAGTTAAAAAGAGAAAAAAGACAATTTCTTCCTACTAATAGCTAGGGAAAATACCTATTTTACTAATAATAGTAAAATCTTGATGTACAATTGCTTTTTTCCCCATACAAAGAAGAGTAATAAGGTTAGTCAACAAATATGAAGAGATACTTGGAGTCAATAATCAAAAGTTTAAGAACTGCATAAAACGGAAATCAAAGGAATGTCCCTAAAATTTGAATACAGGCAGCTTCCATATCCCCCGTGTTCCACACCTGTGGATTCGATCAACTACAAATTGACAGTATTCAGGGAAGGGGGAAAAAATTCCAGAAGGTTCCAAAATAAGAATATATAAGATAAAAAACTTGAGCATGCGTGGATTTTGGTATTCACTGTGGAGGCCCTAGCACCAATCCCCCGTGGATACCAAGGGATGGCTGTACATCCTTTCTTATTTTCTTAACTGGAAAACTCAAAATTTGTAGTTTAAAAGCTGAAATGTTTCAAACATCCCAAAGAAAACACAAGCTATTTAAGGCTGGTTTTTAATTATTTCAAGCCTTTTTTCTTCACCTCTCAAACAATTTCATAGACTGTATAACACTGTGTAGCTCTCACAGTGGTAGTATATGCTATGTCAGTGGGCAAAGTTGTATTCACACCAAATGTAAAAGTCTGGCGAGTTCCTTTGTACAAAAGGCATTTTGCAGTGGATACAAACTACTGCCAATAACACTGCGTAGGATCACACATGGGAAATGATAATTTCTGCATCAAATATTCTTGATATTGAAGTGCTGATGAGCTACAATGAATGTTCTCCAACATCTAATTCATATTCTGTCAGAGACAGATCCCAACTGGCCTGAATGAATTTAGATACCCAATAGTATGTCTAAGATGGTATAGCATAAAAGTAAAAAAAAAAGTTCATCTAAACTGTGAAAAGTTACATATTAAGGCACATAATACATAACTCTACCCATGTTGTTTAGCTATTAAACTATTAGGAATAGACAGTATAAGGAGAAAAGTTGTTTCTTCCAAGAGAGAAACTCTAATTTTTCAGCCAAAACATCAATGTCCTAAGGTTTCCGTAAATTATAAAGACTTCCAAGACAGAGTGATGATTCAAAAAGGATATCAGACACCACCTTACCCATGTGACCAAACTTAGCATCACTAGTGATGTCATGTGGATAACATTCTACCCTCCAACAGGATGTAATAAGAAGAGCACTCACCGTTGTGGGTTTACCCTTCAAAACTCCAGTCTAATCATGAAAAAATATCTGACAAACTCAAACTGAGGGACATTCTACAAAACACTTAATCAGTACTCCTCAAAATTACCCATATCATGAAAAACAAGGAAAGACAGAAATGGCCACAGACCAGAGGGGACTAGGGGGACACAACAACTAAAAGCAATGTGATGTGGTATCCTGGACTGGATCCCAGAAAAGCAAAGGACATTAATGGAAAAACTGGTGAAATCTGGATAAAGTCTGGAGTTTAGTTAACAGTAATGTGCCAAAGTTGGTTTCTTAGTTACACTTATGTACCACAGGAATGTAAGATGATAACATTAGAGGAAACCGGGCTGAGGGCTATAGGAAAACTCTGAACTATCTTTGCAACTTTTCAGTACACCCCAAATTTTTCCAAAATAAAAAAGTTAATAAAAAATAAAAACTTCAGACAAATTTGTTTACAAAAGTTATCTAGTAGCCACAGATAAACTTTCTTGGAATAAACACTATCACCAATGCATTCAATCACCAAGCTGAGTTTTCATGAATATTTCAAATACACGACCAAGAAGAAAAATAAGTCTTAGATTAAGTCACAGAATTATAAAGAACATGATAGTCATTAACTCAACCATTTAACTTAAAACCCTTCAGTTCAGTGGCCTCTTGCTGCTTACAAACAAAACCTAAATTCCTATAAGGCTCTGAATGACACAGCCCCTTATTTCTAACTCAGAAGGATTTATTCAGACGGCCTAGATTTCTAAAAGTTGCTAAACAATGGCAAGCTCATTCCCACCTCAAGGAGGGCCTTCACACTTCAGTATCAGGGACTCTGAAGGGACCCATTTAAGGTGGGGCACCACCCACTAAATCATCTGTTTATTTCTTCCACACTACATAACACAATTTGTAATTATTTTATCTGGTTAACTGTCTTACGTCTCTCTCCTCAACGTGTTCATTATGTTATCCCTCAACATCTGCCAAAGTTCCTGCGGTAGCTGGCACTCAGTAAATATCTTTTAAATGAATGAATGAATCCACCAACTTGTAAAAACTATTCTCAAGACAGGACACAACTGTCTAAAGAATTCCATCCCATGAATGGACAGTGCTGTTGGAAGAGTGAAGTAAATCTACTTTACTCTTTATTTCTATTTTTAGAAGATCTTAGTTCTGCCCTTTGGAGCTTTATAATAAAGATCAATCCTCTCTCCTTAAGACAGCCCTAAAAATATCAATCCACATCTATACCATATTGACTATTCCAAACAATGCACGTACTTTTCAAAATGGCCCCGAAAGCTCCCTTAATTGAAAAATCTTAAATATTTAATATTTTAGTAAAGCTCGTATTGCCCTGCTGGTTATCAACAGCTTACATTTACTGTACCCACCTGCTCTGTCACACATACCATTATCACAGAATGGGTGCTGTTTACAAATTATTCAAGAGGAAAAGGGATGACAAACAGGATTTAATTCTCCTAGAATATGTCAGATATTAAAGCTATTTGATACATGAAGTCAAGCCCTCAAAATATGTGTATAACCTTGAGCTCAACCTTTTACAATTTCTTCCGTCTCTCTAGTATTCACCTTTTCATTCTTAATGCTACTGCTCACATTTCATTCAAACTTTCATTATCCATCTGTTTTTCCTGCCTCTAGACAAAAAAAATATTGATTTTATACCCTTACACCTCTGCTGGGGAACCCAGAATGACACACAACATTTCAAGTCTAAGCCTCTTTTTCAAGCATTCTGCCTTCCATAATCTGACCCTATCTATCATAATTTCAGACCATTTCCCCAAACTAAGTCTTTGCTGTAAGTGACAGACCTCACTTTCCCATGTTTGTATCACATGCTTGTTCCTAAATCTATGCCTCTTCATTTTGTATGAGTTCACCTTTCCTCAATGAGTCACAAACCTCTAAAACTTAAAAGTACTACCCTACTTTCTAAAAACAGAAAGCTACAAACTCTTGGTAAGCAATCTTTCCAATGCTCAAATCTCTTCCTATTTTTAACACTCTTCTCCTTTGTCTTATCAGGGAAAACAAAAAGGCTGTTGATTATCACTTCCATACGTCTTTCAGTACCAAGGGCAAATCAGGTATATTAAAAGAAGTCCATTACATTTTTAAGTGCCCTTCACCAGGCTTAAAAGTTACACTGGGACATGGAAACTTCAAGCCAAACTACAATAATTGTAAAAGTACTCAAAAATCAAGACGGGGCGGGGGGGGGATCAAGACAGTGAAAATTAATCAGCACATCAATAAATGTACAAAGCATTTTACATGTAAATTTTCAAGAGAGCGCTTTTAATAATGATTATTATTACTATCATGCTAAGGACAACAATATCTTAAGTTATTAAATCTTCCCTGTCCTCCATTTACTAGTCCAAATGAATATTTATTTTCCTAAGCCGAAACATTTGCTTAACTATACAACAAAGATACTATTAAATACCTGTGAAAGACTATTTCTAAAATTAGTGGAAGGAAAGTCTGTTGATTTTGATGACTAAAAATTTCATTGATCTATATTAATAGGCTAGCTAAAGTTTAAAATTTCAAGTTCAAAGACAAAGCAAGACAATTTATCAAACAAATTAAATTCTGTGATTAGTATAATTCATTCATTATGGGCGAAGTAGTTAAAAATCTTTCCATAAATTCTCAAAGATGCTCATCAAAACCATTTAATACCAGCTGAAGGGAAACCGATAGCAGTTAGTTACTACATTCTCAAGACATGAAATATATATTTAAATGGATGTATTTATATCAAACAATAATTAATTGAATTACACCAAACAGCATTATAGTGCTCCACTACCACAGGATAAACAAAAGTGTAATTATGATCCAAGCAAAAAACTAAAGAGAAGCAAGGTCGGATGAACTTGATACTCAACTGCTGCACTTTCAAGCTTTTAATTTTGTTTAAAAGGTTTTCTCGTTCTAAGGTTCGCTTAGCTGTTGAACTTGCACCTCCCCAGAATCTCAGCTTGGCCAGAGCCTTTCTTTTAAAAAAATCTCTTTGCAGTGAAAGAAATTATGGTCTAAATCACAAAGATGACAAGAAACCTTAGCAATTTAAATAGACAAGCCTTGAAATAATATTGTGATCAAAGTATCAAGCAGCCTAATAAAACCCAGGTGGCTCAAGCTTATCATATACGGTACTCATTACCACAATTGCACTATTTAATCTACTTCCTGGTGTCAACAAAAACTTTCTGTTATTAATTCCCTCCAGTTATGGATCTGCTTAAGTTACTGCAGTTTTCTGATAAGACATCTCTTTGTCCAAAAAAATTTTTAAAGAGGGAGCAAGTCTCATTTTAAATGTTTTAGAACTAGAGCCATGGTTGGTAAAACCACAGAAACCACAGTGGCTTTGTATTATTAGTCATCTATATAAGGTTATGTTAATTCCTAAGGAGGTACCAGATGACTCATGATTAACAGTTTCATAAGAGCTCATATGTTTACATCAAAAAGGTAACCATATGCACACACAAAGAACTGTTTTACAAGTTATAAGCCTCAAAGCCAAATAAGAGATTTACTCACTGACAAAGGTATACAGGATAGATTCTGCCAGTCAACTCCTCTTACCCATACACAACTTCTCCATCATTCATATGGTTGGTCCCCTGTTGGTTACAACTTGTAAGATTTTGAAGCAATTTTCCCATCTATAGGTCTTACTGACCCTTTTTAAAGTACTTAATTGTTTCTCAGGAAACTTGTTGTATGGCATAATTTGTTTCCAAAAAGATTCCATTTATGCAACATAAAAATGCTAGCTAGCATTATTAAATCTACCTCAACAATGGTGTCAAACACTGAAGCAGCAAAAAGATTTTATATTAAAAAAATAATAGAGAAAAATAAGGCTGGCATGATCATGGTTACCATCCCTGGATTTTCTAGTTGGTCTCAAGCACAGGTACCACAACATCCAAAAGGGGAAGTTGAGAGCTGAATGTATCGCAAGCCTCCAGTTTACAGACAGCTGGGTGTACTGGTGACAAAGGAAAATCACTCACTGCTTCGTGCTTCATGAGTGGCACCCAGTGTTCACACAGATTCCTTACAACTTACTAACTGATCCATTTCCTTTCCATGTTCTCTTCTCTCTCACTCTGCTTGCGCAGATGGCAGTCACAGCAGATTGGAAGCATTGCACAACATATCACTTAAGCATACTGTGTACTCAGTAAAGAAGGAAATTCACATGACAAGCTTTATCAGTATTGTCTGTTTAAGTCATCTGCAAAGCAATGTATTCTAGAAAGTCTTCCTGTGTCATCAGTCAGAGGCTGATCTCCTAAGTCAAATTAAACCATCTATTCAACCTATTGTTTGTAACTGCATTCAACAGCATTTAATGAGAATGTGTTTTTCCTCCCTTAACCCACCCAGACCAATTTATACTTTCAATTAGCTTCTCCATTCTTTCAGCATTGAAATGATCTTAGAGTGCTGGAGGTGACTGTATATATTCAACTACCACTAATTTTCTGTTGACCTAAAGGTCAGAATTGCCCTTCATTTTAATTTAATACCTAGTATACAGGCAGAAACTTAAGAAACTTTCTGAATCTAGTGTTAAATTCAACAAACATTTGATTCCAGCTGTGCTGAGAGTAAATGATAACACCAAGAAGTCACTTTTAAGTAAATACATTCATGCCTACAAGTCACAACTGCATGCATCTATAGCACTCACAGTGCTTTCAACAAAATACTGGCATTACTGACAACCCTCCTAAATTGTGTGAATTACATATTAGATGGGCACGTTGGAATTTCTAGTTCTGGATTAGCCACTCATTTTAAACTTGGGCCTCTCTGGGCTTCAGTTTCCCACGTGCAAAAAGAATCACAAAAGTTCCTACTGTGATCCACTCTGCAAATGTGAAAATTGAGGCTAGAGACAAATGCTTACAATCAGTAATAAACCAGAACTTTACCAGAACTCAGTCTAAATTCCCTTCCTTTTATGCCTTTCAGAAAGTTTGCAAGAGCTGTGTAAAAATGATTTAAAATTTTTCCTCAACTAACAGCTATAATGGTAAATGTGTACACACACCATTTCCATATATATGGAATTGGCTACTACTTATTTTTTATCAGGCTGCCCATAGGATGAGGAGACAAAAACGAAATACAAATCTGGCTTATAGCAATACATCATTCTCACGGTTAATCATGTCAAACATCTCCTAAAGGAGCAGGGAAGTAACCCAGACATGCTTACCGTGATTTTAACATTTCACAATACGTAACGTTTCACAGTATGTCTATACCATCCCATTCCTCATTCATTCACCAGAGAAAATGGCTAATACCCATAAAGGTGTTATATCACCACTCTTCATACAACCCTTCACTCTCTTCCAGTAATGAATCTTTTTAATGTTTTGCTTTATCTGTGTTTTCAAGGTAGGAGTGGTGATAAGAGTGTTATGAGGAGGAAAAGAAGAAATGAAGAAATAATTCACCTCACCAAAAAAGTCTTGCTAATAGACTCTTAAAACTGAGTACATTTGATTATAGATTAAATTACTGACAAAGAAATTTTCGTCTAAAATTTTGGGAGTCCCTACCAAGTGAGATCAAAAATAAAAATAAAATATTTCTAATATGAAAATGAAAAACATGATGAGTTTACAAATCTTTAGGAAACAAATTAAGTTACAAAATAATGGAATCACTCTGAATCCCAAACCTGGAGATGTGTAGGCTTGCAGACACATCTTTATAAACCCAAGTCATTCTCCAACTACACAAAAGTTTTTCTAGACACTTGCACCTGAACAGCAACATAATCTTCACTTTATGCCATAATCTGGTTTCACTAACGTAATGTGCTAACAAATCTCCCCGTGCTTCAAGTCAAACACATTTTTTAGAACAGCTAAGTTCTTCAACGAACACTTCAGGAAATATCCTTAGCAGATACAGGCACGAAATGGCCAGTGGAAATGCCTGGCACATAGTTCCCGCTGAAATACTGACTTGATGAATGAGTAACAATGGAATAAAGAAAGAAAAGAACAGGAGAAGGTAAAGTGAGAACAGAGGAGCCTGGAAGCTACAGGAGCGTGAGGACAACTGTTATTTGTGGAGTGACTGCTGCCTTTGCTGCCTGCTGGGGTCGCTGACACATGCCCCAAATCCAAAGTTCCCTAACTAGGACTCTGCTGCCTGACTCTTCTGACCACTGCTGCTGCTTGTGGGACTAATAGCCTGCCACCAAAACCCATGTCCACAAGGTCCTCACCTTTCCAATTCTACAAAACAGCAACAAGACAGATAAATTTCTGCAAAGACCACTGGAGTAATTTTGTGATCCTCTCACTGATCAAGGAGGGAAGAAAGGTTGTCTGTATATTAAAATGTCTGTAGTTACATATTAGAGAAAACAAAGGGTGAAGATGTATGGGGTGAAGAAGGGGGGAGATGTAGGGCTGCATTATAAACCTATGCCATCATATTGTTACTTAAGTCAAAATAAATATTGTCTTTGTTCTCAAATGTATCAGAAAGCACCAAAAATGTACTGAGGAAAAATTACCAATTTTAAAAAAGGGCAGCAAATAATCCTCATGTTGAAAAGGGATAAAGGTATGAAAACACCAGTCTGAAACTGATAATAGGTAAGCCTTGAAGAGTAACCTCAAACAGATAAAAGTTTCAAGAGCTATGAAAATTTCACCTAGAGAGATGAAAACAAAACAAACAGAACACTTCACTGGCATGACTAAGATATCACTCTATATTAAAAGGCAGTTTGCAAAACTCAGTATTAGCACCCAAACGTCAAATCTAACTATAAGTAATCTATCAATCTATAAAACTTGCAGATCAGGTAATGTATTTAATTGGGGGGGGTGAAGCCAGGTAGCACTTCTCCAGGGCAAGACAGGAAGCTTGAACTGTGATGGGTAGGACAATTTTTGGAAAAACAGAAATAGCAAAGGTCTTTGATTACACACTGTAGCTGTGGCTTTTTGACACTTTAATTAGTGCCAAAACAGTTCATTTCTAATGGTTATTACCTTAAAGTTTAGTAATAAATTCAAATATCTATACCTAATGTCATTGTGATTCAAAAGTAAGGCAATTTTTATTTAATTAAAATTTAAACCACTGGGAATAGTAATTTAAGGATTACATTTTTAGACTTGGGAAACTTAGGAATTTTAAATACTATTTAAGTATTGTATCCACCTGTAATTTTCAAATCTTAAAGTATTACTTTAAGTCTGGACAAAATTTGAACAGGTTTTACTTGGCTTCTTTCCAAACCATAGCACTTACGCTTTAGGGACTGAGGGAGGGTACACTGTAAAGCACTTTAATTTCTTAAAGCAGAAAAACCTTTTACCTTGACCACATTTTCAATAGTATATCCTTCCATGCACAGGAGTTTCTCATTTAAAAAGGGGAAAAAACCCTAAATTTTAAAACATGCAATAAAAGCAAAAATATTTTTCAAGCTTTTAAAATGAAGTCAGACCTTGTTCCTACTCTTGTATTTAAAATCTTGAGACGCCCAAACCGAGAACAAAAAAGGCATAAAAATAATCAGGACTGATGCTTTATATTTGGATTCTACTTCTCATATTCTAATCACCCTAATAAGCCAAAAACTAAACATATAAAGTAAGGTTAAGGTTTTTAAGTCAGTTTCAAATCACAAACTATAGCTTTCTGAGTGAGCAAAATAATTTAAGTAAGCAATAATCTAAAGTTCATTACCCTGAATATTCAGTGATAAATCACTCAATGTGAATGGTTTAACGTTTTCAAAATACTACCATGAATAACAACAAAGACATCAGTACCCTGGAGAACTGTGCCATAATTCAGTGTACAGATTCTCTCTAGTTACCTGACTATATACAATGTTTCTTTTAAAATGAAATATATATGAAACAGGTTATTAAATATTTAAAATTTATTAAGTATCCTATTTAAATATTTATTAAATATTTTAAATAGAGCTAACTGCAGCATGGGTCCTGAGTTTCCATAAACAAGGCACTCAATTATTATTGTCAAGCATCTTTTTATGTATCAAAAGAGCCTAGATGTCAAAAACAACTTCTCCACCTAATACAAAATCAGCAACAAAATCTGATATTATCAAGGAACATAATTAGCTCTGAACAATAAAGATGCCAAAATGAATATATATTAAATTCTAGAGATGCTTGTGTTATTCATGAGGGCCCAGAAATGTGAATAATTGGAACAAACTCACAAGACATAACTTCCTTAAAAATTACTTAAAATGCAACTAATAACCACCTACAAAATCAAACTGTACCTCCCCTGTGAAGTCATCCTCCAAAAGGAATTAGTAGCTCATATCTGAGTGTTGCCATCATTTTTCCCCTTCCTCACACTAGACTTAGATTAATTCTGTTTCACAATTCTTTATTTACACACTTGTCGCTCCCACTTAAAATCTTTCAAAGCAGTAACTAGGATTTTATATCTGTATCTTTTTCACCACCCACCCAATGCAATTTTTTTCATCACCTACTCAATGCAATTTGCTGGATAAAAGCTGAAAAGGAAATTTTTTTCTGATATCTGAAACATTATCATACCTCCACTTGATGATCTGAGATCACAAAGTAAACATGCTCCTACTTCTCCAGTAAGTTTCAAAACACACTTCAAAACTATCTATATATAATATTTCCAATATTTCCACCAAGAAAAGCTCTTTGGGGGGGAAAAAGCAATAAAACAGTATTTTTTAAAAAACGATATCTGTCGAACAGACCACAGTGATCAATGACTGTTCATACAGATGGAAGATAATACAAAATAGTTAAGTAAACATCATGTCTTTTTACAAAATGTCCCCATCTGTCTGAAAAAACATGAAAAGCTTTCTCCATTCTGACTCAACCCTTCCCTGAACTCCAAAGCAATACAAAGCCGAAATAGTGATCATCAGCTAGGGTTAAAGCAGTTTTGCACTCAGTGTGGGCTGCAAGCAAACTAAGGAGAAGGAAGGCGAGACTTCAGGAAGCAAGTAATTAAGCAGAGACTTTCTCCAGTGTAAAATATAGCTTACCTATGTAGAAAGTATTGCAAGTAATATAACTATACAAACCCACTCTCTCCGAACCCAGTGATAGAAAAATAACACCTATGCCATGAAAAATTACTGTGATTACATTTTATTTGAATTACATTTTTGCCAATTCTTATTTTAGCCTTTGAAGAGTCTGTTTAAGACGATACTACTTACTGCTCTTCTGTTGGTAGCTTAATGATAAATGATAGCATATAACACAGTCTCTAGTAGTGTTTCCTGGTCTAACACTAAACTTGAGTTTAAGAAAATAATTTTCAAGTACCTGAAAATAAACAGAAAGGTTAAGAGCTATGTGCATGTACATATCACTTCACTGTGTGGAATTACTTCAGTAATTACACATGCTGCACACGTCAATACTGTCTCAGTTAGGCATCACTTCATTCCCCTAACTGCATTTTAATAGCACAATACAGTCTTCATGCTTCATTTCTGAAAGAAACTTATTTGAAGGCCAAGGATCATCCTTTGTGACGGACTTAAAAAGAGCAAAATTTAAAAAATTGTCTATTCCAAGTATGAAAATTATGGATTTGGCTCTGATGCAGAATAAAGTAAGCTTCTTGTATCACCTGCAATATTATATTGATTTAGTCTGCTGAAAAACAAGACAGTGAGTTATTGGATCTGTGTTTAATTCACTGCACTTTATAACATATTTAAGGAATTCAGTTGTATAAAACAGTATCTGAATCTTATCAGATGAAAATATTTTTCCTTTTTAGCAAGCCTCGGGTTGCATGTCTAAGAAAACAAATGAGTCTCCAGTTCTCCTAAGCTTGATAATAGTGCCCCCTAATGGGAATTTTAATATGAGTTTTTCTACTTAATTTTTAAAAAACCATATATTCTCTAATATGAGCATATTATCTCTCTAGAAAGTAAATTCTGTAACATAAAAGTTTATCGAGATTTAAACCACTCAAAGGAGAAGTTATCACATATGTAAAAAAAAAAATGTGAATTCATGGAGAAAACAAGAGAAACTTCATGCCACAACTGTTTCTCGTTTTCTGTATCAGCTTATTGTAACATCATCCATGGTAGCACTACCCAGAAAGTTAATCTCGTAAGGAAATTATCCTTCAGTTATGTTCCCAATGTTCAGTATATAAGCAATTAATACATGCTTGATGAAAAACATTAGTCAGTCAGATAAAAATAGGTTCAGAAGTGAATTATTCGGCGTCACACAGATCCTAAGTATAGAGCTGAAATTTCCACCCGGGTTTTCAGGCCTCATACCACTACCTTTCCACACCACCTGGTCACAAGTCTACAACCATTAATTGAAAGCCTTTCTTCCCTGTTATCCACAGACAGTTCCCACATACATCAATAATATGTGGGATTTTTTTGAAAAGAAAAATGCATTAAAATTAAAGTAAATACCATTCTGATACTTTCCAGGTGCACCACAGAAACAAACACCTGATAATACCAGCATTTTCATTACAGTGCCCATAATACATTCTGGATGAGAGTCAATGTCAAGGGCAACATCTAGAAGAAATAAGTAACAAACAAAAAGCCATCAATTTATGATGAAAGAAGGAACTACCTTTAACTTTTCAGAGCAGGAAAATAACAAGAAAAAATTATATATAAAAAAGAAGTGGTCAAACTTTCTTAAAGAACCAGACAGTAAAAAAAAAAAAAAAATTCAGGCTCGGTGCCCATACGGTCTCTGTCACAACTACTCAACTAAGCCACTGTAGAAGGAACACAGCCACAGAAAATACATAAGTGAATGGGCATGACAGTGTTTCAATAAAACTTTATATGCAAAAGCAGGCCCACAGATCATAATTTGCTAGGCCCTAATTTAAAACATCTCTCTTTTGGACCACAGATTAGAAATCTCAACTTTACACGAGGCACAAAAACACACAAACCAAAAAAACCCAACCTAACACAACTCGAAATACATAATCACTAAACTTATTAATGTTTGATGATTTTTACTTCCATAGGGTGAAAAGCAGAGGAAAAGATCTTTCCCTGAATAAATATTAGTTTTAGCAAGCATATAGTACCAGAATAGCAGTAAGCAAAACAAAAGGCCTTTACTTTAGCATGATTTAAAATAATCAACATGCAGGACTACAATGGGAAAATTTAGCTTTTATCAAGGTTTGATAAACATCTAATGGTGACTGCATACCAATGCCCATTAAGATAAATAAATGGGGACTTCCCTGGTGGTCCAGAGGTTAAGACTTCGGCTTCCAATACAGTGGGTGCAAGTTCAATCCCTGGTCGCAGAGCTAAGATCCCACATGCCTCTCCACCAAAAAACCGAAACGTAAAACAGAAGCAATATTGTAACAAATTCAATAAAGACTTTAAAAAATGGTTCACATCGAAAAAACTTAAATAAATGGATTAAGTGAGAGAACCTAAAATTTAAGACTACTACAGGAGGCTATGAAGAAATACAGAGCATTGTCTTAGATTATTCACATATATAAGAAAAATGGCAAAACCTACTAGCTTCCAAAGGCAAACCAAGAAAATCGAATTCAAATTCAGTTGTTTTTTCCCAAAAACAAATTTAAGATATAGAATAATGATGCTCTGCACTCAACACCCTTTAATCACTGGCTTCTACTTCATTAAATTTCTAAAATCAACACCATTTAGGTGGGAAAAATCATGGGATTTGGGACCAGGGACCCAAAGATCTCAACCCCTATTCTACCAACTGCCAGTTAAATGATTTTGGACAAGTTGGCCTCAGTTTCCTAATCTGGAAAATGGGATTGATAAAACCTTCAACTATGTAGAGTAAATGATTATAGGAAATGCACATATAATACACAGCGAACAATGCCCTGTAATTTTTTATTATTATTTAACATTAAATTGAAGTCTGTTCTAATCTCAGTGTTATTAAAGCATTTTTTAATGAGCTTCTTAAAGCACATGTTAATGAAAAGGTACAAAGGCCAATTATCTCAAGTCCATAAAAGAAGCCAGGTTCCATGGAGAACAGTATGAAGGTTCCTTAAAAAACTAAAAATAGAATCACCATATGACCCAGCAATCCCACTACTGGGCATATACCCAGAGAAAACCGTAATTCAAAAAGACACATGCACCCCAATGTTCACTGCAGCACTATTTACAATAGCCAGGTCATGGAAGCAACCTAAATGCCCATCGACAGACGAATGGATAAAGAAGATGTGGTACATATACACAATGGAATATTACTCAGCCATAAAAAGGAACGAAGCTGGGTCATTTGTAGAGACGTGGATGGATCTAGAGACTATCAAACAGAGTGAACTAAGTCAGAAAGAGAAAAATAAGTATCGTTTATTAACGCATATATGTGGAACCTAGAAAAATGGTACAGATGAACTGGTTTGCAGGGCAGAAATTGAGACACAGATGTGGAGAACAAACAAATGGACAACAAGGGGGGAAAGCGGCAGGGGGTGGGGATGGGGGTGGGATGAACTGGGAGATTGGGATTGACATGTATACACTGATGTGTATAAAATGGATGATTAATAAAAAAATTTTTTTTTAAAAAGCAGGAAAAAAAAATTAGCTTCCAATGATCAAGATCTAAAATTAGTCAGACATTTTGCTTTGTTTATCTACCATATTTGCACTGAACAGCTATTTCTTGCTAATATTCTAAATTGAAAATTTTATAAAACAAAATTAATTACCCGAGAAAGCCACGTGACAATGTAAACTGTTCAGGAATGGATTCTGCTCCCAACTGTGCCACTAACAAGGAAACTGAGTAAGTCACTTCAAATGAACCTCTCAGGCTCCTAACTTGTAAATCAAAGAAATTGTGCTAACAATCCCTGGTCTTCTCCCTTGTCTTCCATATCTAAAATAGTTATTACTGAATTATAATTAAGTATCTCCAGATAGGTTGGTGAATATGGGAATAGAGATAACTTAATACTGCCAAAATGGTCTAAAGAGAAATCCCAACCATAATCCTATGTGAGTATTACACACATTTAATATTACAGTAGTTCAAATGAAACGAGGAGATCCTGACTGGTTTAAAATAAAACAAAATAAAATGCATATTGCACGGAAGTTTTTTAATAATGCTAATACTTAAGTGCCTAGAATAAAACAGCCTTGGTTAGTTTCTAGAAGTATTATCTTAATGAAAAAAAGATGTGTAGACCAAACTGCAATATCAAGGTTATATTAACCTCAGTAAGAATATACTTTGTGTTATTAAATGTTCAAGGTACTATGAGGATGTGAAGTCAAATGAGATAACATTTTATCAAAGTTAAAGTTGATCAATTAAACGTTATATAGAAAATGAATGATAAAAAGAAATTTAAAAGACAATCTCATTTATAATAGCACCAAAAAGAATGAAATACTTAGGAACAAACTCAACCAATGCGGCACAACACTTGTATACTGAAAACTACAAAACACTGCTGAAAGAAAGTAAAGACGACACAAATAAATGGAAAGACATCCAGCCTGTATTCATGGACTAGAAGATTTAATGTTGTTAAAATGCCCATACTACCCAGTGTGATCTACAGATTCAATGAAATCCCTATCAAAATCCCAATGGCATTTTTTTTTTTGCAGAAATAGGAAAAAAACATCTAAAATTCACATGGCATCCCAAAGGACTCTAAATAGCCAAAATAATCTTGAGAAAGAAAAACAAAGCTGGAGACCTCACACTTCTTGATTCCAAAACATATTACAAAGCAACAATAATCAAAGGAGTATGGCACTGGCATAAAATTCCTAGAAGAAAATACAGGGAAGAACCTTCATAACACTGGTCTTGGCAATGGTTTCTTAGATGTTACACCAAAAGCAAAGGCAACAAAACCAAAAATAGATAAGTCAAATTATATTAAAGCTTCTGTGCAACAAAGGAAACAAAAGAGTGAAAGGAACAAAACATCTATAAACCATATATACGAGGAGTTAATATCCAGAATATATAAAGAACTCCTTCAACTGAGCAACAACAACCAAAAAAAATCCTAAAAAATTAACAAAGGACTTGAATAGATATTTCTCCTTCTAAAGAAAACATAAAAATGGCCAACAAGCATATGAAGAGATGCTCAACATCACTAATATCAAGGAAATGTAAATCAAAACCACAATGAAAGATCGCCTCACACCTGTCAGAATGGCTATCATCAATAAGACAACAAATAACAAGTGTTGGCAAGAAGATCGAGAAAAGGGACCCCTCACACACTGTTGGTGGGAATGTCAACTGGTGTAGTCACTGTGGAAAACACTATGAAAGTTCTACAAAAAAAATTACATATAGAATTATCACAGGATCCAGCAAATCCCACTTCTGACAAGATTATATATCCAAGAGAACTGAAAATAAGATCTTGAAGAGACATTTGCAGCATTATTCACAGTAGCCAAGAGGTAAAAAACCATCTAAATATCCATCAATGAATGAATGGAAAAAGAAAGTATAGTATATACATACAAGGGAGTATTATTCAGCCTTAAAAATGAAGGAAATCCTGCTGTATGCTACAACATGAATGAGCTTTAAGGACCTTAAGCTAAGTAAAATAAGCCAGTCACAAAAAGAGAAATACTGCACAATTCCACTTATAAGTGGTATCTAAAGCAGTCAACCTCTTAGAAACAGAAAGTAGAACGGTGGCTGCCACAGGTTTGGGGAGGGCAAAAAGGGGAGGAGTTGGTCAATGGATATGGAGTTTCAGTTTTTGCAAAACGGAAGTTCTAGATATCTGCTCCACAACAAGTGGCATAAAGTTAACACTATTGTACACTTAAAGATAATTAAGCTGATAGATGTTATTTGTCTTAACTGCCATTAAAAAAAAAAGGTATCCGGCTTCCCTGCTGGCGCACTGGTTGGGAGTCCGCCTGCCGATGCAGGGGACGTGGGTTCGTGCCCTGGTCCGGGAGGATTCCACATGCTGCGGAGCGGCTGGGCCCGTGGGCCATGGCCGCTGGGCCTGCGCGTCCAGAGCCCGTGCTCCGCAACGGGAGAGGCCACAACAGTGAGAGGCCCGTGTACCGCCAAAAAAAAAAAAAAAAAAAAAAAAAAAGGTATGTACAAAATGCGTTCTGAGAGTTCAGACAAGTGAGAAATTATTTTCAACTAGTTTTTTTTTTTAATCCTTTAGGATACTGACCTTAGCCTTTGGTATGAGCTTTTAACTACTATTAGCCTGTGCTAACAAAGCAACTATACCTGTAGCACAAAAATAAAATGCTCCTGAAATACTTAAGGAGTGTCGTCTTTCTGAAGTAGATAGCTCAACTCATCTTTTCTTAAACAGTAAGCCAAATGCTATAGTAGGAAATGGGTGTTGGACACAATGACAATCCCTGTCCTTCACAATGTATTTGGCAAGCTGATTTCATAATGGGAAAGTTAACTTCAGCACAGCTCCTATCCAAATTATGAGAATCACAAATTCCAAATAAGTAAAGTCCAGACTAATGAAGTGTTTTATAATAAATCTTCATTTCAGAGAATTTGTATAATTTTTTTTCAAGAAACTCAGAACTAGGCTACCCTGATAGACTCCCAATAACAGAACATCAAAGGTTATGGTGAACATTGGATTAATAACCATTTGTGTGCACTGCAAAGACACAGTAAGACGAGTACCCTTACCTTCATCAAAGTCAGCATCATCTTCAGTGTGCTGGGGGAAAGGAAAGCAGTTGGTAATTTCAAGCCGATCTTCAACAACAAGGCCCAAAAGCACTCCTTGAACCACCTCAGTTCCCTGTCCTTCTTCTTGGTAATGTTTGATAATCTTTAATACCACCTAAAAGAAAACAAACAGAAGCTTAAATACCATCTTACAGTTTACACTTCCTTTATTTCAAAGAAAAAATAAAACTTGCCTAACCAGGGCTTCCCTGGTGGCGCAGTGGTTGAGAGTCCGCCTGCCGATGCAGGGGACACGGGTTCATGCCCCGGTCCAGGAAGATCCCACATGCCGCGGAGCAGCTGGGCCCGTGAGCCATGGCCGCTGAGCCTGTGCGTCCGGAGCCTGTGCTCCGCAACGGGAGAGGCCACAACAGTGAGAGGCCCGCGTACCGCAAAAAAAAAGAAAAAAAAAAAGTGTCTATGTATAGCACTCACAACCTTCAAGTCAAGGGTCCCTAAAGGTCTGGCATCCAAGAGTTCCTTCACTCAAAACAAACAACATCACTTCAACCTGAGATCATTATAAAGTGATCCCGTTAACCTTTGTTAATAGTAAGATAATTTCCTGCCACAGATGATAAAAGTATCAATAAAACACAGAGATAAAGACCTCAATTATCTGAATACCTAAAAGCAGAACCCTCTGACAAATTCTCAACACCTCAAGATGGTTCCTGAACAGAGCATCTAATTAATCAGAGGAAGCAACAATGGGAACATGTATCTAAGAAGAATCTGCTTGGTAACAGAGAACAAAAAGAGAACCCAGTCTCCAGCACTACCTAATTTTTCTCAACCAGAAGGATACACCAAATAATCTCTAATGGATTAGTCAGCTCTTACTATTACTCTGTCCTTTAATATTTCCATGAAGATAAAGAGGTAACATGATTGAACAGGTAATTAATTTAAAAGTTCACAGTAACAGTAATGATTAATAATAATTCCTACAATATGAGATTGGTAATATATTAATGGGCTTTGAATAGTGCTTGGCACGTAGTATTTATTAATAGTAGTCTATTATTCAGTACAAGCCCATGGCCTGAAGACTAAAGGGCAATACAGTCTACAATATAATGGAAAGTCCTCAGAGGGAAAAAATAAGTCTAACAACAAAATGATAATTAGTATCTTACTGATTAGCATTTAATTTAAAACAAGTATATTATTGACAGAAATAAATCATTGGTAACCAGTCAGTAACACAGGTTACAATTATTGAACACCATGTGCCAGGCAGTATTCTAATTATTTTACATGTATTATCAATCATGTAATTCTCACAACTACCTTAGGGAAAAGGCATTATTATACTCATTTTACAAATAAGAAAACTGAAGCAGAGAGAAGTAAATGACTAAAGATCACACATCCAGGAAATGGTAGAACCAAGATTTAAACCAAGTCAAACTCCAAAGCTCGTGTACATACTTTAACAAGGACATGACTTTCATATCAGTAACTTAATAATTAAAACCATGAGTTAGGAACAGATATGAAGCAAAGACTCTGTGATGAACAGACCCAAAAAGACTTTACACCAGTGTAAGATCCAGACCTCCTAAGAACAGCAAGCTGTCAGCAGGGAAGAGCTTCATGCAGAAGGACTGGCAGTACTAGTTGGTGTACTACTTCAATATTGTGAAGTGGGGAAAGTGTACAAACCTTACATATTCCTGTATAAAAGACCTCTCCACTTCTTGAAAGGCACAAAATGGGCTTAAGGGGTCATGCAGGAATAGGAATGATTTACAGCTCTAGCATTTATTAGCTGTGACCTTGGGAAAGCTATTTAATCCTCCTAAGTCTTAGACTTCTGACTTGCAAAATGGAGCTACTTCATATCATTATTGACACTGTTAAAAATGAGAAAATGTACAGTAAATACTTCACACAGGGTCTGCCATGTAATAAATGCTCAATAAATCATCAATATTACTGACTTTATCAATAAAAAGAAAACAGAACTGTTTAATTCCTATTCAACTTGACTCTCTGCCAAGAACAATCATTTCACACACTTAAAGAACAGAAGAAACATGAATGGCTAAGAAGGGATAAACAAAACTGATAGAGTTATCACAGACACACCTACCAACTTGTGTAGTTCACCTAGTTTCCTGGATACTTAACCCTATTAATGAGATCATTGAACCACAGTTGAAATCAAAGTAAATGAGAGATGCTAGAGGATACCTGAGCTTAATGTAGATCTTTGCACAAATCCTAGAACTGATTCCTAACAGCTGGTTCCTGTGTGTGCAAAAAACAGTATTGATGACTAGGGCCCAGCATACTTTCACAAAAAGTCCGGCCAAAATAACCTTATTTCCTTTTACAAAGAAAATAGAGATAAGAAAAAATAATTATTATGTTTAAAAACAAATTAGCATAGTTTAAAAATATCTTATGGGCTTCCCTGGTGGCGCAGTGGTTGAGAGTCCGCCTGCCGATGCAGGGGACACGGGTTCGTGTCCCGGTCTGGGAGGGTTCCGCATGCCGTGGAGCAGCTGGGCCCGTAAGCCATGGTCGCTGAGTCTGCGTGTCTGGAGCCCTGTGCTCCGCAGCAGGAGGGGCCATGACAGTGAGAGGCCCGCGTACCACAAAAATATATATATATATATCTTATACTGAAACACTGTCTTCACTCTTACAAAGTGAACTGTAAAGGGGTTGGGAGCAATGTAACCAAACAGCATAGCCGCCTGATATGCTTGCCCCAAGAATCAATACAATTTATACAGCATCCACAGAAGTACAGTGCTCCAAGTAGAAGAAATTATTATCTCACTCTTTCTAGCATCACTGACCTGTTACAGCCAGTTCTCTACAACAATCAAGAGAAAATTTACCAGTAACAGTATTCAACTGAGCAACGGGAAAAGCACAGTGGTTTAACCATCAGCTAAACACAATCAACATGAATAAGTATACCCCAAAAGGGCTAATTGTAAGAGAGAAAGTTTAAAACTCTGTGATGAGAACCAGTTCAATGAATTCAAATCTCTCTCCAGGCTACGGACACTCATAAAGAGCACTTTCCACAGGCTTCCCTGGTGGCGCAGTGGTTGAGAGTCCACCTGCCGATACAGGGGACACGGGTTCGTGCCCCGGTCCACGAAGATCCCACATGCCGCAGAGTGGCTGGGCCCGTGAGCCATGGCCGCTGAACCTGCGTGTCCGGAGCGTGTCCTCCGCAACGGGAGAGGCCACAGTGGTGAGAGGCCCGCGTACAGCAAAAAAAAAAAGCACTTTCCAAATAGTGAAGCACTAGAGGATGTGTCTTACTTTGAAAGACAAACTAAGGACCACAGGTGACAGTTTCAGAAAAGAGTATTTCAATTTTAAAGATGAATTCTCTCTAGCATTTATGGCTGCCCAAAACAGAAGCCTTTAGGAAAGGCCTGGTGATCACTAAAATGATTTTGCCAATTTAATAAAATCTGATGAAATAAAACATTCAGAAAGAAAACAACTTTATCAAAACTAAGCAAACTCATTCTTAATTTTGACATTTTAGAGCCTTCCTATTTCCTATATACACATTAAAATCTCAATTCTTTAGTTCAAAAAATAATGTACTGGAATTGCATTACAAACTTCAGAGTAGGCTCATTTAGATGTCAAAAGGAAATTCCTGAGCAGGAGGAAACTACTGACATACAGGCTTCTGAAATTCTACACAAATAACCAAGAACTTACTGTATATAGAAAAATATTCCATATATTATTGGTATTTATAAGAACCCATGTACTGCTCATGGTCTCCCCTCTTAAATGTTCTCGTAAAAATGAAGGGATGTTTTTACTCACTGCATCTTCAACACCCAACACAGGTACTAGCACATAAAAAATACTCAAAATATACTTGCTAAAGGAATGAATGGTAAACATTTATCAGTCACTTATGCCAAACACTCCACCAAGTGCCTCACATGCAATTACTCATTTAATCCTCAAAATCACTATACAAAGTCAGTAATATTATTTTCCCATTTTACAGAAGATGAAACAGATAATCTGACATAGATTTATTAAATCAGGAAAGTGAGATCTGACTTCTGACACCAAGGTACATTTAATTACTTACTTCACAGTTAACTGAGTAACTTTAGGCTCCAAATATGTTTTTCATAACAAGACTGAAACAGAATGCAGTGGCGACAGCTCTGGAAGAAGTCTCTGTAACTAAGTTGTAGACGCAGGGTTTCTGCATGGAGTAAGAAAAGTTCAGTGAAAGATTTACAGGGACCTGCAGCAAAAAGACTGAGGGAGGGCTTCCCTGGTGGCGCAGTGGTTGGGGGTCTGCCTGCCGATGCGGGGGGCGCGGGTTCGTGCCCCGGTCCGGGAGGATCCCACGTGCCACGGAGTGGCTGGGCCCGTGAGCCATGGCCACTGGGCCTGCGCGTCCGGAGCCTGTGCTCCGCGGCGGGAGAGGCCACAGCGGTGAGAGGCCCGCGTACCCCAAAAAAAAAAAAAAAAAAGACTGAGGGAATGGTACTGGTGGTCACATTTTTTGTGCCCTGATAAGAAGTATCATGAACAGGAAACTGCCACTGAGTGTAAGAATGCGATTCAGCTCTTTATCTTTAGCAGCACTATCCTCACAAGCCACAAGATGGGAACGTTCCACCACACATGTCCTGTTTCAGTCATGCTTACTAGCCTTTCATTTTTCTCTCCCTCCAACCAATCATATGCTTCTGTCCATAAAACAGTGCTGATATACTTTTAATTAATCCTGTTTATTGATGTCATGCTACCTGTTCTTACTCTTAAAAGCAAGATACATGAAAAACTTAATAGCTCCCCAAAACAAAAACATACTCCTCTATTATACTTTGTTTATAAGCATCACAAATGTTCTTAGCTTATCAAAATGACCTGGGGAGGAGCTTTTTTAAATAAATGAAGAGAGGTCTTCACCCTGGCTACATATGACAGCCATCAGTATTTTTAAAATACTGATGCCTGAAACCCAATCCCTAAAAATCAGAGTTAGTTAACCTGGGTTGGGGTTCCTATACAGTTTTTTGGGTTTGGGGTTTTGTGGGCTTTTTTTTTTTTTTTTTTAGTTTTGGTTTCTATTTTTGTTTTTAGATTCTCCAGGTGATTCTAACATCCTACTTCATTCTAACTTTTAATGAGGTAGTATGGACCAGCCTTCCTTTTTTGTTCTGTTTTTTGTTGTTTTTTTTTAATGAGGTGAGTTTTTTTGGTTTTGTTTTTTTGGCTGTGTTGGGTCTTCGTTGCTGTGCGCAGGCTTTCTCTAGTTGTGGTGAGCGGACTTCTCACTGTGGTGGCTTCTCTTGTCGCAAAGCACGGGCTCTAGGCGCACGGGCTCAGTAGTTGTGGCATACGGGCTCAGTGGTTGTGACACATGGGCTTAGTTGCTCCGTGGCATGTGGGACCTTCCCAGACCAGGGCTTGAACCCATGTCCCCTGCACTGGCAGGCGGTTTCTCAACCACTGTACCACCAGGGAAGTCCTTTTGTTCTGTTATAACTTCTCAGGTGATTGCAATGCACTCAACTGGTTAAACCACAAGTTTTCTTTCCTGTTTTAAGACTCCCTGTGTTGCTAAAAAGTGAGTACACTGAGAAACACAGACCCAAGAATGAACCTTTTATTTATAAAAGCATAAAGAGAAACTCAAGCCCTACTTGGAAGGATCCCTACAATAAAAAAATGAGAGGAAAGGTAATGTGAGCAGTTCATCTGAAAAGTATTCACGTGTCTAGAGCAGAGTAAAACTTACTCTTTATAGCTTGACCCCATATTTATGACTACTTATGAACTACTACTACTTATGAACCAACCAGGTTCCTTTATCCTATAAATTAGCAGGTAAATGAAGATTCTTCTACAAATTATGCCTTACGGGACAGAAACAAACTGGCCAGCAGAATGTGAAATTACCAAATTCTTCTACACCTCCCCAACACTGTCATATTCGGAGTCTAAATGCTTATTAACCTCCTTGATATGCCCTGCATAGTAAGTACTGTTCTTGGAATAGGTCAGCAGTCTCTGGAACCATCTCCTAGCTTTCTGAAGTTCGCATGTTCTCAGGATGGGCAAATCTTGCCAAAGAATCCCAACTTGCAAGACAGTAAACAGACTTCCTGTCTGCTGAAAGTACCCTAGCGGAACCATTTTTTCCTACTATTGTTTACTATTCAGTGCAGACAATTTGAAAAAGCAAAGCAGACTATTTCTAATCTCCAATGAACAAAATACTATTTCTTTAAGTGTTTGGCATTTTAAAAAAAAAATGAAAACCTAACTTTGCCCAAAAGGCTAAAAGCAACAAAGAATTTAACTTCCAAGACAAAAAGTATTCTCAATACTATAGGACAAAATATAAATAATAATCTAAAATATCCAAATAAATTAATTATACCAGAAGTCAATCAACCTAAACTTAGAGTTAATTAATAAGCATGATGGGTTAAATCTTCCATCCTTCCTGGAAAGGAACACTTAGCAGAATCTCTAATCAAAAGCACATCAGAAACTTTCAGTTCCATACCAGGGAACAATTTAAATCTTACCAAATTAAAGATTATGTTTTCTGATGAATTGGAGTAATTTTCTATCAAATATGATGTCTACAAAGACCCATTACTACAGAAAAACTTGGAAGCCCTGCATAGAATCACCAGAATTCTGTTATTTTCAGTTTCTTTCATTCACTCATTAATCCATTCACCCAGATATTTGCTGAGTGACTTCTACAGGCCAGTTATAGCAATGCCAGGCCCTGTGAATATGAAACTAAATCAAATACATAAGGCCTTTATTTTCATGGGACTTATATTTTAGAACATCAATTCTCACATATTTTGATCAAAGGACCCTTTTAACACTCTTAAAAACTACTGTGGACCTCAAAGAACTTTTATATTGATATTTACATATGAAAATTCAAACCAAAAATGTTCAAAATACCTTATTCACTTAAAACAATAAATGCCTCACAAACTAACTTAAATTACATTTTTATGAAAAATAACTACTTTCCAAAACAAAAAACTTAAAATCAGGATACAAAAATGACATTGTTTCACATTTCTGTAAAACATTTACCTTTTCAAAAATAAATTTTAACCAGGATAGGAGAATGACACTGTTTTAGTTTCGTAAATCCTATTAATGTCTAGCTTAATAAAAGACAACTGGATTCTCCTATCTGCTTCTGCATTCAGTCTTTTACATAACACATCATGTAACATCTGAAAACCTCCATTAAACACTCATGAACGAATGAGAGTAAAAGTGACAAATAATGTTTATAGTTATTATTATGAAAATAGTTTAGATCTCAGACACCCTCTAAAAAGAGTGTTGGGGTTTCTCACAGTTTAAGAACACTATTCTAGAATGACAATTAAGAAAATTAACGTGCGTATACATTGTTAAAAGCACTATGAAGAAAACAGAGAAATGTGCTGTTAGCTAGGTTGATCTGGAAAAGGCCTCTCTCTGAGATGACCCCTGAGCAGAGAGCTGAAGAACAAGCAGCCAGCCCTACGAAGAGCTGGGTGAAGTGAATATTTGCCAACTATGGGTTTTAAACACTAGTTCAAAAAAATACTAATATTTGTTTTTCATAAAATATACAAGTTGTATTTTAAGGGAACAAAAAGGCCTAAAGAGGGATGAACAGTAGGGTGGGAGTAGTACACTTTCATGTTTTTACCAAAAGCTCTGGTATATAAATAATAAACCCAATGTCCTAGCAGACTCAGTTACATCCTAAGATACTACTACATAATTCAAAACTAACAATTTCATATCATTTTTGTTGATGAATTATGAAACAATATATTAATAAAATCCTTTCAGGAAAGGTTTGCCATGGCTTTTATAATCAGCAATATTTCTAATACCACTGTCAAGGTTAATCTTTACCTGGTAAACATAGGTCTAAGAAGTTACCACCCAAAATTCTTCTAATCAAGGTAGCAACTCTAATGAAGTTCAAAGTTAAAAAGTAATTTAAGAACTGAATCTGGAACTTTCTGGCCTTGCAATATATGAATACGAAGTACCTCAACCCCCTCTACTCCTGTGTGCATGCAGAAATGATGAATAAGCTGCATTTCTGAAAAGCTTACGAGACAGTCAACCAAGCTAGAAGAGAAAACTCACAGACCAGAGCATTAGCCCTGTGAGTTAACACAGCAGTATCCAAAGGTACATCAGACCTAGATACAATCCCCAAGGGCAAGGAAATGGGCTGCAGCCCAATCTCTGTCCTGGGTCAGCAGATGGGGTCTTGACTTGTTTGACTCAAGGAAGTGGAAACTAAGACCTTTCCAAAAAGCTAGAGCTCCATGAAAATTGTTGGTGGAAAGATAGAAAACAGTAATTGCAGTATCGTATAGTTAAATATAAACTTACTACATGATCCAAATTCCTACTCCTCAGAATTTACCCAAGAAGAATAAAAACATATTCACACAAAGATATGTTCACAAATGTTCACAGTAGCACTATTCATAATAGCCAAAACCTGGAAGCAACCCAAAAGCCTACCAAACACAGGTGGATAAACAACTGCAATAGGCTATCCATTCTATGGAATACTACTCAGCACTAAAAAGGAACAGAGTTGGCTTCCCTGGTGGTGCAGTGGTTGAGAGTCCGCCTGCCGATGCAGGGGACACGGGTTTGTGCCCTGGTCCTGGAGGATCCCACATGCCGTGGAGCGGCTGGGCCCGTGAGCCATGGCCGCTGAGCCTGCGCGGCCGGAGCCTGTGCTCCGCAATGGGAGAGGCCACAACAGTGAGAGGCCAGCATACCGCAAAAAAAAAAAAAAAAAAAAAGGAACAAAGTATCAATACAACAACAGAGAATCTCAAAAACATTATACTGAGTGAAAGAAGTCAACAAAATGCTATGTACTATATGACTTCCTTTATATGGAATTCTAGAAAAGGCAAAACCACAGCTGATAAGTGGTTGCCTTGGGGCCAAGGTGAGGGGGAGGATACTGAGGGCCGAAGGTCACAAATAATTGTATAATTGTGGTTCCCATTATATAATTACTTACAACTACTAAAGTTCATCAAATTGAACATTTAAAATGAGTGGGTTTTATTGTGTATAAATAATACCTTAACTTTAAAAAACTGTATGTACTTTTAAAATGTCTATATGATGAAGAAACAATTTATATGTGCCCACTCCAAATTTTATCCCCAATTTCAAAGATCCCCTGAAATGCTATAAGGAACTAGATTAAGAACCACTGCTATATTCTGACATTATTTATATTTTATATGTGTATATATAAACTCAAGTTTAAAATAACTCAAGTTTATAATAAGCCTAAGTAATCAAAAATAAATCTGTATTATTTTAGAAGTCAAAGTGTAACATTCAGAATTTTTCTTTTGAAGTATTTTAGAATTTAATGAGATTAATTAAGTAATTAATAGACAATTTCAGTTACCTAGAAAAATCTGTTTATATAAAAATAATTCACCAGAAATTGGATGTCTACATGTTTACAAACAAACACACACACCCCCAAAAAAAAGACATGGCTAAAAAATATCCTCACTACCCAAACTTCTACATTAACAAGTATACTTCTCCACGTCTATAAACCCTAAAAGCAAACATTCAAACCTGAAGGTCACAAAGGAACTGAAGGAGATCTAAGAACCTCTTAAAATCAAATGCAATATTTTGTGTCTACATACTTAAGGGCATTTTCTTGGAAAAAACGTCCATGGCATTTGCCAGATTCTCAGAGGCCCATGACATACAAAGGGTTAGAAAGAGTTTTAAAAAGTAGTAAAAAAAAATGTATTATATATGTGCAGTTATGCATTTATGTTTGTATGAACAAGAATGGTGTGGAAGGACATACTTTTCTTCTATGAATTTTTGTATTATTTACTTAGTCCTAATAAGCATGTATGTTTTTAATTCAAAAAACATCAAATAAAAAAAATTAAGGGAAATGATTTTAAAATACAGCAATCACTGCAATTTACTGTATGGAGTTGCACAAAGAAGAGCAAACTAATTTAATTTCCTTTTTTGACAGTGCTCCTGAGTTGACAGAATGGTGTGGACATAATGTATCTTGATTTTAGCATGTTCTTTGGGGTACATTAAAAAAAATATATGGACTGAATGAAGCATGGTTAAGTGGCTCTGAAAGGAAAAGGAAAAGAAAAAGAAAAAATCCACACACTATAAGCCTGAGCACCTGCTGACTTTAAATTCTAATCTCTTGTTGATACGGTTACTCTTCAACTCAATTCACAGATGTCGCTGCACACATACAAAAATTACCAGAAAATATGCATATGTACACACCATCAAGGTGAAAGAGGTAACTTCCAGATACATAGACTGGTTTTCAACAAGCAGACAGATCTGTTTAAGAGAAGCCTAACCTAAGCCAATTATAAATCAGCAAAATATCAATTCAAACTTATGGCAATAAATCTTCACCAGGAAAAGCAGCAGGTTTCCCACTGTCTCTGTACTACACATAAAAAGGATCTGTTGAAAGCCCAGTTTAAATGATTTGGGACCTAAGTAGTTCCAAATTGTTAGAACTATACCATCTATCATTTTTAACCTTCTTTTATAAACCTGAGCTCATAAGGACTGTTCTGAGGTTGCAACCTGTACTGTGCACCTAGGGTAAACAAACACTGAATCTATTTGTTCATCTTGTTAGAGTTCACAGATAAGAAATGTTGACATTATTAAAATGTTTTACCATTAAACCTGATAATAAAAAAAGTAAAAGTAGTGGTATTTAGTGATCACAATATTATTTTAGGTAGGTTCTACTAAATATTATTAGTTATAGGAAGTGGCCTTCCTCTGGTTATAGGAAGATGCTATTATCTAAAATAGGCATAAAAATCATTTATAACAGTGCTTCTCAAACTACAAGCAGCAAAGAACTCATTTTCCTCCCGTCTACCACAGACCAGTATTTTAGTCAAAGAATAAAAATTACTTACTAGACAGTGAAAACATGTTTTTAAAGACATAGAGAATACAAGCCCAGGGGTCACAAGCTTGGCTACAAAGCAGTATTAAACTGCTGTCAAAGTTTCTAAAGACTTAGTCTGAATCCCGTGCTTGTCTCAGGCAGACCAGTAACAGTTCACACTTAATCAGCACTGGTTTTTAGAACCTGTAACGTTAGGCAGGTACAGTTCTCTCCCAACTCCAGGAGTGGAACATTGAGAGTTTATAATCAAACACTTCCTAATTTATGTCACTGATAACGAAGTCTCTCAAAATATAACATTATCTCAATAGATGTGAACTCTAAACTGTGTAGCTATCAAACCCATAGCTTCCCCCCAACCCCCGCTTGCTACAGGAGAGGACAGGTGCTTGCTGGGCTCAGACCACGATTCTCTTAGTTTTGATTCTATTCTGAACTCTGTATTTTTAAGAAGGGTAAAAACAAACTCATTTCAGCAGCAGAACTTCACTTTGAATCACATGCTCTGTAAGACAGAAGTAAGACAGTAAATCATTTATCAAGTGAGCAAGCCCAGCTAAAGCCCCAACATGCAAACCTTGATTTGCTGTCTTCCATTTGTTGTCTAGTACACAGTAACTCTAGAATTAATCTTTATTTTTGTGGAAAAAAAATAATGTTCAAGTGAGAGAGAAAACTTTAGTAAAAGCTTAAAATTAATTCTTACAAGTACACACAAATGTGAACCTCTGGTCTGTACAAACAGGAAAACCATATAGCATAGTTTAGTCTGGGCACTAGAATTCAAAATTAAGCTTGATCCGTGGCCTTAAGCAGGTTACCTTACCACCTATCTCCTATGGAGATAAATCAGTCAGTACCTATTCTCACAGCATAGTTACAAGGATTAAAAAATAACCCACCCAAAGTACCTATCACACTGTGCCTAGTAAAGCCTCAATAAATGTTAGCGACTATTACAACCACTAGTTTACAATAAATATTTTACCTAATCTCTTTCATTCATCCACCCATCTATCTATCCCACAAATATTTAGTGAGTGACTAGAATATGCCAGATACCCTCATGGCACTTACCCTTGTCTCCTCAGAATGTTCACAGTCTATTCCTCAGAGATTTTTTTCAGTCTTATAAGATATAAATATGACTTATTAAAAATCAGCCACTTAACGCCAAATTTCCATTTTTGTTTAGACTTACCAGGCATCTGTACCTAGAGCTATCTCTTATAACAACCAATACCACAGGGTTTCAGGGCAAGATTTTTTTAATCTGCATTAAAAAGTCAAGAGTGTGAGTAAATTGATTAATTGATTTATTCAAAATATTGTGTATGGATAGATGGATGTAAGTTTCCTTAAAAACATCATTATCCTTGCTAAAAATAAAGACTAGATCCACCACAAGAGTTTCTTAAAAGTCTGAAATAAAAAGGTAAAGCCCAAACTGCACCAGTTGCTAGCCAGACAGAAGAGGTCAGACAGGATGCATGATTCCTAGCTGGCTTTATTCCAGTTTTGTAGATTCTGGGAAGTAAGGTCCACAGCCTGAATTTCTCACATCAATCACCGTCAAAGAACAGCTATTACTGTAGAAGAATTTTAGTCTCAAAGAATCTGTAATGCCACAGAATCTCCCCTTAGCATATTCTGTAAAGTCAATATCTAGACTTTCATTTAATTCTGGCTTCTCTCACTGACTGATCTGTGAACTTGGCAGTTTTCTTATTTGGTTAAGCCTGGATCATTTTTTCTAACACTGAACAAAGAAGGTAGTTACTGCCAAAATGTAAATTCAAAAAACAGAAAGCAGCATTAGTCTTAAATTTAACACATTTTATGGCTCAAGTGGGATGGGGTTCCATTTCATAACTGGCTGAGTCAAATAATAAATAGGATTTAAATCACTGATGTTAAGTTTTGATGTGAAAGAAATTCAAGTAACTTCAATAAGAAGAAGAAGAAAAAAAAAAAGATATTTTGCTCCTGACACATATGGGATCAGTTACAATGTTCCAATACACTTAACCAATATCGCTTCTATAATATTGCAGTTGAAAGACTGTATTTCATAATTATTCTCTTGGATCTAATGCTCATTGATGGTCCACAGTTTTAAAGTTAAATCAACTATTAATTGTTGGGAAAAGGGGAAGAAGGACAACGCAGTCTCAAGAAATTCAACAGAATAGCTCTGCTCTCATCATAAAAATTAGTCATCAGAAAGTACAATGATGCAATCAAACATACAAATGTAGGGCTTCCCTGGTGGCGCAGTGGTTGGGAGTCCGCCTGCCGATGCAGGGGACACGGGTTCGTGCCCCGGTCCGTGAAGATCCCACGTGCCGCAGAGCGGCTGGGCCTGTGAGCCATGGCTGTTGAGCCTGCGCGTCCGGAGCCTGTGCTCCGCAGCGGGAGAGGCCACAACAGTGAGAAGCCCGCGTACCGCAAAAAAAAAAAAAAAAAAAAAAAAAAAAAACATACAAATGTATAATTTCAATTAAATGTTAACTGAGAAGGATATTTAACTTATAATATTAAATGTTTACTTTACCAACTCAATATACATAACCAAGAAGCAAATTTTCCCACATATAGCTAGAAGATAATTTTCCTAAAGTAAGAGGCTTAGCTGGAACAAAATTCATTTCCCCTCTCACACAAAACAAACAAAATTTCAAAGCTGTTATGAGCTGTCTGCTTCCCAACACAGTTTAAGCTTATTATATTCAGGAGCGTGAACCACTGCTTAATTAGAAGGCCTTAAGGTGATTTTTAGGTGCTTCGATTACAGTTTGTTTCTGCTTCCTTAACAGGAGGCAATACTTGCCAAAATAGGTCCAGAAGGAAACATTCAAAAAGAGTAACTGCGACTCTGCCCCTGAGAAGAGGGTGGGTGAAGATAGGAATGAAAGTGACAGTTTCTTTTCACTACCTACTCTTTTTTGCATTTTGATTTGTGTACCATGTGTACCCAGAGAAATGGCTGTGTTTAATTAAACAGGTTTAATAAATTAAAAGCACTTCAACTTTCCAGCATAAAAAGTATACCACAATAATCCCAGGGGAAGGTGATTATTCACCTTATTTATCCTCAAGAGGTCCTTCAGAACAAAACTGAAGGTTATGCATTTCTGAACAAAATCTAAAATGGGTTTTCTTCTACCCAAAAGAAAAAGATGTTGGTTTTGTTTTAAAGGCTACCCTTAAACCAAACTTGAAAACAGTATATCTACAAGCTCTCATTTGGAGGCTATAAACAAAAGGTAAAGAGGATCTTAAAAGTCAGGCTGTAAAGTTTGATTTTATTTTGTGTAATGAGGATTTTTCCAAGGAGTTTCTGCATTCTAGGACCACAGCTACTAAGTAAGTGACTTTAAGAGAATCCAAGGGAAACCCTAAGGAACAATCAAAGATAATACCAGAAGACTGGGTGACTTGGGCAGATCTGTGAGTGTTACCACTATCAGACAAGAAATATTTACTGAATTGATCAATCACTGCAACTAACATGCATACTTAATTTTAAAAATAAAGACTAAGATTTTTAGAAACCATAACTTTCAGGTGGCAATGGTGTCAAGAAACAGCACTCTATACTCTGTAAGTGGGAAAGCACACTGAACTATACAACTATTCTGGAGAACAGTTTGGCAACGTGCTTAATATGCTTAAAAATGTGCACAACCACCTTTAACCCATTAACTTCAACTATAGATATTTATTAAAGCATTGAAGAAACGCTAGAAAAGAAAATTCTGAACTCTTAATAGTGTACCCACCCTCAAGTTATGAGCGTATAAATTAATTTCCTTTATGTTTTTTCTATTTCTCCAAATTTTTCTTACTATGAACGTATACCATTTTTTGTTTTCTAAAACATCCAATTTTAGCCCATTACTGCTATCCCATAGATAAACAAACAGTTGCTACTTATATCAAATGAAACTAGTTGGGGACAGGGATAGAAGGTAAAGGTATTGAGAAAAAAAAATGTTTCATATTAATCATCAAGATACAATGAATACCTGTGGCTTTTGGTACTATTTGGGAGGAAAATAAATCCTTAAAATTTTATGCTAAAATACAGTTGATATTCAGACTCAAAGAGCAAAAAAGTTTTATATTTTGAGTAAGTTAATACTGAGTTACCACTATTTTGCTAAATCCATTTTTTTTTTCCTTGTATGCTTGGGCTTGGTACCAACATCAGTAAAACTCCAGAATACGGCTCTGGTATATACCAGTACGCACTTCAGCCCTTCGGTTTTGATGAAACAAGTACAGTTTGTCATCAAATAGATGGATATGTAAATTACACTATACTTTGCTATCAAGTCTAATCTTTACAGGAGATAACCATTTTATAGAACAATCTTCTACAAACAGTAGTTTGCAGGGGGAAAAGATAAAGCTACTTTCTCTTTAAGTATATTTTCCCATATCCTGCCAAATGAAATAATATCCAAGTACTGTAATTTAAATATTTTACAAAAACAAAATTATGAACTAATTTCCCAGAGAAAAGCAAATGCAACCAAGTTTTCATGTAGTGCTGAAATCAGGAACTTTTATCTAAAAAGCTCTAAAGGAGACTTGGTAAAGTAAAAGTTAGAGTATCTGACCACAAAAATAAGACCTGGCAAACACCCTCTTCAAAGCCTAATGATTTATAGAGGCTTTTCTCCCCAATATCGGTGCTAAAGGCCCAGAAAAAGGTTGCCAAGGCTTAAAATATCTGGATAAACTTATGGAATCCTGGATAATAAGATCAGAACTTCTAGTTATACAGGAGCTAGCTGAAGCCAAAGGTGACAAGAAAGCAAAAGATAAAAAACCAGTAGTCTGATGTAAAAGACTTACTGTGCCCACACCTTTTAATGTCGAAGCAGGCATTTGGGAAGTGATATATGCCATTTCATCTGGACTGCAACAACTATAGTTTAAATTTCTCATTACATTCCATTTACTTGGTCAGGCATCCAGTTTGGATTCCCATTGTAACTAATACCAACTATTAAAATCAATCCCAGCTACTAAAACTGTTATTGACAATGATTAAACATCAGTAGGAAATTTTATATGTTAAGCTTTTATTTATTACAGTAGGAAGGCCATGCCTTATCCTCACATTAAAGCAGAACAAACTAAGGTCCAGAAATGCTATTTATTAAATCATCTCCATGTGAAGTACCACGTATGCTAAGCTCCTTCAATCATCCCCACAAAGCTACAAGGAACAACACTAATATAGCTCGTCACCAATGGTGTACATGCCATAAACACAGGAAGCAAGCACTGTCATGAAGTTTTTTTAAAAAAGGAAATGGATTTCAACAAGCTTTCTCGCCTTAAGGGAAAGAAACAATGTCCAGGATGTCTGCAGGGTTATCCAAACCTTGGAAGCAACCAGAGATGAAAAAGTCAGATGGACTTAGGTTTGCCTACCTAAGGCAGGTAAACTACCTTACTTACAGATACCTACTAGTACTCTGCCTGACTCTCCTTAATATACAGTAAACCTTTCATTAACAGCATATGATTACACGCCAAGATAAGCAACACAAGCTGTCACCACAAAAAGTTCAGAGAAAGGAAGAGATCGACGTGGCCCAGGGCAGTACTACTCAAACATTAATATGCTATAAATTACCTGAAACAGTAGATCAGGAAAAATTCTGAAATACTGTATTTCTGCATTTCTAACAAGCTACCAGGCGAGGCCAATTCTGCTTGTCTTGCTGGTCTTTGGACCATACTTTGAGTATCAAAAGTATAATGTACATAAGTAAGGTAAGATTCAGCCTGGTTTGGGGGGAACAAGGTGGGTTTTACATGAAAAGTCCAATAGGAAGAATTAGCTTGATCTTCTCTAGGAACAATGAGA